>NC_080575.1:54356992-54662825 GCF_029962835.1 Magnolia sinica
GGACTTATTTTCTTTTCTGCCACTTTTCTCTGCCGCTTCATAATGTTTTTTGCATTAGGCTGCCATCTTTGTGCGCTAACATCATTGTGTGCCGCACAACGACTATTCTGCACAACACCTCTTTGCACACAACATCTCGTCCCGCACAACGAAATTGAGCCCATAGCACGTTTCTGTACTTAGTCAAAATTCTGCGCTCAAGGACAGGTAGCGCACAACACCATTGCACACCGCACTTTGCACGCAACCTTTTGCGCACAACACTTTGCGCACAACCTTTTACGCACAACACTTTGCGCACAACACCTTGCACGCAACACTTTGCGCGCAACAACTTGTGCTTGAACATTCTTCTTGTACTTCAATTTTATTTTCCCTTTCTTCGCAGCAATCTTTTATACTTCTCTTTTTAACTTAATAAACCTTTCTTCCTGACTAATAATTTTTATCGATTCCTATATAGATCTAATGGAAAGCTTGAAAAGACCTCTTGCCTCCCCAAGTACTGCTGGGCCGTCTGACCTGCAATCTGCAGACACCCACAATCAGAAAAGATTCCTATCTGGCGAGAACTACAGTTCCTTCTTCCAAGAGCCGACTCCTGTTATCATTAACTTTGACGGTCGTATTCAACGCTTATCTGAGCATATCCGTATGGCCATAGTAATGACGGAGATAGAGGGACTCCCCATTTCAGGACAAGAATCTGATTGGGAGGATTGGTTGAATTATACAACCAACTTTCACATAGACGACATCCGTCCTTCTGCTGCAGAGGCTTCTCCTGCTCCAACTATTCCAAAACAAACAAGAGAAAAGAGCAAAGATGAAGCTTTCCAGGAAAAGATTCAAGAACATAATGGAAGACGTTTCCAGAACGCTTGGGATTTAGTCAAGTTAAATACTGATGTGATTAAATTTTACAACCCGTATAAAGATGAGACCATTGCTCTCCCTTTGCAACTTCAGCGTCACTGGTCCATTCTTCAGAGTGAACCGACGGACCACATGACACAGAACAAGCTCTTATATGTGTCTAATTGGGTGATCAAAGAGCCACAAATTCTTGAAGGCTAGCTCATAGACAAAGGCTTAACCTAAGAGACCGAGCAAGTAAGATATATGCGCTTTCTCACACCATGTCACGACCCTCATTCCTTGTTTTACACTCATTTCTTCGAAACAATTCAACAATGTTTCCGTCATCGTGACTCCTTGTGGGGTAAAGAAGAATTTAGAACACGGGGTCTTTGGACTATTTGTCCATATTACAGCGCTTAGGCCAAAGCGATTTTGAAGAAGTATAAAGAAGTCCTTATTATAGCAAGGATTTATCATGCCATAGAAGCCACTTCAGAATTCTTTCAAAAAGACACGATGATTTACAAAGGCTTTTTGAAATACTAGTCTTCTACTACAACTTCTTTTCATCTTCCAGTAGGAGAAGTAAGTATCACCTTATGGGATCTATATAGGATGGCTGGTCTGCCTATCTCTGGATCCTTCCTTGATGAATATGTTCCCTTGAACAAAGAGTTTGCCTATGTCACGCCCAATAGAGTACCCAAAATTACAACATCAACCATCGAGCTTTTTCGTGAAACATCTTACTTTACCGATGTCCATAAGATTTCTCCTCTTCAATGGCTGACACACTTTTCTCGATACTTGGTGTAAGTATTTTAATCTTTTCCTTCCCTTTCAAACAATACCTACCCATAAATATGAATTACTCACTGGTCTTTCCCCCCCTTTTTTAAGGTTTCCTGACAGCCGTACCGCTGAACTAGAAGCCAATAGTAAAAAGATAAGGGGCCCGACTGACTTCACTGCCGAAACTGAATTAGCCGCTTTCCTAGCTTACCGGTTGAGCTTAGTTGTGCTTCCCAGTTCAAAAAGTTCAGACTCTATTCGACCAACTTTATTTGTGGCGGCAGGTGCAATGGCAGAAGGCAGAAAAAGATATTCCCTGGCCCCTCCCGTCTTATGTTCATTATACAGAGCTTTCGGTCATGCCGCGGCGCACTGCTCAAGCCCGCCACTAGGAGTTTCATCCACTTTTACCCCTCGACATTTCTTCTCCGGATGGCTTGGCATTTATTTCCCTTAGACATACAATGACCCGGAGAAGGCTTATGTCCATCCTGATCATCTGCCCTTGTGGCATTTTTTGAAGAGAAAAATGATAAAGAAATGATATGAATTGATAGTTGATAAAATTAGCAACATGGAATCTATCGACTTCTTTCCTTTTTACTTAGACTACCAGGCTGAAGACAGAGATGTGGAAGATAACAATGACTTGGAACCTGTCGAAAGGACTTTCTTCCTCTGTATTCGTTCTTGCAGTCTTCCATTGCAAGAAGGACTAGAGTTTTGGCGAGAACCATACTATCCAAGTCGATTTGCCAGACAGTTTGGATATGATCAAGCCATGCCCCAAGCAAGTGAGGAAGTCACCCGAACAACGAGGAGTTATGGAGTTGGTCCTTACTATTTAGTACGCAAATGTTTTTCAATGGATCGTCATGTGAGAAGGCTATAAGTACCCCCACCCATCAGTAAGGGGTCATTGGCAAACAATCGCGGAGAGAGAGAGAAGAAATTGCCGAAGAAGAAAGGTAAAGTCCGCAACCATTATGCGGAATAGGCGTTGTGCAGCACAACACTGCTGGCGCACAACAGAAGCCAGCGCACAACAGAAAGCAACACACAATAGTTTCCTCCAGCGCACAATGGTTTCCTCCAGTGCATAATGGTTTCCTCCAGTACACAATGGTTTCTTCTGGTGCACAACGGCTTCTGTCAGTGCACAATGGCTTTTGACAGTGCACAATGACTTCTAGCACAACGTTCAACATTATGTTTTAATGTTTTATGCATTTATGCATAATTTGGGTGCTAAGTACTGGTTGTATATTATATTTCATAAGTATTCTATTTGGAATCAAAGGAGAAAGGGATGTGAAGAACTTAGAATATATAAATAAAGTGATTGTCTTTCTTATCTTCTTCTGGTAATCAATCCAATGAATGAAATTTTCCAAATGAAATGCATTTGTTTCTTATTTGAAACAAAATGCGACTCCACTGGGAACTTTTCATATTCACTTGGATATTAACCTAAGAATTATAAGGGAGATAATCACAACTGTTTGGCGTCTTCAAGGCACCAAAATGGCGACTCTCAATGGGAACATCTTACCTTTCATCTCTAAAATAGAATACGACTTAATATAAGTACTTCACCATGACAGGATTTGTTGTGGAATATGAATGACAGGAGAAGAAGAATATTGCAACCAACCAATCAATGGCAGTCGTTCAAGGAAATACAATATTCTACTTCACCACGACAGGATTTGTTGTGGAATATGCTAATAAATGAACTGGACTTAGTGAAGGTAAAGTGGTAGCAAACAAACAAACAGAGTCACCGATGGCTGTTACAGTCGTGACTGCTTTGCCAGTGACACCAGGAGAAAGAGATGAATGGATTGTCATCACTTGTAGAAGGACAAAGACTCAGAATGTAACTGCGACAAGAACAAGCTCGCCGCTGAGAAGAGTTAGGGGGCCAATAACACGAAATGCCGCCAGAAAAGATCCTGAACTTGCCCCTCCTGCGATATACCCCAAGCGAACAGTTCCGCAATTGACATCGCGTGATTTCCCGGCTTTGATGACCTTGAGAGCTAGATGGACGAAAGAACAAAAGGGCAAAGCACTGCTATTAAGTTCACCGGCGTCTGTTTCGCCCCAGTTAATCAATGGTGACGGGGGCACAGAGAAGTCGAATGAAACCCCATCCTCTCCTCTTTTCGTGAGCCCCATTACGTCAACATATTCCTATCCCACTCCGACTACAACTTCATTAAAGAGTGGAGAAGCCGCGGTACACATGGCCGGAACAAATCAGGAAAATACGCCAACTACAAAGAATCGTGTAAATGAAATGGTAGAAGCACAAAGAGCACTAATGGAAGAATGCAAAAATCTCAGAGAAGCCTTAACAACTCTCGCACACAATGTTGCCAGAATGGTAGCACCCCCAATGGCTGATAATGTGAATGAAAGAGAGCAACACCCCGAAAGGTCGCAGCTGCTGAGGACCGGGTTGCATGGATCTATTCCCATAACAAGAATAGTGACACAAGAAGAAGTACGACAGGTCGTTGAAGAAGCGGTTAGGTCGGAGAGAGAACGTGAGGGCACAAGAAGATTACATATCGTACACTATACCCAAGAGAAGTGGAGGATATCCCTTTCCCGAACAATTTTAAACATCCGGACTTTCAGAAGTTCAACGGGGATGGATCGCCAGAAGAACACCTGATGCACTTCATCACCAGTATGGGGAATTTCTCCACAGTACCCTAATACTATCTCCGATTATTTGGGTCTTCTCTAATGAATAAAGCGTTCAGGTGGTATGCTAGCTTAATGCCTGGGTCGATAAGAACATGGGAGCAGATGCAAGATGCATTCATGTCAAAGTTCTTCTCATCAGAACGTGATGTCAGTATCACGGAACTAGCTTCAATGCGACAGAGAGAAGGAGAGCCAGTGGAAAAATTTATAGACAGATGGAAAACCTTGGGAGCTTCTTGCAGGCAATTACTAGAAGAGAAAGAACAGGTGAAAATGTGCCTAAACTCTATAGAAACCGAAATAGCATTTGGTCTCACCAGTGCAAACATCAGAACCTTCCATGACTTGGCTAAAAAAGCACGTGCCCTAGAATTAATGACTCGAAAGACACCAGTGTTCAATTATGAAATGGTTAGAAAATGATCTCAGAAGTTGATCACAAATGTGGTTGATCACGAAAAAAGGAACCAGGAGGCAAGAGAAGTGAAAGGCAAAAGGACGAAAAGGAGAGAGAGCCGAGTCGCCCCAGAGGGAGGTTTTACGATAAAAGACATCGATCATTGAATTCTTGTAAGCGTTTCACGTTTGAAAAAGAGGACGTACTCCTCATGATGAATCAATTGCTAAAAGCTGGAACAATTGAATTGCCGCTATCAAAACGTCTCGAGGAGGCATCTAAAACAAAGGAAAGAGACTTCTGTCATTATCACCGCCTAGTAGGGCACTCGATAGAAAATTGTTATACACTGAAGTTTATTATACAAAGGATGATAAACAAGGGCAAAATAATAGTCGGGAGAGAGAAAGAAAGGGACAGAAGAGCGATAGCAAACGTACTCACCTTGCGAGAAGATTATTAGGGGAGGACAAGGGTGAATGATCAGAAAACAACAGGGAAGGTTGCCGTAACTACCTTGCGATCAGGGAAGAAGATGGCTAGCCCACCAAGTTCAAAAAATGAAAAAGCAAAGACGGAAGCAGCCAAGAGTCATGCCAGCAACAATAACAGTGGTGAAAAGGAAAAGGGAAAGGAGACAAGGAAATTGATTTATGACATTATAAGTCACTTGAAAGGCATTCCGGCCCGATTGAGCATTTATGACGCTCTGAAGTTGTCAGAAGACTCCCGACAAATCCTAATTAAAGCATTATCCAATGAAAGTATAAGGGAAGTGTTGTTGACTGAATTAAAAGATGAGAAATAAGAAGATTGTCTGCCGGTTATCTCCTTCTCTGATGAAGACCTGGTCTGTGATGGGGAACATAATAGGCCGTTGATAATAATGGGTCATATTCGTGGTAAGCAAGTAAAACGGATAATGCTCGATACTGGGTCCGCTGTAAACCTGTTGCCATTAACAATGTTGAGTAAATTAGGCTATCGACACTCGAACCTACGCCCTAGTGGAATGATGATACAGGGCTTTAATCAAGACGGACAGCGTGTGCTTGGGAAGACACAATAACGCTGGAGATAGGAGAACTAACTACGAATGTCGTCTGCCATGTTATAAACACACTACTTATAATCTCCTTCTGGGAAGACCGTGGACGTATCAGTATGGCATCATACCTTCTACCCTGTACCAGTGTTTCAAATATTGCAAAGACGGGGTACAACATAAAGTGTTAGCCGATGCGAGACCATATACAGAAGCTGAAGCTTTCTTCGCCAACGCGAGTTATTATGATGCATTTGCCAGTAAGGAAGAGAAAGAGAACGATGAGAACAAAAATTAAGAAAATGCATGCATGGAAATAGTGAAAGAAAAAGGAACGAAGTTGCCTGTAACAGAGAAAGCAAAGAAGAACTTCTATTTTGTCCCCAAGCATCTGTGACAACCAGGGCAACTGCCATTAACGTTGCTATCACCTGAGCAATTGGAGATTCTGCAATCAAACTATACAGTACCGCTCCCGTATGCTGAGAGGAGTAGGCCGTTTCCCCTTATTTCGAAAAGGTTTTGTGTTAAACCCAGTGCAAGGTATCCAGAGTCGATCGAATTCTATGCTCTCTCAGAAATAAAACTAGATGAAGCAGTTAGCAATAGGGTGGAAAATGGAAGCTTAACGCTCAAAGAGCTGGAGAGATATATCTCGACGAGTCGAAAAATCATGAAGAA
Source organism: Magnolia sinica (assembly GCF_029962835.1). Classification (NCBI taxonomy): domain Eukaryota; kingdom Viridiplantae; phylum Streptophyta; class Magnoliopsida; order Magnoliales; family Magnoliaceae; genus Magnolia; species Magnolia sinica. Next base: position 54,363,487 of record NC_080575.1, read on the forward strand.
AATGGGTTTTGACTACGAAGAACCTGTTGGTTTAAATTATGGAAAAGGAATTCAGATTCCAATCGGAGCCAATCAAAAGAAGCGAGAAAAATTTCGAGGACTGGGGGCAGAATCTTCGGTCAATATGGTGACAGTCGACTAGATAGAAGAAACGGATCTTGATATGATCAGTAAGCCTGAGACAGCCCCAAAGCAAATGGAGGATGGGGGGCAGCCGACGATTGACAATTTGAAGGAGATAAATTTGGGAACATAGGAAGAACCACGGAATACTTTCATAAGTGTTTGTCTATTAGAGAAAGAAGCTGATCAATATGTTAGTCTCTTGAAGGAAAATAAAGATGTCTTTACTTAGATGCATGCGGAAATGTCGGGTTTATAGCTGACAGTAGCGATACATCGGTTAAATATCTCTAAAGACAAAAGACCCATTAAGCAAACACAGAGACAGTTTCACCCAGATTTGGTTCCCAAGATAGAAGAAGAAATAGGCAAGCTGATAAAGGTTAGATTCATTAGAGAAGTTAAATATCCCAGGTGGATATCAAATATAGTCCCAGTAAAGAAGAAGAATGGGGAGATCAGGGTTTGTGTTGACTTCAAGCATGTCCAAAAGATGACTTTCCACTGCCAATAATAGAAATGTTAATTGACAGTACTACGCAGTATGCTGTCATGTCCTTTATGGACGGCTACACCGGCTACAATCAAATACGAATGGCGCCTGAAGATGAGGAGGCGACGGCTTTCAGAACTTCGTTGGGGATATATTGTTATAAGGTCATGCTGTTCGGACTCAAGAATGTAGGAGCGATGTATCAGAGGGCGATGCAGAACATATTTAAAGACATGATGCAGAAGCATGTTGTGTGTTACGTGTTCACTCCCCAAGTATAGGGTTGTGTTGTAGTAATAAACTCGGTGAGACCGAGGTCGAATCTCAAGGAACTGATACGTGTACGTTATCTGAAATAAGTAGACCTGGAACTAGACTAAGATGAAATCTAAATCAAATAGAATTTAAGAAATAATGGTGAAATATTAATCTAAACTTAAAGAATTCAGAGGTAGGAAACTAGGGTGCCAAGGATCCACTTGTAGCAATTGGGAAGTTACCTTGCATTGATTCAAGGACACAACTGGAATCAGAGTCCTATCTTATCTAGTTGGTAAGAAGAGATTTGTCACATCTCTGAACTTCTCATGAATCTAATCATCAACAGATAAGATTAGTGAAGATTTGGAAGTGATTCCGTCACCTAACCATGCCCAGGAGACTATGGTAAACAACAACAATTTACCAATCTTACAGCCAATCATGAGAGAATTGTGAAAGTTAGGAAGGGTTCCATCACCCAACCATGCCCATGAGACGATGGCGAACAACAGGGCCTCCTAAGTTCACAATCTCATAATGAAAAGAACATACTCAAAGCTATTGCAGATCTACAGTAATTTGAGTCACAATAAACCATTAAAAACTAAAAGTATTCCTTAATAATCAAACTAGAATCCATAAGAGTTCAATAGCCATGAATCAAAGAAAAACTAACACCCCAATCACGCTACAAGCTTCACCTCTTAGCCCTAGCTAAGAGGTTCAGCTCAACATGATTAGGCTAAATCCCTTAAAATAAAATAAACAAAAGAAAAATAAAAAGAAAAGAAAAAAAAACAACTCTACTCTCTCTTCCTCTTCTGTGCTTCACGTCCATCCCACGCAGAGAGATCCCAGCTGCTCTCCACTCTCTCTCTCTCTCTCTCTCTCTCTCTCTCTCTCTCTCTCTTTATAGCCATGCTAGGGTTGGTCGGTGGATGATTATTTATGAAGCAAAAGTCGGATTTGTGCGTAAATCTTTACGTAGGAGACGCAGCAACAACTACAGTCTTTCGCTGCAACGTCGGTGGGGTCCAAAGATGATGTTGCTCGAAAAATCCAATCCGTTCAGTGGATTACTTATGAAAAACCATTCAGACCTGATCGGTTTTGCGTCAAAATCGTGGTGGCCTACGGTTTATTTTGTTACACCGTCTATTTTGCGTTTGGAAGATCAACAGCCGTCTTCGCTTCATTTCGCGATTCCGACACCTAGGCCATGTTTATAGGGCCCTTTTAAGCCTGATGGACGGTCAGGATCACATGTCCGGTCCTCTCTATGGGCGTATAATAGCTCGAAAAAATCTGGCTAAGTTTCAGACGCTGAACTTGCGTAATCTTTACGTAAGGAGCTGTGTGAAGCTTGGTGGGGTCCATGAACGATGTCCCAGAAGAGATCCGACCCGTCCAATGAATTCCTCTCGGAATTTCAATTGGTGAGGAGTGTTTTTTCTCAGGTTTAGTGCGGCCCATCGATTGAAACAGTTCCACCGTCTATCTTTCGTTTGGACGATCGAAAACTGATCTCCGGTGTCTTTTGAAATTTATCCACCTAGGCTTGAGTGAGAGGGGCGGTGCGAGTCTCATAGACGGTCTGGATCTGACCGTTGATGCACGGTGTTGGCCCAAAAAGATTCGTCCGCAAGTCCTTGTGCGGATGCTGGAAGGAAAACAGAATTTTTGTTTTTAGGAAGGAGGCTCGGTCAAGAGACGGTTTGACTGTCTTGTCGTTGCCGTGCACGGCTAGTGCACTTGTGCACTATGCACACCTAACTCAGGTGGGGTCCTCTGTGATGTTCATGAGCAATCCAATCCATCCATTCATTTTTTCTCCCCATTTAAGGCTTTGAGTCCAAAATTGAGGTATATCCAGAGACCAGGTGGGCCCCAAATCGATAATTAATGACTGTTGGACCACTTCCACATGGATCCAATGGTTGAAATTCGATGTGTACGGTTAATTTGGGATCCTCAGGCCATATATAAAGTTTTGGGCCAAACGGATGGTGGAAACCTTGTGATCTTGCATTCTGGACCAATTTCGGGGCACTTAAGCTTCAGTTTCTCGATTTTCTCGGATATCTGGTGTGTAAAACCGTCGATCTTGGTCCCCTGGGGTCCGTCCCTTGTCTTGGTGATTTTGGAGTGTCAAATCCATGCATTTAGTACCCTTTTTCAGTCCAAGCTCGTAATTACACCTTGCATCACAAACACGATTAAATTGAGTCATTAAACAGTACCATGTTCGTAAATCCAGGCAATAACTGGGGTCTGATATGCAATATTTGACCCTCAACATTACGTATAGGGCTTGGTGGTCAGGTCAAATCATCATGAAGAGCATCGTGAACATTTGGCATCAGTCTTCCGCCAAATTAGAAAGAAACAGTTGAAGATGAACTCGGCTAAATGTGCGTTTCGAGTGTCGTTTGGAAAATTCCTTAGTTTCGTGGTGAGACACAGGGACATCGAAATAGATTCAAAGAAAGTTAGAGCTATTCAGGATATGCCTCCTCCAAGAACATTAAAAGAGCTAAAAAGCTTACAGGACAAGTTAGCATATATCCGCCGCTTCGTCTCAAACTTGGTAGGAAGATGCCAACCGTTTTCTCATCTGATGAAGAAAGGAACAGAATTCATATGGGATACATCCTGCCAAAATGCCTTCGATAAAAGAATTGTTGAAACAGCCTCTAGTATTAACAGCCCCCGTGAAAGGAAGGCCCCTCATTTTGTATATATCAGCAACTGAGAATTCACTAGGAAATGGAAAAGAAGCGGCACTTTATTATTTAAGTCGAACATCGATCGGTGCAGAATGCAACTATACGCCTATAGAAAAAATATGCCTGGCACTGGTGTTTGCAGTTCAGAAATTAAGACATTATTATTTGTCTCATGACATAACTTTGATATCTCGAGTAGATCTCATTAAGTTTTTGATGACATGGCCGATGTTGTCAGGGAGGTTGGCAAAGTGGATATTACTGTTGTCGGAGTATGCGATCACGTACGAACCAGCGAAGGCGGTAAAAGGACAAGTAGTGGCAGATTTTTTAGCAGCTCATCCTGTGACAGGTTGCGAAGCTATTTTCGATGAATTCCAGATGAACAAGTCATGATGACAAAATTGCCTAAAGCATGGCAAATGTTCTTTGACGGGGCAGCTTAGGCAACGGGGGCAGGTACTGGAGTAATATTCATTACCCCACAGGGCGATTTGTTGCCTTATTCTTTCAAGTTAGGTATGGCGTGTATGAATAACGAAGCTGAGTATAATGCCCTTATCATCGGGATGGAGATAGCCAGCGAACTGAGAATAAAACACCTGCAGATTTACGAGGATTCTAAGCTGGTTATAAATCAGGTGGCGACAGAATTTGAAACAAGGAAACCGAAACTTCTGCCGTACTGTCGAAAAGCTCAACATCTATTGGAGAAATTTTTGAACGTTGAAGTTAAGCATATACCACGATATGAGAATGTGAAGGCCGATGCTCTGGCCAGTCTAGCAGCAGCCCTATCTTACCCAGATCGAAGCCCCCTGCAAGTAACAATCGAAGAAAGGAGATTCTTGCCTTCAGCAGAGGTAATTGGTGAAATAATGGAAGCCCTACCCATATCATGCTTAGAAGTGACAATAGATGATTGGCGTCAGCCTTTCATCGACTATCTCAAGTACGATATCTTGCTAGACGATCCAGAAGCGAAATCGTAAATTATGCAGAAAGTAAAAAAGATTCATTTTGTGTAATGAGGAATTATATAAAAGATCTTATAATGAAATGTTATTGCGATGTCTAAACAAAGATGAGGCACGTCAAGTGCTACAAGAGGCACATTCTGGGGAATGCGGCGCACATCAAGCTGGGAGGATTTTGTTCCACCGAGTGCATCGAATGAGATATTATTGGCCGACAATGTTTAAAGACGCAGTAGATTATGCAAAGCGGTGCCATGAGTGTCAAATCCACGGAGACATCATACATGTCCCTCCTGAAGACCTTCATCAGTCATCTACTTCTTGGCCTTTTGCCGCGTGGGGACTTGAGTCATTGGCCCCATAAATCCATCGTCGTCTAGAGGAAAGCAGTATATATTAGCAGCAACGGACTACTTTTCCAAATGGACGGAAGTAGTTTCACTACGAAGCGTTAAAGAGAAAGATGTTGTTAGTTTCATTTGGCATTCGATAATATATCGCCATGGTATCCCAAAGAGAATCATTATAGATAACGACACTCCTTTCAAAAATAGGGGGATGGAGAAGTTATGTCAGAAATTCAAGATTCATCAGTCACTCTCAACACCCTATTATCCACTAGCCAATGGGCTGGCTGAGGCATTCAATAAGACAATTGTAAAAATATTGAAGAAAACAGTGAGTGGGAATAAGCGTGACTGGGATGAAAAACTGTAGGAAGCTCTATGGGCTTATAGAACAACGCATCGTACAGTGACACAGGCTACCCCGAATTCATTAGTTTATGTATGGAAGCGGTCATGCCGATCGAGATATAGGCCGCTTCACTAAGGGTCGCAGTGCATCAATAATTACAGATAACGAAAACGCAATGATACGACTGAAGGAATTGGATTTGCTTGATGAGAAAAAGCTGGCAGCTCAACAACGCTTACAATTATATCAAGCGAGAGTTTCTGCTGCTTTCGATTAAAAGATTAAACACCGATCTTTCAGGAAAGGATTTGGTTTTGATGTTGAAAAGGCTGATAGTAGTCACTCGGAAAACAGGGGGCAAGTTTGACCCTAAATGGGACAGACCGTATGTAATAACTGAAGTTTACTCCAATGGAGCGTACAGAGTATCGGATCAAGATGGACGAGGCATCAGTATACCACTCAATGCTCACTTTATTAAGAAATATTACTCCCGATAGTAGGAGAAATTTTGATTTAGAAGATTATCAAGATAATTCTTCTATATCAAAAGGGGGCAATCACGGATGAAAAGGTGAAATGATGAAATAGCCTTTACAGGCACAACCTTATATTCTATCTTCATAAGCTAAAGAGCTGCGAAGGACAAAGTCATGTACTCCCCTCATGAGAATGAATAAAAAGTGCAAACTTTGCTGCCAAAGTATTGATGATTGTTACCAAGCATTGATTATCGCCAAGCGTTGATGATTATCGCCAAAATTCGCCGAACATCAATGATTATCGCCAAGCGTCGATGATTATTGCCAAATTCACTGAACATCGATGATTATCACCAAGATTAGCAACTATCGCTTTCTTCATCAATCGCTCACATATGCTTATTTTGTTAAATTGCTATCATCGCCAAGCTGATACACTAGGGTAAACATAATACAAACGTTCTTAGGACATCATCAGCGACGGCAAAATATCAATTATTGATTTACCAGCAGAGGAACAAACTACGCAGCCAACCACATATAAAGTTGATGACAACAATGGTAGCTTACTTCTTAAGGTAGCCTAGCCAAGCCTTACATGGCCAACTACGCATAAAACCTATCGCTTTCACCATTCGGGTAGCAATGAGAAGCCAGTGGCCCTAAAAAGCCCGTGAAGGCCATCATGTGCATACCCATGAGGGCAACGGACAAAGCCAGTGACTAAAAGCCCTAAAAGTCTAAAAAGTTGTAAAACGGCCAGTCATGCGTGAGACCAACGTCGTTTGTGAGCTCTCCGACAGCGTCATGGACGAGAACGAAAATACCCTCCTAGGAATGGGTCCGAACTCACAGACGAAGAAAACCCAAATCCCCGGTTTGATTTCGGTATTAACTCATGAGGAAGGGCATGAACCTACTCCTTGATGGACCGAAAACCTTGGATTTGGTACCTAAGGTAGCTTGGTAAAGCCCCATGAACTCTAGAGAGTTATTGTGGCCATCCCAATGCGTAAATCCTACTCACGGCCGTGATCGCTCCAACTACTCAAGAGCTTAAACTATGTGTGGCTATCTAACTAAACTGAAATCTAGCACCGCCTATCAAAACATAAATCACACAGGGGAATCTCATACTGACAATAATAATATGTGCTGATTTTGTTAATAGTGCTTAGATGAGATGTCATGTTGAGACTATTGCATAGGTAAACATGCTCAAAATCATTCATGATGTAGAAATTGATGAAAGAACAAAATAGCTTGAAATATCTATAAGAAAATTTGCAAGATGTTTATATATCATGATACAAAAAGAATATTTACATGAAACATCTACAGATCTTCAATAATGTTCAATATCTCTAAGTAATGATGCAACTCTTCTTTCAATTGGGACTGTACTGCAGCAATTGTGCGCTCGACTGCAAGGATCATGCTGGCCTGATCAGGAGCACCGATCAGCTCAGATTCTAAAGGAGCGTCAACTTCCCCATTCGTCATCCGTTCAGTTTGTATGGTACCAATTAATTGATTGTTTGTTTCAAGCTCCTCTTTGATCTACAAATAGTTGCGTCTTCCGCTTCCTACTGAGTCTTGAGTAATAGCATCTCCTTCTCAAGAAAAGCAACTTGATCACTAATGTTTGCCTTATTTCTGTCGGAAACCTTCAATTTCTCATGGAGAGACTGATTAACAGTATTATAGTTAGTAAGAACATCCTCTGCCTGAGAGAGTTTCTCCTTAAGAAGAACCAATCCTTCTGACGATTTAGAATTTCGGGAGCAATGACCATACTCCGCGCTGCTTCTAAGTTCTTCGTGGAGTCATAAAATTGTGATAAGGAAGTGTAAAGAGGCTGAACATCCACATGCGCCAGGTGAGCCGAATGAGCAAGAACTGCTAGAGCACTATCCAAAAAGGGCCATTGAGTTGGATCTTTAAAAGCAACAATGATGACGGAAATCACATTCTTAAAGTGCCCCAACATAAGAGGCAGCACCTTTCCTAGAGAGAACTTGTCAAAAGCCACAGTCACTAAGTTAGATCCTTCAGATCCACTAGGAGTTGGCACAACTGAAACTAAACGATAAGAAGGGAATATAAGTTTAAAAGAAAACCGTATGTATATTCAATGTTGGTATGAAATAAACAAAAAATATATATATACCCGGAGTAAGAGCAACAATAGGGGCAACTGGAACAAAATGGGTTGTGGGAGCTATAGAGCTGGTGACTTCCGTAGTCATGATAGCATTGAAAGAAAGTTCCTGGGCTCCTACAGTGCTTGAATCAAGAGTGCTTGGAGTAGGGAGATCAATTAGATCAGAAAAAAGCTCCAAACTCCGAGCCACCGGCTGAATAGGAGAAAGACGTACAGTAGGGGACTTGCTAGTCTGAGCGGGGGCATCAAATGTTTGAGGGACTGATGGCAAAGTTTCTTCTGGACCGGGAAGAAGAAGTATGTTCCCCATCGTTGCTTGAATATTGGATGGTTGAGCATCTACATCCCTTGAAGTTGATGTACCGTGAACAACCACATCAGCGGCTTTCATGATACAAGGGGAATACGGAGCATCAAAAGAAAGAAAGATGTTTCTACTAGGAGTACCACCATATTCTCCATAGTCAAGTTGCTCTTCATTATCTAAGGAGGTTTCTGGAATGGGATGAGAAGTATCGGGCCGAGTGACTGGAGCATCAGGAAGAGAGGACTTAACTCTAGCTTCACTATCCTCTTTAACATTTACCTCAGCGTCAGTATCTGCATTTAGCAAAGAATCTCCTTCATCGGTTAGGCTTGTGGGTGAAGACGTATCTGCGCTTGTAGTATTCGCCAAATTTCTGATGAGCTGTCTTCCTTCGATATGGTTTGCTTTCCTTTATAGAAAGTCTTCACATCACAATTTGCATGGGTTTCCGCATCACGATTTGCATATTAGACGCTCATGATACGTGTAAAGGTGTGCACGTGTGGGTAAGCATGATTGTACATGTCGAATACGTACTAGTTTGCATTTGTGAACTTTTTTGAGAAGTCCCCATCTCTAATAAACGTTGCCTGGGTAGTAATTATCACATAGGCACATTTTTTTTTTGGTTCCAAGCATGTGACAAAACAGAATTAGCGACGGTCCAAGATTGTCGCAGATAGCTGTCGCAAAAAATGAAACGTCGGATCCCGTCCGTCACTAAATTGTTGAGTCGGATCGTGGTCTAAATTTTGGCGACGGGTATGGTCCATTGCTAGTCACAAGAGACGATTAGCAACAGTATTGGTCTGTCGCAATTTACAGTAAAAAAATGAAACGACGGATCGCATCCATTTGCTATAATTTGGCGACGGGAATGGCTGTCGGCGACGGGTATGGTCCGTCGCTTATGGCTATGGACCATCGCTAGGCACTGCAAATAATTAACAACGGTCTTAGTCCGTCACAAAAAATGATAATTAATCCATCGTTATGGACTGTCGCTAGTCTCAGGACTATTAGCGACGGTTATAGTCCGTCGCTAATAAACAACGATCTTGCCCCGTCGCTAAATCCCTTGAATCATAACTCCCTTGTAATATGTTGGATTGGGTCAATTTTAGGTTCCTTGGAAAGGTGTTTCAGTGCTCTTCGAAACTCAACTTGAATCGCCGCATTCCGAGACCGTTTGGGCCTCCAATGGTGGGGTGAGTAAATGGTCTGAAATTTTTCCATCCCCTGTTCCCATGAAAACCCTCATAACTGCCTCATTGGAGGTCAGATTTAGACGGTTTTTAGCTCGTTAGAAAGGTAACTTGACGAGCTTTTAAAACAAAAGAAGAATCTCCCGATTCCAAGGCAGTTTGATACCCCAAAAGCATGCTAGAAGCCTTTGACGTTGTTTCTCAATCTCGATCGTTAATCTTTTGAAATCGCATGATGCAAATAAAATGCTTGTAACTCCCTCATTTTATGTCATATTGGGTCAATTTTAGGTTCGTTGGAAAGGTGTGTTAGTGCTCTTCGAAACCCCACTTGAATCGCCGCATTCTGAGACCATTTGGGCCTCCATAAGTGTGGTGAGAGTAAATGTTCTAGAATTTTTCCAACATCCCCTGTTCCCACGAAAATTCTCATAACTCCCTCATCAGAGATCAAATTTGGATGGTTTTTAGCTTGTTGGAAAGGTAACTTGATGAGCTTTTAAAACGAAGAAGAATCACCTGATTCTGAGTCCGTTTGATACCCAAAAGCATGCTAGAAGCCTTCGATCGTCGTTTCTCAATCTCGATCGTTAATCTTTCGAAATCGCGTGATGCGAATAAAACGCTCATAACTCCCTCGTTATATGTCAGATTAGGTCGATTTTAGGTTCATTGAAAAGGTGTGTCAGTGCTCTTCAAAACGTCACTCGAATCACAACATTCTGAGACTGTTTGGGCCTTTAAAAGTGTGGAGAGAGTCAATAGTCTGTAATTTTTCTAACATCCCCTGTTCCCATGAAAACCCTCATAACTCCCTCATTGGAGGTCAGATTTGGATAGTTTTTAGCTCGTTAGAAAGGTAAATTGACGATCTTTCAAAAAGAAAGAAGAATCGCCTGATTCTGAGGCCGTTTTATACCCCAAAAGCATACCAGAAGCCTTCGATCATCGTTTCTCAATCTCGATCGTTAATCTTTCAAAATCGCGTGATGCGAATAAAACACTCGTAACTCCCTCATTATATGTTGGATTGGGTCAATTTTAGGTTCATTGGAAAGATGTGCCAGTTCTCTTCGAAAGCACACTTGAATTGCCGCATTCCGAGACTGTTTGGGCCTCCAAAAGTGTGGTGAGAGTAAATAGTCCAAATTTTTTTCAACATCCCCTGTTCCCATGAAAACCCTCATAACTCCCTCATCAGAAGTCAGATTTGGACAGTTTTTAATTATTGGAAAGGTAACTTGACGAGCTTTCAAAACGAAAGAAGAATCGCCCGATTCTGAGGCCGTTTGATACCCCAAAAGCTTGCTAGAAGCCTTCAATCGTTGTTTCTCAATCTCGATCGTTAATCTTTCGAAATCGCGAGATGTGAATAAAATGCTCGTAACTCCCTTATTATATGTCAGATTGGGTTGATTTTAGGTTTGTTGGAAAGGTGTGTCAGTGCTCTTTGAAACCCCACTTGAATCACCGCATTCTGAGACCGCTTGAGCCTCCAAAAGTGTGGTGAGAGTAAATAGTCCAGAAATTTTCCAACATCCCCTGTTCCCACGAAAACCCTCATAACTCCCTCATCAGAGGTCAGATTTGGATAGTTTTTAACTGTTGGAAAGATAACTTGACGAGCTTTCAAAGAAAAAAGAAGAATCGCCCAATTCTGAGGCCGTTTGATACCCCAAAAGCTTGCTAGAAGCCTTCAATCATCGTTTCTCAATTTCGATCGTTAATCTTTTGAAATCACATAATGCGAATAAAATGCTCGTAACTCCCTCTTTATATGTCAGATTAGGTTGATTTTAGGTTCGTTGGAAAGGTGTGTCAGTGCTCTTCGAAACCCGACTTGAATCGCCACATTCTGAGACTGTTTGGGCCTCTAAAAGTATGGTGAGAGTAAATAGTTCAGAATTTTTCCAACATCCCCTGTTTCCATGAGAACCCTCATAACTCCCTCATCAGAGGTCAGATTTGGATAGTTTTTAACTGTTGGAAAGGTAACTTGATGAGCTTTCAAAACGAAAAAAGAATCGCCCGATTCTGAGGCCGTTTGATACCCTAAAAGCTTGCTAGAAGCCTTCAATCGTCGTTTCTCAATCTCAATCGTTAATCTTTCGAAATCGCGTGATGCGAATAAAATGCTCGTAACTCCCTCGTTATATGCCATATTGGGTTGATTTTAGATTCGTTGGAAAGGTGTGTCAGTACTCTTCGAAACCCACTTGAATTGCCACATTCTGAGACCATTTGGACCTCCAAAAGTGTGGTGAGATTAAATAGTCCAGAATTTTTCTAACATCCCCTGTTCCCACGAAAACCCTAATAACTCCCTCATCGGAGGCCAAATTTGGACAAATTTTAACTGTTAGAAAGGTAACTTGACAAGCTTTCAAAATGAAAGAAGAATCGCCTGATTCTGAGGCCGTTTGATCCCTCTGCGAACTGACCCCTCTGCGAACTGACCCACTCGTCCTCATAAATCTGGGCCCTTCGTATTACATTCTCGAAAGTCGGGAGCTCATGCCTAACAACACGGCCTCGGAGACCATAACGTAAGCCGTTCTTGAAACGGCAGGCCTTCCGCCCCTCATCATTAACCAAATATGGCGGGAACCTCGATAGCCCCACAAAATGAGTCTGTACTATGCCACAGACATGTACCCCTGTACTAGAGTCTCCAACTCTAACGCTCTCTGACAACGAATGTGGTCGAGAAAGTACCGCGGTATGAATCGATCAATAAAATCCTCCTATGTCCAGACAAAATCAGACCCTGCAGCACGGGTGACGGAGGTCGACCAGTGCTCGGTCTCAGCTTGGAGAAGAAATACTGTCAACTGGACTCCTGTTGGGTCGAACATGCCATAGTATTAAGAATCTTCTCCGCATCGGAGCGCCATTTCTTGGTTGCTGTCGGATCTGGCTCGCCCTGAAAATGTGGGGGATCGAGTTGTCGGAATTCACAAAGAAGGGTGCTCGCGCGCTCTTGCTCTGCCTAGGCTAGCCAAATAACGGAGTGCCTGCCCTTGCCCCTGAAGGGCGGCCATCACAGCTTGCAACATCTGCTGTAACTGGGAGGCACTCACAGGTACGGTCGGATCCACACCGGTCTCAGGTGGATGAACGGCATCCCCAGGCTGGGGAGCAAGGATCTCTGGTGGTAGAGTGGGAGTCGTTCACGTCGCTCTCCTGGGTGGCATGTCCTATATAAGAAGGAACAAAGGCACCTATTATCCTTAAATACTCTCGAATATACACACGATGGTGAGCTTTATCAGAAAGCCTAAGTTATTCCAACTCGGGGACCTAATCATTCTAAGTTCTCAACAATCATAGAGTGTAGGGTATCTATCAACAGATATGTGATGTTATCCTTAGGTATTCCCAAGTTATGCTCTGATACCAACTTCTGTCACACCCCAAACCTGGAAATCGGATTCATAAGAATCCCAATTGCTAAATCTGGTGCCGACAGTTTCCGTAGTACCCCATTCTCGGCTCCCAGCGCCCATATGCCAGGTTCCGATCCTGAGATACTACAAGGAGGATTTTTTTTCAACGTGCATTTATCTCGTAAGAGTCATAACCACAAGTTTACCCAAATCACAAAGGCAACATCATCATTATATATCCACTAATATAAACATTTGATTACAATGTTGAAAGGGAAATACATATGTTAAAATGAAAACTCCAGAAGTCAGCTACATGCTCCAAGCTCCAAGCTGCAGCAACCTAGCATCACCTGCATGTATCTATCATACATAAGCTTATAGAAAGCTTAGAGGGTAGTGAAAGTGTGTGCGCAAGATAAGTGCCAAGCACACAAATACAACGTGACAATGTCAAAAATATAGGTAAGATCATGAATCATATGATACCAGAATAAGCGAAAATACTGACAAGTCCATGAGTCAATCAATATTAGAGTACGCAATACAGATCAGCTATGCAAATGAGGAGTCATTAAGAACCAAATATTAGATGTTGTATCTAGACCATATAGATACAGAAACACAGTAACACAAAATATCATATGCCACAGATATAATGTAATATGCGGTGCGAATGAAATGGCCGTATGCAGGCTATGGGGTCCATCACAAGGGACTTCTATCCAAACCAGTCCCATACCTAAATTTGGATAGTCAGACTTAATGCGGTAAACTCCTGATATCAGGTTAGTCACGTGCGCCAACCAAAATCCTGGCCTTTGCGAAGGCACAGTAACAAATAGTTGCGCACCACCAGCCTGAGTGGATAGTGAATGAATGAATGAGTATGCAACTCCTGCCCAATAAGTCCACATATCAGTACTGTTCATCTCTAGGATCATCACCAGGGACTAGTACACTCTACACCAGCTTGTCGCTCCATTAAGCACACAACTGGGTAAGTGGAAAAGACCTCACTATCCGCCTGGCCAGTAGTCGGCCAATATCTACCTGGCACGTCAATAGCGTACCCATTCACGAGCTGGTCAAACTCAGCCTAGCTATGCCTACTCCCTCAAGCGGGTAAGGCCACACCCCCTCCCAATCGACCACGACACAGTGAGAGACGCAGCCTACTGGTATATGGCCCTCATGCGCTCATATATATCCACTCGGTCTCGACGTTGGAGCGTCTTTTGGTACCAATAGGGTTTAAGAATTTTCACCCAGCGCCATCTATAGCAGCCCGATGCTAATAACATATTTTTGGTGTCCCATCTGACCATCCACGATATGCCTGTGGAGGCTATGACCCTGATGTCGCTAGGGCGTACAGTAATCACAACACATAATGTCAGATGCATGAGTCATACAATCCAGTCATACATCAATCCTGCGCATACTGTGCGCTCATGTGAGACAATCTCTGCCTATCAGGGAGTCTCATAACAACCTGCCCAATGACATTGCAATGATCGACCACATCTCATAACAAACATGTAGATGATGCGTATGGGCATGTATCATGATGCTATACTGTCACATACTCATAATCGGTATCAATAACCGGCATCGACAATCGGCCTCGACAATGCGGACATTTAACCAACATTACCTCCAAGGAATGGCCCGCATAGAGCCTAACATATAGTGGACCCATGACCTCACACAAGGGCCTAATATACAACACCATGGGCCTCACTCAAGAGTTTAATATACATCATGATGGGCCTCTCACATGGGCCTAATATATAACACAACGGGCTCCATCGCCTGGCCCTCAAATGCACCACAATGGGCCTCATCACATAGGCCTCACATACATTACATAGGCCTCAAATGCATCAAGCCGAGGCCAAATGCTCATCAGAATGGGCCTCAAATATGGGCCGCATATGCATCATAATGGGCCTCGGCAATCGGCCTCGATATCCAGCCTCGACAATCAAAATCGGCCTCAATAATCGGAATCGGCCTTGATAATAATCAGAATCGGCCTCGATAGTCGGAATTGGAATCGGCCTTGATAATAATCAAAATCGCCCTCGATAGTCGGAATCAGCCTCAATAATTAGAATCGACCTTGATAATCGGAATCGGCCTATACAATCGGCCCCGACAATCGAAATCGGCCTCGACAATCGGAATCGGCCTATACAATCGGCCTCGACAATCAAAATCAGCCTCGACAATCGGAATCGGCCTCAACATTAGCCTCGTCAATCAAAATCAGTAATCGGCCTCTACATAAGGCGGGATCCCTGGATGAACAGCCGATGATGGACCAAGCAATATCAATGGGGCCCAATCGTTTAGGGTAACCCACTAGAGAATGATGAGAATTGGCCTAACCAGGCCTAATGGAAGGTCACAATATGGACATTCAACCATCATTACCCATCAATGTAGATATTTAACCAACATTGCTCCCAAGGAGTGGCCCACATAGGGCCGAACATACAGTGGGCCCACGGCCTCACACAAGGACCTAATATACATCATCATGGGCCTCACCAAAGGCCATGAACACATCACAGTGGGCTGCATGATATGGGCCGCACTAATGGGCCTTATACACATCAGGTGGGCTGCATCAATGGGCCTAATACCATGGGCTTCAAATACACAACAAGTGGGCCTCATGGATGGGCTACAAGCACATCAAGGTGGGCCTCATAGATGGGCCACAAGTACATCAAGGTGGGCCTCGCAGATGGGCCACAAGTACGTCAAGGTGGGCCTCATGGATGGGCCACAAATACATCAAGGTGGGCCTCACAGATGGGCCACAAGTACGTCAAGGTGGGCCTCGTGGATGGGCCACAAATACATCAAGGTGGGCCTCATGGATGGGCCATAAATACATCAAAGGTGGGCCTCATGGATGGTCCATAAACACATCAAAGGTGGGCCTCACGGATGGACCATAAACACATCAAAGGTGGGCCTCATGGATGGGCCACACCAATGGCCCTCAAATGGGCTTGGACCACACCAAAATCATTTTAATAGTTGTAGGTGTAACATGTGTATCACTGTACCCTATCATCCCATAGGACACATGGCCCACATAATGATGATCAGCACTATCCAAACATTGTCTGGGTAGATTAACACCATCCATACATTGCCCAGCACGTCCAAACATCTGGACAGCACCGTCCAAACTTTGTCCAACATCGTCCAGCATAATCTAGACTGTGTGGATGAAATAATACATCATGGTGGTGTACACATAGTGGCCCACTAGAGATTTGAATCGGCCTTAGCTAGGCTTAGCATTAAAACAAGCTTACCAATGGATGGACAGTTTGGATGGGACGCATCCACGCATGGGACCCACAGAACTTGCTGACGTCAGTTCAACAGTGGGTCTCACCATTAAAATGGTTGGACAGCTGCTGCTGGCCAGCGCACACTAGCCAAACCATTTCAAGCAATGGGCCCCACCCACAGATACAATACACATATGTATATGTTTATATATTATATGTTTATATTATATATATATATATATATATATATATATATATATATATATATTATAATATACTTCAGATAAGCAGGACAGGAACGTCCAGTGTCCAGATGGACGACTGAACACAACATATACATCACGTGTAGCCCCACACATGGGGTGGGTCCCATTGTCCAAGGACGGTGGACACATCACGTGCGTGATGGTGTGGCCCGTCTAAATGGATGGATGACGTAGATGGGTCCCACAGACCCATGGTCAGTTCACACTTCACTGTTAGCCACACACCATCGTCGGTCACACCTCACTGTTAGCCACACACTCCACCATCAGTGTTGAAACGAGGTATCTCTCACTCAGTTTACCACTTGAGCTATGGATCTGGGGGATTAAAATAAATACATCAAGGAGGGCCCCACCCACACGTGTGGGGTGGGCCACGTCCTAAATGGATAGTTGGGATGACATATAAACATCATGGTGTGTCCCATATGGATGGGGTCCACCGGTAGATGGCATGGATGTAAACATCATGGTGAGCCACACGCCTCATCATTATCATTATCATACAAAGAAGGAAAAGAGAGAGAGAAGGAGAAAAGGAGAGATAGGATGGTGATGGAGGGACCTCGCCACTATGGGCCCTCCTTGGTTATAATACATAAATAAAAAATGGGTCCCATCACAAGTGGGCCTTCTAATAGAAAATCAACGGTGGATCACCCACCTATCGGTCTTCTCCTTTAGTTCCTTGGACTTGTAGTCGCCTTAGCTTCCATCTTAATGGAAGATGATGAAGTTTTGATGGTTGAGATGTGAGATGAGAGGGAGGGAAAGTGGGCCACACTTAGTTTTTGGAAGAGGGAGCTTAGATGTTGGAGCTCTCATGGAAGTTGGGAATTGCTAGAGAATGAGAGAGAGAGAGAGAGAAGAATGATGGATAGATATGGGATGGGTGTTGTAAGGAAGGGGAATGGGAAAGCATGGGTTTGTTTAAAATTTTTGTAAAAGAGGGATGGGTAGGGGAGAGAGAGAGTTGACTTGTGGAAAAAGAGTGATGGTTGCTTGTACTTGGAATAGGGTGAGGTGGCATTGAGGTATGGTGGTGTACTTGACTTGATTTGATGTGACATGTTATAGAGATTCTCTCAAAATTCACAACGCGTGGTGTTTCTTTGAAATGAACGTGGGGCCACATTTTCTGGCCCGGGTATCGGATCAGTGTGCGAGTTGCGGCCTTGGAACCACGGTGACGGTGCGGCCACTAGGGTATAAGTTTCGGGTCGAGCCGACTTTAGTATGAAGGACTCGGCTTAGGATCACGCGCAAATGTCGGATATAGGTCGAGGGTTCCTGAAATTCGACCGGGAGGACCACGGAAGCCTACGGAATGGTACGGTCTAGGATATGGGTCTCTCAATAGGCGTCTCCATTGGATCGCGTGATTTAGAAAGATTAACAATCCATATTCAAAAATGACGATCAAAGAGTTCCAACATGCTTTTGGGATATCGAACGGTCTCTGAATTAGGCAATTTTGGTCGAATTTGGAAGCTTGAAAGGTTACCATTGCAATGAACTAAAATAGTATAAATTCGACCTCTGAAGAGAGAGTTGTGAGGGTTACTATTGGAAAAGTAGATGAAGGAAAAATTTAGGACCGACGATTACGATCCCACTTACGGATGCCCAAATGGTCTTGGAATACGGCGATTTCGGTTAGAAATGAAAGAGCACTAAAATACTTTTTAGATGACCAGAAATCGACCCAATCCGACATCAAATGATGGAGTTATAGGCGTCTCTGTTCGATCGTATGATTTAGAAAGATTAACAATCCATATTAAAAAATGACGATCGAAGAGTTCCAACGTGCTTTTGGGATATCGAACGGTCTTTGAATTAGGCAATTCTGGTCGAATTTGGAAGCTTGACAAGTTACCATTGCAATGAGCTAAAATAGTCTAAATTCGACCTTTGAACAGAGAGTTATGAGGGTTCCTATTGGACAAGGGGATAAAGGAAAAATTTCGGACCGACCCCTTTGCTTCCACTTACGGATGCCCAAATGGTCTCGAAATATGATGATTCCAGTGAGGAATGAAAGAGCACTAAAGTACCTTTCAGATGATTAAAAATCAACCCAATCTGACATCAAATGATGGAGTTATGGGCATCTGCGTTGGATCACGGGATTTGGAAAGATTAACAATCCATATTGAAAAATGATGATCAAAGAGTTCCAACATGCTTTAGGGATATGAACGGTCTCTGAATTAGGCAATTTTGGTCAATTTGGAAGTTGACAAGTTACCATTCCAAAGAGCTAAAATAATCTAAATTCGACCTCTGAAGAGAGAGTTATGAGGGTTACTAATGGACAAGGGGATGAAGGAAAAATTCAGGACCGACGACTATGATCCCACTCACGGATGCCCAAATGGTCTCGGAATACAACGATTCCACTGAGGAATGAAAGAGCATAAAAGTACCTTTCAGATGATAAAAAATCGACCCAATTCGACATCAAATGATGGAGTTATGGGCATCTCCGTTGGATCGTGTGATTTGGAAAGATTAACAGTCCATATTAAAAAATGATGATCAAAGAGTTCCAACATGCTTTTGGGATATCGAACGGTCTCTGAATTAGGCAATTGTGGTCCAATTTGGAAGCTTGACAAGTTATCATTGCAATGAGCCAAAATAGTCTAAATTTGACCTTTGAAGAGAGTGTTATGAGGGTTACTATTGGACAAGGAGATGAAAGAAAAATTTAAGATCTACGACTGCGATCCCACTTAAGGATGCCCAAATGGTCTCGGAATACGATGATTGTAGTTAGAAATGCTAGAGTACTAAAGCACCTTTCAGATGACTAAAAGTTGACCCAATCCGACATCAAATGATGGAGTGATATGCGTCTCCATTAGATCGTGCGATTTAGAAAGATTAACAATCCATGTTGAAAAATGACGATCAAAGAGTTCCAACGTGCTTTTGGGATATCGAGCAGTCTCTGAATTAGGAAATTCTGGTGCAATTTGGAAGCTTGACAAGTTACCATTGCAATGAGCTAAAATAGTCTAAATTCGACCTCTGAAGAGAGAGTTGTGAGGGTTACTATTGGACAAGGAGATGAAGGAAAAATTCAGGACCGTCGACTGCGATCCCACTTACGGATGCCCAAATGGTCTCGAAATACAACGTTCCAGTCAGAAATGAAAGAGCACTAAAGTACCTTTCAGATAAACAAAAATTGACCCAATCCAACATCGAATGATGGAGTTATAGGCATCTCCGTTGGATTGCGCGATTTGAGAAGATAAACAATCCATGTTGAAAAATAACGATCGAAGAGTTCCAACGTGCTTTTGGAATATCGAACGGTTTCTGAATTAGGAAAAGTCTGGTCCAATTTGGAAGCTTGACTAGTTATCATTGCAATGAGCGAAGATAGTCTAAATTCGACCTTTGAAGAGAGAGTTATGAGGGTTACTATTGGACAAGGAGATGAAGGAAAAATTCAGGATCGATGAATGCGATCCTACTTATAAAAGCCCAAATGGTCTCGGAATATGACTATTGCAGTCAGAAATGCAAGAGCACTAAAGTACCTTTCAGATGACAAAAAATCGACCCAATCCTACATCAAATGATGGAGTTATAGGCGTCTTCGTAGGATCGCACAATTTGGAAAGATTAACAATCCATATTTTAAAATGACGATTGAAGAGGTCCAACATGCTTTTAGGATATCGAACGGTCTCTGAATTAGGCACTTTTGGTCCAATTTAGAAGCTTGACAAGTTACCATTGCAATGCGCTGATATAGTCTAAATTCAACCTCTGAAGAGAGAGTTATGAGGGTTACTATCGGACAAGGAGATGATGGAAAAATTCATGACCGATGACTGTGATCCCACTTACGGATGCCCAAATGGTCTCCGAATACGACGATTCCACTCAGAAATGTAAGAGCACTAAATTACCGTTCAGATAACCAAAAATCAACCCAATCCGACATCAAATGATAGAGTAATAGGCGTCTCCGTTGGATTACGCGATTTAGAAAGATTAACAATCTGTATTAAAAAATGACGATCGAAGAGTTCCAACGTGCTTTTAGGATATCGAACGGTCTCTAAATTAGGCAATTCTGGTCTGATTTGGAAGCTTGACAGGTTACCATTGCATGGAGCTGAAATTGTCAAAATTCGACCTCCGAAGAGAGAGTTATGAGGGTTACTATTGGACAAGGAGATGAAGGAAAAATTCAAGACCGAGGACTGCAATCCCACTTACAGATGCCCAAATGGTCTCGGAATATGACGATTCCAGTGAGGAATGAAAGAGCACTAAAGTATATTTCAGATGACTAAAAATCAACCAAATCCGACATCAAATGGAGTTATGGGCGTCTCCATTGGATTGCGCAATTTGTAAAGAGTAACAGTCCATATTAAAAAATGATGATCCAAGAGTTCCAACATGCTTTTGGGATATCGATTGGTCTCTAAATTAGGCAATTCTGGTCCAATTTGGAAGTTTGATAAGTTATCATTGCAATAAGCTGAAATAGTCTAAATTCGACCTCTAAAGAGAGAGTTATGAGGGTTACTATTGGACAAGGCGATGAAGGAAAAATTCAGGATTGACGACTGCGATCCCACTTATGGATGCCCAAATGGTCTCGGAATATGACAATTGCAGTAAAAAATGCAAGAGCATAAGTACCTTTGAGATGTCCAAAAATTGACCTAATCTGACATCAAATGATGGAGTTATAGGTGTCTTCGTTGGATCGCGCGATTTGGAAAGATTAACAATCCATGTTGAAAAATGACTATCCAAGAGTTTCAATGTGCTATTGGGATATCGAACGGTCTCTGAATTAGGCAATTCTGGTGCAATTTGGAAGCTTGACAAGTTACCATTACAATGAGCTGAAATAGTCTAAATTCGACCTCTGAAGAGAGAGTTGTGAGGGTTACTATTGGACAAGGAGATGAAGGAAAAATTTAGGAACGACAACTGGGATCCCACTTATGGATGCCGAAATGGTATCAAAATACAACGATTCCAGTCAGAAATGAAAGAGCACTAAAGTAGCTTTCAAATAAACAAAAATCGACCCAATCCGACATCAAATGATGGAGTTATAAGTGTCTCCGTTGGATCGCGTGATTTCGAAAGATTAACAATCCATGTTGAAAAATGGCGATTGAAGAGTTCCAACATGCTTTTGGGATATCGAACGGTCTCTGAATTAGGCAATTCTTGTCCAATTTGGATGCTTGACAGGTTACCATTGCAATGAGCTGAAATAGTCTAAATTCGACCTCTGAAGAGAGAGTTGTGAGGGTTACTATTGGACAAGGAGATGAAAAAAAAATTCAGGACAGACGACTGCGATCCCACTTACGGATGCCCAAATGGTCTCGGAATATGACGATTCCATTCTGGAATGAAAGAGCACAAGGTACCATTCAAATTACCAAAAATAGACCCAATCCGACATCAAATGGAGTTATAGGCGTCTCCGTTGGATCATGCAATTTGGAAAGATTAACAGTCCATATTGAAATGAGGATCAAAGAGTTCCAACGTCCTTTTGGGATATCAAACGGTCTCTAAATGAGGCAATTTTGGTCCAATTTGGAAGCTTGACAAGTTATCATTGCAATGAGTTGAAATAGTCTAAATTCGACCTCTGAAGAGAGAGTTATGAGGGTTACTATTGGACAAGGAGATGAAGGAAAAATTCAAGATCAACGACTGCGATCCCACTTACGGATACCCAAATGGTGTCGGAATACGACGATTCCAGTGAGGAATAAAGGAGCACTAAAGTACCTTTCCGATGACTAAAAATCGATCCAATCCGACATCAAATGATGGAGTTATAGGCGTCTCAGCTGGATCACGTGATTTGGGAAGATTAACAATCCATATTGAAAAATGATGATCGAAGAGTTCTAACATGCTTTTGGGATATCGAATGGTCTCTGAATTAGGCAATTTTGGTGAAATTTGGAAGCTTGACAAGTTACTATTCGAATGAGCTGAAATAGTCTAAATTCGACCTCTGAAGAGAGAGTATGAGGGTTACTATTGGACAAGGAGATGAAGGAAAAATTCAGGATCGACGACTGTGTTCCCACTTACGGATGCCCAAATGGTGTCAGAATACTACGATTCCAGTGAGGAATGAAGGAGCTCTAAAGTACCTTTCAGATGACTAAAAATCGACCCAATCCAACATCAAATGATGGAGTTATAGGCGTCTCAGCTGGATCACGGGATTTGGGAAGATTAACTATCCATATTGAAAAATGACGATTGAAGAGTTTTAACGTGCTTTTGGGATATCGAATGGTCTCTGAATTAGGCAATTCTGGTGCAATTTGGAAGCTTGACAAGTTACCATTCCAATGAGCTGAAATAGTCTAAATTTGAGCTCTGAAGAGAGAGTTATGAGGGTTACTATTGGACAAGGAGATAAAGGAAAAATTCAGGACCGACGACTACGATCCCACTTACGGATGCCCAAATGGTCTCGGAATACGACGATTCCAGTCAGAAATGAAAGAGCATAAAGTACCTTTCAGATGACCAAAAATTGACCCAATCTGACATCTAATAATGGAGTTATATGCGTCTCCGTTGGATCACGCGATTTGGAAAGATTAACAATTCATATTGAAAAATGACTGTTTCGAACAAGAAACAAATGTACTTTGTTTGGGAAATTTCATTCACTTAATAATTAACAGAAGAAGACAAAGAAGACAACCATATTATTTATTTATTCCAAGTTCTTTTACATCCCTTTCTCCTTTAATTCCAAAATGGACTTGTGATAATAATAAAAGAAAATGAAAGATGTTATGAGCTAAGGTGTATAATTGCAGGAAGCGTCATATATTGTAAACTGTTGCCCAAGTTTATTGTGCGCCAGGACATATTGTACACCAGGGGGAGCCATTGTGCACCAGGACATATTGTGCTATAGGGGGAGCCATTGTGCGCAAGCCCTGTTGTGTGCTTAGACCTGTTGCACGGTGAGACCTATTGTGCGCTGATAGTGTTTGTGCGCCAATGGTGTTGTGCGCCGATGGTTTTGTGCGCCACACAACACCTATCTCGCACAATAGGAGAGGGGCTCTACCTCTCTCTTCTCGGAC
This sequence comes from Magnolia sinica, assembly GCF_029962835.1. Classification (NCBI taxonomy): domain Eukaryota; kingdom Viridiplantae; phylum Streptophyta; class Magnoliopsida; order Magnoliales; family Magnoliaceae; genus Magnolia; species Magnolia sinica. The sequence continues at coordinate 54,387,014 of NC_080575.1, forward strand.
TCTTCTTTTACTTCTTAATTGGCTGCTTCTGACCCCTTATTGATGGGTCAGAGGTATTTATAGCCTTCTCACACATGCGAACATGCCACATAGTCATTGTGCGGAATCTTTTCCGCGGCCGTCTCTGTGCGGACCCCTTTGTGCAGAATTTGATGCGTAGATCTCCTTTGTGCGGTTATCTATGTTTCAATGTTTCTTTCCGCATAACGATTTGCACACAATGCTTAATTCTGCACAACAATTGCGCACAGCGATCTTTCTGCTATCTTTCCTCTTTTATGCCTCAACAGATGCCCCCTTGATCCTGCATTGTTTTTTTTTACACCTATAAAAATAAATAATGTAGGATCAAATAAAAATTCATTCTTAAATACTATATTTTTTACTCTCCTTGATTGTGCACCTATTTTCTTTTTTATGCACTGATTAATCTGCGCACAACGAATTTTGTACAACGTTGACCGCACAACCCTCGCTGCGCAACGATTTAAGCACAACAGTGACCGCACAACGGCCCAGTCCCTGCCTATAAATACGGGACTTATTTTCTTTTCTTCTACTTTTCTCTACTACTCATACTATTTTTGCATCAGGTTGCCATCTTTGTGCGCTGACATCATTGTGCGCCACACAACAACTGTTCTGCACAACACCTCTTTGGGCACAACATCTCGTCCCGCACAATGAAACTGAGCCCACAACACCTTTCTGTACTTAATCAAAATTCTACACTCAAGGACAGGTAGTGCACAACACCATTGTCCACCACACTTTGCATGCAACCTTTTACGCATAGCACTTTGTGCGCAACCTTTTATGCACAACACTTTGCACGTAATATTTGCGCACAACACTTTGCGCGCAACTTGTGCTTGAACATTCTTCTTGTACTTCAATTTTATTTTCCCTTTCTTCTCAACAATCTTTTATACTTCTCTTTTTAACTTAATAAACTTTTCTACCTGACTAATAATTTTTATCGATTCCTATATAGATCCAATGGCAAGCTTGAAAAGACCTGTTGCCTCCCCAAGTACTGCTGGGCCGCCTGACCCGCAATCTGCAGAGACCCACAATCAGAAAAGACTCCGATCTGGAGAGAACTATAGTTCCTTCTTCAAAGAGCTGGCTCCTGTTATCATTAACTTTGCCGATCGTATTCAACGCTTATCTGAGCATATCCGAATGGCCATAGTAATGAAGGAGATAGAGGGACCCCCCATTTCAGGACAAGAATCTGATTGGGAGGATTGGTTGAAATGCACAACCAACTTTCATACAGATGACATCCATCCTTTTGCTGCAGAGGCTTCTCCTGCTCCAACTGTTCCAAAACAAACAAGAGAAAAGAGCAAAGGCGAAGCTTTCCAGGAAAAGATTCAAGAACATAATCGAAGATGTTTTCAGAATGCTTGGGATTTAGTCAAGTTAAATACTAAGGCGATTAAATTTTGCAACCCGTATAAAGATGAGACCATTGCTCTCCCTTTGCAACTTCAGCGTCACTGGTCCATTCTTCAAAGTGAACCGACGGACCACATGACATAGAACAGGCTCTTATATGTGTCTAATTGGGTGATCAAAGAGCCACAAATTCTTGAAGGCTACCTCATAGATAAAGGCTTAACCTAAAAGACCAAGCAAGTAAGATATATGCGCTTTCTCACACCAAGTCACGACCCTCATTCCTTGTTTTACACTCATTTCTTCGAAACAATTCAACAACGTTTCCGTCATCGTGACTTCTTGTGGGGCAAAGAAGAATTTAGAACACGGGGTCTTTGGACTATTCATCCATATTACAGCGCTTGGGCCAAAGTGATTTTGAAGAAGTATAATGAAGTCCTTATTACAGCAAGGATTTATCATGCCATAGAAGCCACTTCAGAATTCTTTCAAAAAGACATGATGATTTACAAAGGCTTTTTAAAATACTGGTCTTCTACTACGACTTCCTTTCATCTTCCAGTAGGTGAAGTAAGTATCACCTTATGGGATCTATATAGGATGGCTGGTCTGCCTATCTCTGGATCCTTCCTTGATGAATACGTTCCCTTGAACAAAGAGTTTGCCTATGTCGCACCCAATAGAGTACCCAAAATTACAGCATCAACCATCAAGCTTTTTAGTGAAACATCTTACTTTGCCGATGTCCATAAGATTTCTCCTCTTCAATGGCTGGCACACTTTTCTCGATACTTGGTGTAAGTATTTTAACATTTTCCTTCCCTTTCAAATAATACTTACCCATAAATATGAATTACTCACTGGTCTTTCCCCCCCTTTTTTTAGGTTCCCTGGCAGTCATTGCGCTGAACTAGAAGCCAATCGTAAAAAGATAAGGGGCCCGATAGACTTCACCGCCGAAACTGAATTAGCCACTTTCTTGGCTTACCGATTGAGCTTAGTTGTGCTTCCCAGTTCAAAAAGTTCAGACTCCATTCGGCCAACTTTATTTGTGGCGGTAAGTGCAATGACAGAAGGCTGAAAAAGATATTCCCTGGCTCCTCCCATCTTGTGTTCATTATACAGAGCTTTCGGTCATGCCGCGATGCACTGCTCAAGCCTGGTATTAGGAGTTTCATCCACTTTTACCCCATGGCATTACTTCTCCTGATAGCTTGGCATTTATTTCCCCTAGACATACAATGACCAAGAGAAGGCTTATGTCCATCCTGATCATTTGCCCTTGTGGCATTTTTTGAAGAGAAAAATGATAAAGAAATGATACGAATGGATAGTTGATAAAATTAACAACATGGAATCTATCAACTTCTTCCCTTTTACTTAGACTACCAGGCTAAAGACAGAGATGTGGAAGATAACAATGACTTGGAACCCATCGAAAGGACTTTCTTTCTCTGTATTCATTCTTACAGTCTTCCATTGCGAGAAGGACTGGAGTTCTGGCGAGAACCATACTATCCAAGTCGATTTGCTAGATAGTTTGGATATGATCAAGTCATGCCCTAAGCAAGTGAGGAAGTCACCCAAATAATGAGGAGTTATGGAGTCAGTCCTTATAATTGGGCTTTAATATGGAAGCAACTCTTATCAAGAAATTTTGGTTCTCGATTTGTTCTCCCGGGATACAATCATAGAGTAATAGCTTCTTATACCTGGATGTGATGGTGGAGTCATCATTACAATTTAGTACGCAACTGTTTTTCAGTGGATCATCTTATCTGGGTTCCTCCCACACGCTTGAGCAATTGCAGACCGGAACAAGGGATTGGATATTTTTACGAGAAAGATCAGGCCACCGTTCTAGGACATCTTCATCGTAAAATTTTTGTGGAAGTGCCCATCAGAGAAATAAAGCCTCCAAACACTTTGGAAGGTTGGATTGCTTTTGGTTCTCCTCTGGATCTGAAAAATCGGAGAGAAAGATCGGCCACTCCTCACAATGAATTTGAAACTACAGTGGGTATTCTGCCTTCCCCTACTCTCGAAGGAGAAAATCAGCCTGTAAATCCTGCTCTCGTCATTCCTTTGGTTGTTGAGGCATAAAAAGAGAGGAGGGTAGCAGAAAAGAGCTTTGTGCGCAAACTGTTGTGCGCAATTCGTTGCACGGAATTAAGTGTTGTGCGCAAATCATTGTGCAAAAATATACCTTGCAATGTTGATATTCGCATATTAGCTTCTACACAATGGATTTCGCACAAGGTATCCCGCATAACGAATTCCACATAAAGGATCCCGCACAATAGAATCCACTCCAAGTCGCCCATACGATGGAATCCGCACAAAGGAGGTTCGCGTAAAGGGGACAGCACAACGACGACGTGGCATCTCGCACATGTGAGAAGGCTATAAATACCACTGACCCATCAGTAAGGGGTCATTGGCAACCAATCGCGGAGAGAGAGAAGAAATTGCAAAAAAAGAAAGGTAGAGTCCGCAACCGTTTTGTGAAACAGGCGTTGTGTGGCGCATAACACTGTTGGCGCACAACAGAAGCCAGTGCACAACAGAAACCAGCGCACAATGGTTTCCTCCAATGCACAATGGTTTCCTCCAGTGCACAATGGTTTCCTCCAGCACACAATGGTTTCCTCCTGTGCATAACGGCTTCTGTCAGCGCACAATGTCTTTTGACAGTGCACAATGACTTCTAGTACAACGTTCAACATTATGTTTTAATGTTTTATGCATTTGTGCATAATTTGGGTGCTAAGTACTGGTTGTATATTATAATTCATAAGTATTCTATTTGGAATCAAAGGAGAAAGGGATGTGAAGAACTTGGAATATATAAATAAAGTGATTGTCTTTCTTGTCTTCTTCTGGTAATCAATCCAATGAATGAAATTTCCCAAACGAAATGCATTTGTTTCTTGTTCGAAACAAAATGGCGACTCCACTGGGGACTTTTCATATTCACTTAGATATTAACCTAAGAATTACAAGGGAGATAATCACAACTGTTTGGCATCTTCAAGGTACCAAAATGGCGACTTCAATGGGAACATCCTACCTTTCATCTCTAAAATAGAATACGACTTAATATAAGTACTTCACCACGACAGAATTTGTTGTGGAATATGAACGACAGGAAAACAAGAATATTGCAACCAACCAATCAATGGCAGTCATTCAAGGAAATACAATATTATACTTCACCATGACAGGATTTGTTGTGGAATATGCTAATAAATGAACTAGACTTAGTGAAGAAGGTAAAGCGGTAGCAAACAAACAAACAGAGTCACGGACGGCTGTTACAGTCGTGACTGCTTTACCAGTGACACCAGGAGAAAGAGATGAATGGATCGTTGTCATTTGCAGAAGGACAAAGACTTAGAATGTAATTACGACAAGAACAAGCTCGCCGCTGAGAAGAGTTAGGGGGCCAATAACACGAAATGCCACCAGAAAAAATCCTTAACTTACCCCTCCTGCGATATACCCCGAGTGAACAGTTCCACAGCTGACGTCGCGTGATTTCCCGGCTTTGATGACCCTGAGAGCCAGAAGGACGAAAGAACAAAAGGACAAAGCACTGCTAATAAGTTCACCAGCATCTGTTTTGCCCCAATTAATCAATGACAATGGGGGCACAGAGAAGTCGAATGAAACCCCATCCTCTCCTCTTTTCGTGAGCCCCATTACGTTAACGTTTCATATCCCACTCCGACTACAGCTTCATCGAAGAGTGGAGAAGCCGCGGTACATATGGCTGGAACAAATCAGGAAAATATGCCAACTAGAAAGGATCATGTAAATGAAATGACGAAAGCAAAAAGAGCACTAATGAAAGAATGCAGAAATCTCAGAGAAGCCTTAACAACTTTCGTACACAATGTTGCCAGAATGGCAGCACCCCCAGTGGTTGATAATGTGAATGAAAGAGAACAACACCCCGAAGGGTCGCAGCTGCCGAGGTCGGGTCGCATGGATCTGTTCCCATGACAAGAATAGTGACACAGGAAGAAGTATGACATGTCATTGAAGAAACGGTTAGGTCGGAGAGAGAACGTGAGGGCACATGAAGATTCAGATATCGTACACCATACCCAAGAGAAGTGGAGGATATCCCTTTCCCGAACAATTTTAAACATCCGAACTTTTAGAAGTTCAACGGGGATGGATCACCAGAAGAACACCAGATGCACTTCATCACCGGTATGGGGAATTTCTCAACAGTACCCCAATACTGTCTTCGATTATTTGGGTCTTCTCTAACGAATAAAGCATTGAGGTAGTATGCTAGCTTAAAGCCTAGGTCGATAAGAACATGGGAGCAGATGCAAGACGCATTCATGTCAAATTTCTTCTCATCAGAACGTAATGTCAGTATCACGGAACTAGCTTCAATGCGACAGAGAGAAGGAGAGCCAGTGGAAAAATTTATAGACAGATGGAAAACCTTGGGAGCTTCTTACATGCAATTACCAGAAGAGAAAGAACAGGTGAAAATGTGCCTGAACTCTATGGAAATCGGAATAGCATTTTGTCTCACCAGTGCAGACATCAGAACCTTCTGCGACTTGGCTATAAAAGCACATGCTCTAGAATTAATGACTCGAAAGATGTTGGCGTTCAATTATGAAATGGTTAGAAAAGGATCTCAGAAGTTGATCATAAATGTGGTTGATCACGAAAAAAGGAACCAAGAGGCAAGAGAAGTGAAAGGCAAAAGGACGGAAAGGAGAGAGAGCCGAGTCGCCCCAGAGGGAGGTTTTACGACAAAAGACCTCGTTCGTTGAATTCTTATGAGAGTTTCACGTTTGAAAAAGAGGACATACTCCTCATGATGAATCAGTTGCTAAAAGCTGGAACAATTGAATTGCCGCTATCAAAACGTCCCGAGGAGGCATCTAAAATAAAGGAAAGAGACTTCTGTCATTATCACCGCCTAGTAGGGCACCCGATAGAAAATTGTTATACACTGAAGTGTGTTATACAAAGGATGATAAACAAGGGTGAAATAATAGTTGGAGAGAGAAAGAAAGGGACAGAAGAGCGACAACAAACATACTCACCTTGCGAGAAGATTATCAGGGGAGGACAAGGGTGAATGATCAGAAAACATCAGGGAAGGTTGCCGTAACTACCTTGCGATCAGGGAAGAAGATGGTGAGCCCACCAAGTTCACAAAATGAAAAAGCAAAGGCAGAAGTAGCCAAGAGTCACGCCAGCAACAATAATAGTGGTGAAAAGGAAAAGGGAAAGGAGACAGGGAAAGTGATTTATGACATTATAAGTCACTTGAAAGGCATTCCGGCCCGATTGAGCATTTATGACACTCTGAAGTTGTCAGAAGACTCCCGACAAAGCCTAATTAAAGCATTATCCAATGAAAGTATAAGGGAAGTGTTGTTGACTGAATTAGAAGATGAGAAACAAGAAGATTGTCTGCCGGTTATCTCCTTCTCCGATGAAGACCTGGTCTGTGATGGGGAACATAATAGGCCATTGATGATAATTGGTCATATTTGTAGTAAGCAAGTAAAATAGATAATGCTCGATAACGGGTCCGCTGTAAACCTGTTGCCATTAACAATGTTGAGTAAATTAGGCTATCGACGCTCGAACCTACGCCCTAGTGGAATGATGATACAGGGCTTTAATCAAGACGGACAACATGCGCTTAGGAAGATCACAATAATGCTGGAGATAGGAGAACTAACTACGAATGTCATTTGCCATGTTATAAATGCAGTGACTACATATAATCTCCTTCTAGGAAGACCGTGGATGCATTAGTATGGCATCATACCTTCTACCTTGCACCAGTTTTTCAAATACTGTAAAGACAGGGTGCAACATAAAGTGTTAGCCGATGCGAGACCATATATAGAAGCTGAAGCTTTCTTCACCAACGCGAGTTATTATGATGCATTTGCCAGTAAGGAAGAGAAAGAGAACGATGAGAACAAAACTTAAGAAAATGCATGCATGAAAATAGTTAAAGAAAAAGGAACGAAGTCGCCTGTAACAGAGAAAGTAAAGAAGAAGTTCTATTTTGTCCCCAAGCATCTGCGATAGCCAGGGCAATCGCCATTAACATTGCTATCGCCTGAGCAATTGGATATTCTGCAATCAAACTATACAGTACCGCTCCCGTATGCTAAGAGGAGTAGGCCGTTTTCCCTTATTCCGAAAAGGTTTTGTGTTAAACCCAGTGCAAGGTATCCAGAGTCGATCGAATTCTATGCTCCCTCGGAAATGAAACAAGATGAAGTAGCTAGCAATAAGGTGGAAAATGGAAGCTTAACGCCCAAAGAGCTGGAGAGATATAGCTCGATAGTCAAAAAGTCATGAAGAAAATGGGCTTTAACTATGAAGAACCTGTTGGTTTAAATTGTGGAAAAGGAATTCAGATTCCAATCGGAGCCAATCAAAAGAAGCGAGAAAAATTCTGAGGACTGGGGGCAGAATCTTTGGTCAATATGGTGACAGCCGACTAGATAGAAGAAACGGATCTTGATGTGATCAGTAAGCTCGAGACAGCCCCAAAGCAAATGGAGGATGGGGGGCAGCTGACGATTGACAATTTGAAGGAGATAAATTTGGGAACAGAGGAAGAACCACGGAATACTTTCATAAGTACCAGTCTATCAGAGAAAGAAGCTGATCAATATGTTAGTCTCTTGAAGGAAAATAAAGATGTCTTTGCTTGGTCGTATGTGGAAATGCCGGGTCTAGAGCCGACAGTAGTGATACATCGGCTGAATATCTCTAAAGACAAAAGACCCATTAAGCAAACACAGAGACGGTTTCACCCAAATTTGGTTCCTAAGATAGAAGAAGAAATAGGCAAGCTGATAAAGGTTGGATTCATTAGAGAAGTTAAATATCCCAGGTGAATATCAAATATAGTCCCAGTAAAGAAGAAGAATGGGCAGATCAGGGTTTGTGTTGACTTCAAGCATGTCCAAAAGATGATTTTCCACTACCAATAACAGAAATGTTAATTGACAGTACTACGCAGTATGCTGTCATGTCCTTTATGGACGGCTATGCCGGCTATAATCAAATACAAATGGCACCTGAAGATGAGGAGACGACGGCTTTTAGAACTCCGTTGGGGATATATTGTTATAAGGTCATGCCGTTCGGACTCAAGAATGTAGGAGTGAAGTATCAGAAGGCGATGCAGAACATATTTAAAGACATGATGCATAAGCATGTTGAGTGTTACGTGGACGACTTGGTGGTCAGGTCAAATCATCATGAAGAGCATCGTGAACATTTGGCATCGATTTTCCGCTGAATCAGAAAGAAACAGTTGAAGATGAACCCGGCTAAATGTACATTTTGAGTGTCGTCGGGAAAATTTCTTGGTTTTGTGGTGAGACACAGGGGCATTGAAATAGATCCAGAGAAAGTTAGAGCTATTCAGGATATGCCTCCTTCGAGAACGTTGAAAAAGCTAAAAAGCTTGTAGGGCAAGTTAGCATATATCTGTCGCTTCGTCTCAAACTTGGCAGGAAGATGCCAGCCGTTTTCTCATCTGATGAAGAAAGGAACAGAATTCATATGGGATAAATCCTGCCAAAACGCCTTTGATTCGATAAAAGAATTGTTGAAACAGCCTCCAGTATTAACAGCCCTCGTGAAAGGAAGGCCCCTCATTTTGTATATATCAGCAGCTGAGAATTCAATAGGAAATGGAAAAGAAGCAACACTTTATTATTTAAGTTGAACATTGATCGGTGTAGAATACAACTATACACCTATAGAAAAAATATGCCTGGCACTGGTATTTGCAGTTCAGAAATCAAGACATTATTGTTTGTCCCATGACATAACTTTGATATCTCGAGTAGATCCCATTAAGTTTTTGATGACAAGGCTGATGTTGTCAGGAAGGTTGACAAAGTGGATGTTACTATTGTCGGAGTATGCGATCACGTACGAACCAGCGAAGGTGGTAAAAGGACAAGCATTGGTAGATTTTTTAGCGGCTCATCCTGTGACAGGTTGCGAAGCTATTTTTGATGAATTCCCAGACGAACAAGTCATGATGACAAAATTGCCTAAAGCATGGCAAATGTTCTTTGACGGGGTGGCTCGGGCAATGGGGGCAGGTGCCGGAGTAATATTTATTACCCCATAGGGCGATTTATTGCCTTATTCTTTCACGTTAGGTACGGCGTGTACGAATAACGAAGCTGAGTATAATGCCCTTATCATCGGGATGGAGATAGCCAGCAAACTGAGAATAAAACACCTGCAGATTTACGGGGATTCTAAGCTGGTCATAAATCAGGTGGCGACAGAATTTGAAACAAGGAAACCGAAACTTCTGCCGTATTGTTGAAAAGCGCAACATCTATTGGAAAAAATTTTAAACGTTGAAGTTAAGCATATACCACGATATGAGAATGCGAAGGCTGATGCTCTGGCCAGTGTAGCAGCAGCACTATCTTGCCCAGATTGAAGCCCCCTGCAAGTAATAATCGAAGAAAGGAGATTCTTGCCTTCGGCAGAGGTAATTGGTATAACAATAGAAGCCCTACTCATATCATGCTTAGAAGTGACAATAGATGATTGGCGTCAGCCTTTCATCGACTATCTCAAGTACGATATCTTGCCAGACGATCCAGAAGCGAAATCACAAATTAAGCAGAAAGTAAAAAGATTCATTTTGTGTAATGAGGAATTATACAAAAGATCTTATAATGAAATGTTATTGCGATGTCTAAACAAAGAAGAGGCACATCAAGTGCTATAAGAGGCACATTCTGAGGAATGCGGGGTGCATCAAGCCGGGAGGAATTTGTTCCACCAAGTGCATCGAATGGGATATTACTGGCCGACAATGTTTAAAGACGCAATAGATTATGCGAAGCGGTGCCATGAGTGTCAAATCCACGGAGACATGATACATGTCCCTCCAGAAGACCTTCATCAGTCAGCTACTTCTTGGCCTTTACCACGTGGGGACTTGATGTCATTGGCCCTATAAATCTACCGTCGTCTAGAGGAAAATAGTATATATTAGCAGCAATGGACTACTTTTCCAAATGGACGGACGTAGTTGCACTACGAAGCGTTAAAGAGAAGGATGTTGTTAGCTTCATTCAACATGCGATAATATATCGCCATGGTATCCCAAAGAGAATCATTACAGATAACGACACTCCTTTCAAAAATAGGGGGATGGAGAAGTTATGTCAGAAATTCAAGATTCATCAGTCATTCTCAACACCCTATTATCCACCAGCCAATGGGCTGGCTGAGGCATTCAATAAGACAATTGTAAAAATACTGAAGAAAATGGTGAGCGGGAATGAGCGTGACTGGGATGAAAAACTGTAGGAAGCTCTATGGGCTTATAGAACAACACATCGTATAGCGACACAGGCTACCCTGAATTCGTTAGTTTATGGTATGGAAGTTGTCGTGCCGATCAAGATATAGGTCGCTTCACTAAAGGTCGCAATGCATCGATAATTACAGATGAAAAAAAATGCAAAGATATGGCTGAAGGAATTGGATTTGCTTAATGAAAAGAAGCTGGCAGCTCAGCAACGCTTACAATTATATCAATCGAGAGTTTCTGCTGCTTTCGATAAAAAGGTTAAACACCGATCTTTCAGGAAAGAGGATTTGGTTTTGATGTTGGAAAGGCCGATAGTAGTCACTCAGAGAACAGGGGGCAAGTTTGACCCTAAATAGGATAGACCGTATGTAATAACTGAAGTTTACTCCAATGGAGCGTACAGAGTATTGGATCAAGATGGACGAGTGTAAGTGCTATGGTTTAGCTCCTTTGGTTGTCAAATTTTGTGGTGCCAAAACCTCAATCTATGTCTTGTGTAGCTTATTGGTATATATGTTCAAGACATTGCATCACATCTCTAAACACTTTGCTTCAAGTCAAGAACAAAGAACTACTTCAAACCATTTCAAGAAATACAAGTACAAGCTACAACGAAAGAAGTGATCTTGTTCAAAGACTCAAGTTAGTGTGCTACTCAAGATGAAGTATAATTCGAGCTCTATAAGATCTCAAGTTCAATGCTACATCAAGTATAGAGATCTCAAGCTTCACAATCTTCAATTATCAAAGATCATCTGAAGAAATGAAGTGTCAATGTCCATACTTCACATTTAAGGTATGAATGATCTCTTAGATTGACCTTAGGGTAGGTCATTTTGTATACATAATTCAAGTTAAATCTTTTCATATGTATTTGGTCTGTTCTAAGACTAGTCCTGGACCTTGTTCGACTAGTCCTAGAACTGGCTCGACCAGTCCAAGAAATTCTAGGACCTGTCCTAGGTTTGTTGCAATTTTTCAAAATTATTTGGTTGAGCTACGACCAGGCCTGGAGTCTCCTCGACCGGTCGTAAGAATAGTGACGACTCGATCCAGGACCAGTCATGCACTTACGACTCAATCTACAGCGACTAAACCTGGTGTCACATGACCAGTCGTGGGTTTGTCACGACCAGTCATGGAGGGTTCATGACCAGTCGTGAACAGCCTACGACCAGTCGTAGAGCGATTTTATCTGATCGCGCTTAAAATTTTAAAAATCCGTTTCTTCTAGGACTAGTCGTAGTGTCCTCAGGACCAGTCATAGATGCGATTTTTGCAACTATAAATAGAACACGAATTTCAGAGTTTCATATCGAATTTAAGTAAAATCAAGGCTTCACTCTGAGATAAGTTTGTGTTCATTTTAAGCTACTTCGTGCATATTTAAAATTCTCTTTTGTTAGCTTTATAGATTTGATTTTGTTTCTATATTCCAATCTAAATTGAAAAGAGGAATTGTTGTATTCCTTCTTCTTGGAATCAAAATCAAATATAGCCATCTGGTTTAATTTAAAATCAATTAGAACTTAGAACCATTTCAAAGTGAGTATTGGACATTGAACTTCTATATTCGAACTTCTACTCCGATTGGTTCTTCCTAGCTACAATAAAAGGAGAAATCCAGGTATTTTACTTTATTATAAATTTCCTTCTTTTGGTTTTATTTGAGATTAGGCCAGAAAAATCTCAATTTGTTGGTTATCTGAGGAGAGCTAGAAAACTCAGAAGTGGGGTTTTTTGAATTGTGTAAGCTCATTTGAAAGACACAATTGTGAAGGTTTTAGGTGAACCTGTGAAACCTATTTTCATAGTGAGCGCTGATATCCCCTGTGTGAGGATATTAGGAGTGGAGTAGCAAGCTGTGTGGCTGTTGTTTAACAGTTGGTGTACGCACAGGCGAACCACTACAATTCTTTGTGTCTTGTGGTTTGAATGTTTGTTAAATTTCTACATCTTTTATCATTCAAGTTTGTGGGGTGTATGTGTAGCTGTGAATGTTGTAATATTTACATTTTAAGCATTGTGGGGAATGTTGTAATAGTTTAGAATTTATTTCTTGCTATTTGCTTTATTTCCTTTTAGTTTGAGTTTTTAATATTCAAATTGTTCTAGTAAGGTTGTCCTGCCATAAACCCTTGGTTTTTATGGGGTAAGGTTGTCCTTAGAATAACATTGGTATCAATCTCTCTATTTGAGGTTGCTTTACATTTCCGTATTGTGATTGGTTTATAGTGCTATCTTTACTTTATTCATTTATATTCCGCTGTTAAAGTTTTAATTTGGCATAGTCCTATTGACCCCCCCCCCCCTAGGACATATAGCTAGGCCTTTTCAACGAGGCATCAGTATACTGCTCAATGCTCGCTTTATCAAGAAATATTACTCCTGATAGTAGGAGAAATTTTGATTTAGAAGATTATCAAGATAATTCTTCTATATCAAAAGGGGGCAATCACGGATGAAAAGGTGAAATGATAAAATAGCCTTTACAGGCACAGCCTTATATTCTATCTTCATGAGTAAAAGACCTGCGAAGGACAAAGTCATGTACTCCCCTCATGAGAATGAATAAAAAGTGCAAACTTTGCCACCAAAGTATTGATGATTGCTACCAAGCATTGATTATCGCCAAGCGTCGATGATTATCGCCAAAATTTGCCGAACGTCGATGATTATTGCCAAGCGTCGATGATTATCGCCAAATTCGCCAAACGTCAATGATTATCACCAAGATTAGCAACTGTCGCTGTCATCATCAATCGCTCATATAAGCTTATTTTATTAAATTGCTATCATCACCAAGCTAATACACTAGGGTAAAATAATACGAACGTTCTTAGGACATCATTAGCGACGACGAAATATCAATTATTAATTTACCAGCAGAGGAATAGACTGCGCAGCCAACCACATATAAAGTTGATGACAGCGATGGTAGCTTACTTCTTAAGGCAGCCTAGCCAAGCCTTACATGGCCAACTATGCATAAGACCTATCGCTTTCACCATTCGAGCAGCAATGAGAAGCCAGTGGCCCTAAAAAGCCCGTGAAGGCCATCATGTGGATACCCATGCGGGCAGCGGACAGAGCTAGCGACTAAAAGCCCTAAAAGGCTAAAAAGTTGTAAAATGGCCAATCACGCGTGAGACCAACACCATTTGTGAGCTCTTCGACAGCGTCATGGACAAGGACGAAAATACTCTCCCAGGAATGGGTCCGAACTCACAGACGAAGAAAACCCAGATCTCCGGTTTGACTTTGGTATTAACTCATGAGGAAGGGCATGAACCTACTCATTGATGGACTGACAACCTTAGATTTGGTACCTAAGGTAGCCTGGTAAAGCCCCGCGAACTCTAGAGAGTTACTGTGACCATCCCTGTGCGTAAATCCCACTCATGGCTGTGATCGCTCCAACTACTCAAGAGCTTAAATTGTGTGTGGCTATCTAACTAAACTGAAATCTAGCACCGCCTATCAAAACATAAATCACATAGGGGAATCTCATACTAATAATCATAATATGTGGTGATTTTGTTAATAATGCTTAGATGAGATGTCATGTTGAGACTATTGCATAGGTGAACATGCTCAAAATGATTCATGATGTAGAAATTGATGAAAGAACAAAATAGCTTGAAATATCTATAAGAAAATTTGTAAGCTGTTTATATATCATGATACAAAAAGAATATTTACATGAAACATCTATAGATCTTCAGTAATGTTCAATATCTCTAAGTAATGATGCAACGCTTCTTTCAATTGGACTATACTGCAACAGTTGTGCGCTCGGCTACAAGGATCATGCTGGCCTGATCAGGAGCACCAATCAACTCAGATTCCAAAGAAGCGGCAACTTCCCCATTCCTCATCCATTTAGTTTGTACGGTACCAATTAATTGATTGTTTGTTACAAGCTCCTCTTTGATTTGACAAATAGTTGCGTCTTCCGCTTCCCACTGACTCTTGAGTAATAGAATCTCATTCTCAAGAAAAGCAATTTGATCACTAATGTTTGCCTTATTTCTGTCAGAAACCTTCAATTTCTCATGGAGAGATTGATTAACAGTATCATAGTTAGCAAGGACATCATCCGCCTGAGAGAGTTTCTCCTTAAGAAGAGCCAATTCCTTCTGACGATTTACAATTTCGGGAGCAATGACCATACTCCGCGCTACTTCTAAGTTCTTCGTGGAGTCATAATATTGTGATAAGGAAGTGTAAAGAGGCTGAACATCCACATGCGCCAGGCGAGCCGAATGAGTAAGAACTGCTAGAGCACTATCCAAAAAGGGACATTGAGTTGGATCTTTAAAAGCACCAACGATGACGGAAATCGCATTCTTAAAGAGCCCCAACATAAGAGGTGACACCTTTTAAAGAGAACTTGTCAAAAGCCGCAGTCACTGAGTTAGATCCTTCAGATCCACTGGGAGTTGACACAACTGAAACTAAACGATAAGAAGGGAATATAAGTTCAAAAGAAAAGGTATGTATATTCAATGTTAGTATGAAATAAACAAAAATATATATATCTATACCCGGAGTAGGATCAACAGCAGGGGCAACTGGAACAGAATGGGTTGCGGGAGTTGTAGAGCTGGTGACTTCCATAGTCATGATAGAATTGAAAGAAAGTTCCTGAGCTCCTATAGTGCTTGAGTTAAGAGTGCTTGGAGTAGGGACATCAATTGGATCAGAAAAAAAACTCTAAACTCTGGGCCACAAGCTGAATAGGAGAAGGACGTGCAATAGGGGATTTGCTAGTCTGAGAAGGGGCATCAAATGTTTGAGGGACTAATGGCAAAGTTTCTTCTGGACCGGGAAGAAGAAGGATGTTCCCCATCGTTACCTGAATATCGGATGGTTGAGTATCTGCATCCGTTGAAGTTGATGTACCGTAAGCAACCACATCAGCGGCCTCCATGATACAAGGGGAATATGAAGCATCAAAAGAAAGAAAGATGTTTCTACCAGGAGTACCACCACATTCTCCATAGTCAAGTTGCTCTTCATTAACTAAGGAGGTTCTGGAATGGGATGAGAAGTATCAGAGTGACTGGAGCATCAGGAAGAGAGTACTTAACTCCGGCATCACTATCCTCTCCAACATTTACCTCAGCGTCAGTATCTGCGTTTAGCAAAGAATCTCCTTCATCGGTTAGGCTTGTGGGTGAAGACGTATCTGCACTTGTAATTCACTGAATATTCTGATGAGCTGTCTTCCTCCGCTATGGTTTGCTTTCCTTTATAGACAGTCTTCACAGGAAGGAGATGTGCACCTTGGGAAGGAGAAAGAATTGGTTGTCCCAAGACCTCAGGAGACAGTGACTTAACGTGAGATCGGGCCGTGGGAGATGTAGCAATGACAATTCGATGTGTAGCTGGAGAAGTTGTGGCTGTAGTACGATTGGCCGCAGTTTCTGTAAGATCCACAATAGGGATAACAGTGGCGGTTGCATGCTCGACAGGCTGAAAAATTGCAGCAGAGACAGGCTCTGTAACCAGAAGAGCGGGAGCAGGACATGCAGGCTGATTTTCCCCTTCGGGCGTAGGAGATGGCAGGACGCTGCCTGTAGTTTCAAATTCATTGTAAGGAGCAGCCGATCCTTCTCCTCGATTTATCAAATCCAGAGGAGAACCAAAAGCAATCCAACCTTCTAGGGTGTTTGGAGGCTTTATCTCTGCTAGGCTCTTCCACAGAAATTTTTCGATGAAGTAGACCCGGGATGGCGGCTTGATCTTTCTCATAAAAGTATCCGATCCCTTGTTCCTGTCTGTAATTCCTCAAGCGCGGGGGAGGAACCAAGATAAGGCGATCCACTGAAAAGCAATTGCGTACTAAATAGTAATGATGACTCCACCATCGCATCTAGGAATATGAAGCTGTTACTCTATGATTATACCCTGGGAGGACGAATCAAGAGCCAAAAGTTCTAGTTAAGAGCTGCTTCCATATCAGAGCCCAGTTGTAAGGACCAACTCCGTAACTCCTCATTGTTCTAGTGACTTCCTCACTTACTTGGGGCATGGCCTGATCATACTCAAACTATTTGGCGAATCGATTCGGGTAATATGGTTCTCGCTAGAACTCTAGTCTTTCCCGTAATGGAAGACTGCAAGAACGAATGCAGAGAAAGAAAGTCCTTTCAATAGGGTCCAAGTCTTGGTTGTCCTCCACATCTCTGTCTTCGGCCTGTAATCTAAGTAAAAAGGAAAGAAGTCGATGGATTCCGTGTTATCAATTTTATCTACTATCCATTCATATCCCTTCCTTATCATTTTTCACTTCAGAAATGCCGCAAGGGCAGATGGTCAGGATGGACATAAGCCTTCTCCAGATCATTGTATGTCCAGGGGAAATAATGCCGAGCCATTCGGAGAAGTAATGCCATGGAGCGAAAGTAGATGAAACTCCTAGCGTTGGACTTGAGCAGTGCATCGCGGCATGACCGAAAGGTCTGTATAATGAACATAAGACAGGAGGGGCCAGAGAATATCTCTTTCTGCCTTCTGCCATTGCACCCACTGCAACAAATAAAGTCGGCCAAATAGAGTCTGAACTTTTTGAACTGGGAAGCACGACTAAGCTTAACCAGTAAGCCAAAAAAGTAGCTAATTCAGTTTCGACGGTGAATTCGGTAGGGCCCCTTGTTTTCTTGCGATTAGCTTCTAGCTCAACGCAGTGACTGCTAGGGAGCCTAAAAAAAAGAGGGAGAGAGAAAGGGGAGGAAAGGTCAGTGAGCAATTCACATTTATATATAAGTATTGTTTGAGAGAGAAGGAGAGTGTTAAAATGCTTACAACAAATACCGGAAAAAATGGGCTAGCCATTGAAGGGGAGAAATCTTGTGAACATCGGAAAAGTAAGATGTTTACTGAAAGAGCTCGATGGTTGTTGCTGTAATTTTGGGCACTCTATTGGGCGCGATGTAGGCAAACTCTTGGTTCGAAGGAACATATTCATCAAGAAGGATACGGAGATAGGAAGGCCGACCATCCTATATAAATCCAATAAAGTGATACTCACTTCCCCTACTAGAAGATGGAAAGAATTTGTAGTAGAAGACCAGTACTTCAGAAAGACTTTGTAGATCATCGTATCTTTTTGAAAGAATTCTGAAGTGGATTCTATGACATGATATAGCCTTGCTGCAGTAAGGACGTCTTTATGTTTCTCCAAAATCACTTTGGTCCAAGCACTGTAATATGGACGAACGGTCCAAAGACCTCATGTCCTGAATTCATCTTTACCCCACAAAGAATTGCGGCGACAAAAGGGTTGCTGAATTGTCTCGAAGAAACGAGTGTAATATAAGGAGTGAGGGTCATGACACGGTGTGAGAAAGTGCATGTATCTGATTTTCTAGGTCTTTTGGGTTAAGCCTTTATCTATGACATAGCCCTCGAGAATTTATGGCTACTTGATCACCTGTTCTGTGTCATGTAGTCTGTTGGTTCACTTTGAAGAATAGATCGGTGGCGTTGAAGTTATAAAGGAAGAGCGATGGTCTCATCTTTATACGGGTTGCGAAATTTGATTGCTTCAGTAGCCAACTTGACTGAATCCCAAGCATTCTGAAAACATCTTCGGTTATGTTCTCGAATCTTCTCTTGGAAAGCTTCATCTTAGCTCTTCTCTCTTGTTTATTTTGGAGCAGATGGGGAAGGGGAAGCCTCTGTGGGAGAAGGACAGGTGTCATCAGTGCAAAAGTTGGTCATGCATTTCAGTCAATCGTTCCTATCAGATTCTTGTCCTAAGAGGGGGGGGGGGGGGGGGTCCCTCTATCTCCTTCATAATTATGGCCATGCGGATATGCTTGGACAAGCGTTGAATACGATTAGCAAAGTTCACGATAACAAGAGCTGGCTCCTTGAAGAAGGAGCTGTAGTTTCCACTGTAGTGGGGCCTTTTCGGATTATGGGTTTTAGCAGATTGTGGGTCAGACGGCTCGACAATACTTGGGGAAGCAAGAGCTCTTTTTCAGCATGCCATTGGAGACTTATACAGGAGTTGATAAAAAATTAAAGTCAGAAGAAAAAGGTTTATAAAAAAAGAGAGAAGTATAAAAGAAAGCTGAGGAGGGAGGGCAGATAAACTTGGAATACAAGGAAAATGTTCATGTTATTGTGCGCAAACTGTTGTGCACAATTTGTTGCACGGAATTGGGTGTTGTGCGCAAAGTATTGCGTGCAAAATGTTGTGTGCAAACTGATTGTGCGCGTGCTGTTGTGCGCAAAAGCGTTATGCGAAAAATGTTACGTGTAATCCTGTAATATCCCAAGTAAATTTTGGTGGTATAATTTATTTATTTATTTATTGGGTTGTTCATTTTTTAAAAGAATTCTCCTATAAATATTAAAACTTGATACTAGTAACTATGATAGGATAACACTTTCCTTGGGTGAACCCTACATCACATTGTCATATATCCCTTATAACTTTTTAACCACTCATTCAATTGATAAACTATCCGTACACTTACTTATTCATATTTTAAGGAACCTAACCACCTGTTTATTTTTTTTCCATCTTAAATTCTAAATATTTTTTATATAAATCAAGGGCCACAATTGCATAAGTCCACTTAACCAAATTCCTAACTTTCAGATTATGATATAATTTTCATAACTAAGATTATTATCAGGTTAGATTTCATTAAACGTGATCATACATATCACAGGACCAATACCATAATTATAATTCAAATGGTATATATTAAAAACGACATATATCTTTTAAATATTTTGTCCGATCGTAAAACCCTCCGTACATTTACCTTGAAATCACTAGATATATATTACATTCCATCTATAGGATTTTTGGACATCTCTATCATACCAAACAAAATGTCATATGATCAGATCCACCCATTTTTGGGACCCAAACAAATAGTTCGACATGACTATTATGATTCTTATATTTTTCTATAGAAACCATACCAATGAATTAAGATTCTAACAACTACAACTTGATCAATTTGGGCGCCAAGTAATCCCAGGATAAATACCCACATGTACAGACCTTTCTCAAAAACTAACCATCTGGACATTTTGTAAATGGCTATATGAGAATTCCAATCATCTATTTTATTTTCCAAAAATGTCCATCCAATGGGTACTTATCAAAATCTGACGGTAGAGATCACCCATGTTCAGTGACCTAATTACAAAATTGAATTCATCATTACGTAGCGCTTAAAAACCCTTAACTGGGAATTTGTTCATTTAAGTTAAATCTTCAAAATGCGAGGTCCATCATCGATCCAAAACATCTAAGAAGAGTGTTTATATCCGAACTTATACCAAGACCTATTCACCTAATTTAAACCAAAATCCCTTAATTTCTACACTTAGATCCATTATGTCACCATCCATTGCAAATATGGATCATAACTCTCAAGCGGTCCATCTAAAAACTAACATTAATGGTTCATCATGAAGATCTTGTTATTATGCCCAACGCTCTTATCGGTCGATTTTGAGAAAATATCTCTTACGAGACAATTAGACCCACAAATCAATGGTGATCTAGGCTTAGAAAGTTAGTTCCGATTTTATATTTTAAAAGAATCTGTGTACACTTATATATATTATTTCACCCTGTACATCACACAACAAACTCTTATACTTTAAACCATCCATGAAACCATCTGTACACAAACTTTGTCTCCTGTCAAGGAACCTAGTGGACCATACACTTCTCATTTACAAAATCATCCAACCGCTCATCATTCATTTTTGTTATTATCATAGATCGTCTTATCTATTCAATCGATCATCGAACCAACGGTACACATTATACAACTTCGAAAATCATAAAACCTTACCGGTTTAGTTTTAGCGTGAGGGGTCATATTTCATATCAAATATGCGGTTCATACCAAACTTTGGATAATTTTCAATATATATGAAATCCATAACTCACTTGCGTTTCATCCAGCAAAGAGAAAAAAAAAAACACGTGAAGATGAAAAATCACGTGTGAAACCTCCCATGCATTAACATAAAGTGGGACCCACCTTATAATATAAAAGAGAAAGAGGGGAGACGTAAGTGACATCTCACTACCAAGCAGGAGAGAGAGAGAGAGAGGAAAGAGAAAATTGAAGAAAGAAAAGGAGGAAAGAGAAAAGGAAAATATATATATATATATATATATATATATATATATATATATATATATATATATATATATATACTTTTTCTTTTTATAAAAAAGTGAGTATCTCTCACTTGATAATTATATAAAAAAAAAACTTATATATATTATATATATACATATATTTGTTTGTTCTTTTGTGCTTATAATTAATCTTTGCCATCTTAGATTTTTTTTTTAATGTAACTACTTACCATGCTTCCTAAAAATGATCTTTAATTTTTAACTTTTTTATTACATCGGTTGTCATTATTTTAATATGCCTTAATTCGAGTTTTATATTGTCTTATTGTTAATCTTACATTAAAATTTTATTTTTACATTTTAACTTTGTTGTTAGAATTATTGCAAAAATCTTGAGTTTATATATAAATTTCTAAATTCTTAGATGTAATAAAGCACGTTGCATGTTTATTATTATTATTTCTTTTCTTTACGTAGAACTTTAATCAAGATCTAATATATTACATTACATGTTTATTTTTTTTGTAGAACTTTAATCATGTAAGGACAATTTACATTGATTGAAAATTGTATTTTTAGTTTGATAAATTATATACACAAAGTATTATGGATTGATCGAAGAATAGCAACCATTGAAGATTTTTGAAATACTTGATTAATGCAATATTAAAATCATGCATTATTAAAATAGTTATGAAACATCTGAAAATAGGTGGGGCGATCAAGTCCTCTGGGTTGAAAATCCCTAAAGCATAAATAGGTGGGGCGATTAAGACCCTTGGGTTGAAAGTCCTAGAAACCCAATTGGTACCTTTTGGAACCTCTACCGTACCCTTTGAGTGGGTGAGCATGTTAGGATTGCAAAAGGTTCCCACTGCCAGGTTCGGTAGGGTAGTAGTCTGACCAGCTAACGTACAAATGGGTCCCTCACTAAGTGCCCTTTGGATGGGTGAGCATATCATGCAAGAGGTTCCCATTGCCAGGCTAGGTGTTGTATTGGCGTGGGTGTTGGCCAACCGGTGTAAACTGGCCCTGGTGTTAAAAAGAATAAACCACACCTTTTATCATGGAGTATAGCATATGTTGATTTCATGCATTCATATTTCTTTGAATTTACATTGAAATTTTGTGTTTATTAAATCTCCCCATTTGTTGTTTTACCTAAATAGGTATTGTATCTTTTAATACTTTTATTCATGTTATATGAGGTTATTTTGAAACCTGTGTTGAGATTACTTACTAGGCTTCACAGCTTAACTTTGTTGGGATTTTAAAATTTCAGGATCGGGATCACATGGAGGAGCTTAAAGAGATTTTCTTTTATTTATTTTTATTTTTTACCATTTTCTAAATTAGTGTAATGAACATTTAGTAAGACAACATTATGATGACATGTGTTTGATGGTAATCTTGAATAGTCAGAACATGGACATGTTATTCTTCTTTAAATAAATGTTCGATTATAAAAATTTTGGATTGTTATATTTTATAAGTGAGATCATTTTGTCAATATACGTGTGGATTATGAAGTGTAAACATACAAAACATAAGTCATGCCTGCGGGTACGGAATCGGGGTCGAATATACCCGGGTGCCAGATTTCGGGGCGTGACAGATTGGTATCAGAGATTAGGTTTCAGAATCTAATGGGACTTAGGGTTAGAAAAAAAAAATGAAACTTATGAGAACTAGGCATAGGCTTAAACTTCCCTTAGTGGCAGTGAACTTATAACTCAAAACTTTCCCTCATCTTCGTAAATCAATGAGGTCTAAGAAAACAAGAAGAAACTCTCCTGAAATAGATACATTTGCCATACCAAATCGATACATCGGTAATGCGACCTACAACTTCCACATCAGCTACACTAGTGCCAATGGTTGGTGCTAAGCCGACCATGGAAGAAGTGGTCAGAGTCATCGGGACTATGACTAACTGTAGAAATTTTAAGTAGCATACTTAGCAATTTTGAGGGAAAGTAGAACCACATTTTATAGGATCGTTCGATATCCTAGAGAGAATCGGACTTGTTGGCTACAGACTAGCACTACCCACATAGCTCGCCAGTATTCACAATTTTTTCCACGTATCTATGCTTCAAAAATACCAGAAGGATGCATTTCATGTGATAGATTAACAGTTAGTAGAAATCCGAGAAGATTCGTCATATGTTGAGAGACCTTTGCGTATCCTAGATATGAAAGATCAAATAGTACCGCCAAAGGTGATATCATTGGTCAAGGTCCAATGGAGTCACCACAATGAAGAATAAACTCCTAGAACATAAGATAGAAGTTCGAGAGAGGTACCCACCTCTTTTCGTTAAGGAAGGTAATTAAAATTTCGGGGACGAAATTCCTTTAAGGAGGGTAGTATGTAATATCCCATGTAAATTTTGGTGGTATAATTTATTTATTTATTTATTGGGTTGTTCATTTTTTAAAAGAATTCTCCTATAAATATTAAAACTTGATACTAGTAACTATGATAGGATAACACTTTCCTTGGGTGAACCCTACATCACATTGTCATATATCCCCCTTATAACTTTTTAACCACTCATTCAATTGATAAACTATCCGTACACTTACTTATTCATATTTTAAGGAACCTAACCACCTGTTTATTTTTTTTCAATCTTAAATTCTAAATATTTTTTATATAAATCAAGGGCCACAATTGCATAAGTCCACTTAACCAAATTCCTAACTTTCAGATTATGATATAATTTTCATAACTAAGATTATTATCAGGTTAGATTTCATTAAACGTGATCATACATATCACAGGACCAATACCATAATTATAATTCAAATGGTATATATTAAAAACGACATATATCTTTTAAATATTTTGTCCGATCGTAAAACCCTCCGTACATTTACCTTGAAATCACTAGATATATATTACATTCCATCTATAGGATTTTTGGACATCTCTATCATACCAAACAAAATGTCATATGATCAGATCCACCCATTTTTGGGACCCAAACAAATAGTTCGACATGACTATTATAATTCTTATATTTTTCTATAGAAACCATACCAATGAATTAAGATTCTAACAACTACAACTTGATCAATTTGGGCGCCAAGTAATCCCAGGATAAATACCCACATGTACAGACCTTTCTCAAAAACTAACCATCTGGACATTTTGTAAATGGCTATATGAGAATTCCAATCATCTATTTTATTTTCCAAAAATGTCCATCCAATGGGTACTTATCAAAATCTGACGGTAGAGATCACCCATGTTCAGTGACCCAATTACAAAATTGAATTCATCATTACGTAGCGCTTAAAAACCCTTAACTGGGAATTTGTTCATTTAAGTTAAATCTTCAAAATGCGAGGTCCATCATCGATCCAAAACATCTAAGAAGAGTGTTTATATCCGAACTTATACCAAGACCTATTCACCTAATTTAAACCAAAATCCCTTAATTTCTACACTTAGATCCATTATGTCACCATCCATTGCAAATATGGATCATAACTCTCAAGCGGTCCATCTAAAAACTAACATTAATGGTTCATCATGAAGATCTTGTTATTATGCCCAACGCTCTTATCGGTCGATTTTGAGAAAATATCTCTTACGAGACAATTAGACCCACAAATCAATGGTGATCTAGGCTTAGAAACTTAGTTCCGATTTTATATTTTAAAAGAATCTGTGTACACTTATATATATTATTTCACCCTGTACATCACACAACAAACTCTTATACTTTAAACCATCCATGAAACCATCTGTACACAAACTTTGTCTCCTGTCAAGGAACCTAGTGGACCATACACTTCTCATTTACAAAATCATCCAACCGCTCATCATTCATTTTTATTATTATCATAGATCGTCTTATCTATTCAATCGATCATCGAACCAACGGTACACATTATACAACTTCGAAAATCATAAAACCTTACCGGTTTAGTTTTAGCGTGAGGGGTCATATTTCATATCAAATATGCGGTTCATACCAAAATTTGGATAATTTTCAATATATATGAAATCCATAACTCACCTGCGTTTCGTCCAGCAAAGAGAAAAAAAAAAACACGTGAAGATGAAAAATCACGTGTGAAACCTCCCATGCATTAACATAAAGTGGGACCCACCTTATAATATAAAAGAGAAAGAGGGGAGACGTAAGTGACATCTCACTACCAAGCAGGAGAGAGAGAGAGAGAGGAAAGAGAAAAATGAAGAAAGAAAAGGAGGAAAGAGAAAAAGGAAATATATATATATATATATATATATATATACACACTTTTTCTTTTTATAAAAAAGTGAGTATCTCTCACTTGATAATTATATAAAAAAAAAACTTATATATATTATATATATACATATATTTGTTTGTCCTTTTGTGCTTATAATTAATCTTTGCCATCTTAGATTATTTTTTTAATGTAACTACTTACCATGCTTCCTAAAAAATGATCTTTAATTTTTAACTTTTTTATTACATCGGTTGTCATTATTTTAATATGCCTTAATTCGAGTTTTATATTGTCTTATTGTTAATCTTACATTAAAATTTTATTTTTACATTTTAACTTTGTTGTTAGAATTATTGCAAAAATCTTGAGTTTATATATAAATTTCTAAATTCTTAGATGTAATAAAGCACGTTGCATGTTTATTATTATTATTTCTTTTCTTTACGTAGAACTTTAATCAAGATCTAATATATTACATTACATGTTTATTTTTTTTGTAGAACTTTAATCATGTAAGGACAATTTACATTGATTGAAAATTATATTTTTAGTTTGATAAATTATATACACAAAGTATTATGGATTGATCGAAGAATAGCAACCATTGAAGATTTTTGAAATACTTGATTAATGCAATATTAAAATCATGCATTATTAAAATAGTTATGAAACACCTGAAAATAGGTGGGGCGATCAAGTCCTCTGGGTTGAAAATCCCTAAAGCATAAATAGGTGGGGCGATTAAGACCCTTGGGTTGAAAGTCCTAGAAACCCAATTGGTACCTTTTGGAACCTCTACCGTACCCTTTGAGTGGGTGAGCATGTTAGGATTGCAAAAGGTTCCCACTGCCAGGTTCGGTAGGGTAGTAGTCTGACCAGCTAACGTACAAATGGGTCCCTCACTAAGTGCCCTTTGGATGGGTGAGCATATCATGCAAGAGGTTCCCATTGCCAGGCTAGGTGTTGTATTGGCGTGGGTGTTGGCCAACCGGTGTAAACTGGCCCTGGTGTTAAAAAGAATAAACCACACCTTTTATCATGGAGTATAGCATATGTTGATTTCATGCATTCATATTTCTTTGAATTTACATTGAAATTTTGTGTTTATTAAATCTCCCCATTTGTTGTTTTACCTAAATAGGTATTGTATCTTTTAATACTTTTATTCATGTTATATGAGGTTATTTTGAAACCTGTGTTGAGATTACTTACTAGGCTTCACAGCTTACCCTGTTGGGATTTTAAAATTTCAGGATCGGGATCACATGGAGGAGCTTAAAGAGATTTTCTTTTATTTATTTTTATTTTTTACCATTTTCTAAATTAGTGTAATGAACATTTAGTAAGACAACATTATGATGACATGTGTTTGATGGTAATCTTGAATAGTCAGAACATGGACATGTTATTCTTCTTTAAATAAATGTTCGATTATAAAAATTTTGGATTGTTATATTTTATAAGTGAGATCATTTTGTCAATATACGTGTGGATTATGAAGTGTAAACATACAAAACATAAGTCATGCCTGCGGGTACGGAATCGGGGTCGAATATACCCGGGTGCCAGATTTCGGGGCGTGACAGATTGGTATCAGAGATTAGGTTTCAGAATCTAATGGGACTTAGGGTTAGAAAAAAAAAATGAAACTTATGAGAACTAGGCATAGGCTTAAACTTCCCTTAGTGGCAGTGAACTTATAACTCAAAACTTTCCCTCATCTTCGTAAATCAATGAGGTCTAAGAAAACAAGAAGAAACACTCCTGAAACAGATACATTTGCCATACCAGATTGATACATCGGTAATGCGACCTACAACTTCCACATCAGCTACACTAGTGCCAATGGTTGGTGCTAAGCCGACCATGGAAGAAGTGGTCAGAGTCATTGGGACTATGACTAACTGTAGAAATTTTAAGTAGCATACTTAGCAATTTTGAGGGAAAGTAGAACCACATTTTATAGGATCGTTTGATATCCTAGAGAGAATCGGACTTGTTGGCTACAGACTAGCACTACCCACATAGCTCGCCAATATTCACAATTTTTTCCATGTATATATCTATGCTTCAAAAATACCAGAAGGATGCATTTCATGTGATAGATTAATAGTTAGTAGAAATCCGAGAAAATTCGTCATATGTTGAGAGACCTTTGCGTATCTTAGATATGAAAGATCAAATAGTACAGCCAAAGGTGATATCATTAGTCAAGGTCCAATGGAGTCACCACAATGAAGAATAAACTCCTAGAACATAAGATAGAAGTTCGAGAGAGGTACCCACCTCTTTTCGTTGAGGAAGGTAATTAAAATTTCGAGGACGAAATTCCTTTAAGGAGGGTAGTATGTAATATCCCATGTAAATTTTGGTGGTATAATTTATTTATTTATTTATTGGGTTGTTCATTTTTTAAAAGAATTCTCCTATAAATATTAAAACTTGATACTAGTAACTATGATAGGATAACACTTTCCTTGGGTGAACCCTACATCACATTGTCATATATCCCTTATAACTTTTTAACCACTCATTCAATTGATAAACTATCCGTACACTTACTTATTCATATTTTAAGGAACCTAACCACTGTTTATTTTTTTCAATCTTAAATTCTAAATATTTTTATATAAATCAAGGGCCACAATTGCATAAGTCCACTTAACCAAATTCCTAACTTTCAGATTATGATATAATTTTCATAACTAAGATTATTATTAGGTTAGATTTCATTAAACGTGATCATACATATCACAGGACCAATACCATAATTATAATTCAAATGGTATATATTAAAAACGACATATATCTTTTAAATATTTTGTCCGATCGTAAAACCCTCCGTACATTTACCTTGAAATCACTAGATATATATTACATTCCATCTATAGGATTTTTGGACATCTCTATCATACCAAACAAAATGTCATATGATCAGATCCACCCATTTTTGGGACCCAAACAAATAGTTCGACATGACTATTATGATTCTTATATTTTTCTATAGAAACCATACCAATGAATTAAGATTCTAACAACTACAACTTGATCAATTTGGGCGCCAAGTAATCCCAGGATAAATACCCACATGTACAGACCTTTCTCAAAAACTAACCATCTGGACATTTTGTAAATGGCTATATGAGAATTCCAATCATCTATTTTATTTTCCAAAAATGTCCATCCAATGGGTACTTATCAAAATCTGACGGTAGAGATCACCCATGTTCAGTGACCCAATTACAAAATTGAATTCATCATTACGTAGCGCTTAAAAACCCTTAACTGGGAATTTGTTCATTTAAGTTAAATCTTCAAAATGCGAGGTCCATCATCGATCCAAAACATCTAAGAAGAGTGTTTATATCCGAACTTATACCAAGACCTATTCACCTAATTTAAACCAAAATCCCTTAATTTCTACACTTAGATCCATTATGTCACCATCCATTGCAAATATGGATCATAACTCTCAAGCGGTCCATCTAAAAACTAACATTAATGGTTCATCATGAAGATCTTGTTATTATGCCCAACGCTCTTATCGGTCGATTTTGAGAAAATATCTCTTACGAGACAATTAGACCCACAAATCAATGGTGATCTAGGCTTAGAAAGTTAGTTCCGATTTTATATTTTAAAAGAATCTGTGTACACTTATATATATTATTTCACCCTGTACATCACACAACAAACTCTTATACTTTAAACCATCCATGAAACCATCTGTACACAAACTTTGTCTCCTGTCAAGGAACCTAGTGGACCATACACTTCTCATTTACAAAATCATCCAACCGCTCATCATTCATTTTTGTTATTATCATAGATCGTCTTATCTATTCAATCGATCATCGAACCAACGGTACACATTATACAACTTCGAAAATCATAAAACCTTACCGGTTTAGTTTTAGCGTGAGGGGTCATATTTCATATCAAATATGCGGTTCATACCAAACTTTGGATAATTTTCAATATATATGAAATCCATAACTCACCTGCGTTTCGTCCAGCAAAGAGAAAAAAAAAATACGTGAAGATGAAAAATCACGTGTGAAACCTCCCATGCATTAACATAAAGTGGGACCCACCTTATAATATAAAAGAGAAAGAGGGGAGACGTAAGTGACATCTCACTACCAAGCAGGAGAGAGAGAGAGAGAGGAAAGAGAAAAATGAAGAAAGAAAAGGAGGAAAGAGAAAAAGGAAATATATATATATATATATATATATATATATATATATATATATACACACTTTTTCTTTTTATAAAAAAGTGAGTATCTCTCACTTGATAATTATATAAAAAAAAAACTTATATATATTATATATATACATATATTTGTTTGTCCTTTTGTGCTTATAATTAATCTTTGCCATCTTAGATTATTTTTTTAATGTAACTACTTACCATGCTTCCTAAAAAATGATCTTTAATTTTTAACTTTTTTATTACATCGGTTGTCATTATTTTAATATGCCTTAATTCGAGTTTTATATTGTCTTATTGTTAATCTTACATTAAAATTTTATTTTTATATTTTAACTTTGTTGTTAGAATTATTGCAAAAATCTTGAGTTTATATATAAATTTCTAAATTCTTAGATGTAATAAAGCACGTTGCATGTTTATTATTATTATTTCTTTTCTTTACGTAGAACTTTAATCAAGATCTAATATATTACATTACATGTTTATTTTTTTGTAGAACTTTAATCATGTAAGGACAATTTACATTGATTGAAAATTGTATTTTTAGTTTGATAAATTATATACACAAAGTATTATGGATTGATCGAAGAATAGCAACCATTGAAGATTTTTGAAATACTTGATTAATGCAATATTAAAATCATGCATTATTAAAATAGTTATGAAACACCTGAAAATAGGTGGGGCGATCAAGTCCTCTGGGTTGAAAATCCCTAAAGCATAAATAGGTGGGGCGATTAAGACCCTTGGGTTGAAAGTCCTAGAAACCCAATTGGTACCTTTTGGAACCTCTACCGTACCCTTTGAGTGGGTGAGCATGTTAGGATTGCAAAAGGTTTCCACTGCCAGGTTCGGTAGGGTAGTAGTCTGACCAGCTAACGTACAAATGGGTCCCTCACTAAGTGCCCTTTGGATGGGTGAGCATATCATGCAAGAGGTTCCCATTGCCAGGCTAGGTGTTGTATTGGCGTGGGTGTTGACCAACCGGTGTAAACTGGCCCTGGTGTTAAAAAGAATAAACCACACTTTTTATCATGGAGTATAGCATATGTTGATTTCATGCATTCATATTTCTTTGAATTTACATTGAAATTTTGTGTTTATTAAATCTCCCCATTTGTTGTTTTACCTAAATAGGTATTGTATCTTTTAATACTTTTATTCATGTTATATGAGGTTATTTTGAAACCTGTGTTGAGATTACTTACTAGGCTTCACAGCTTACCCTGTTGGGATTTTAAAATTTCAGGATCGGGATCACATGGAGGAGCTTAAAGAGATTTTCTTTTATTTATTTTTATTTTTTACCATTTTCTAAATTAGTGTAATGAACATTTAGTAAGACAACATTATGATGACATGTGTTTGATGGTAATCTTGAATAGTCAGAACATGGACATGTTATTCTTCTTTAAATAAATGTTCGATTATAAAAATTTTGGATTGTTATATTTTATGAGTGAGATCATTTTGTCAATATACGTGTGGATTATGAAGTGTAAACATACAAAACATAAGTCATGCCTGCGGGTACGGAATCGGGGTCGAATATACCCATGTGCCGGATTTCGGGGCGTGACAAATCCATTGTGCACAAAAGTGCAGAGCGAAGGAGCATTATGCTCTACCTGTGATGTGTAAAATATTGACTAAGTACAAAAAGGGTTTGTGCGCAAAAGGGTTTGTGCGGGACAAGCGTTATGCGGTGCACAATAAGGTTAATGCACAAAGGTGTAGATTGATGAAGAAACAATATGAGGCAGTGGAGAGAGATGGCGCAGATGAAGACAAGTTCTGTATATATAGGCAGAATCCTAGCTGTTGTGCACTAATGGTTGTTTGCAAATCGTTATGCGAAACTCATTGTGCACAGATCAATCAATGCACAATAAAGAAAATATGCGCACAATGAGGGAGAACAAAAATAGTGTTTGGAAAGGATTGTTATTGATCCTACATATTTATTTTTGTAGGTGTAAAAAACAAAATGCAGAATAAAGGGGGCATCTGTTGAGGCATAAAAAGAGAGGAGGGTAGCAGAAAAGAGCATTGTATGCAAACTATTGTGCGCAATTCATTGCGTGGAATTAAGTATTGTGCGCATATGATTGTGCACAAATCATTGTGCGGAAATATACCTTGTAATGTAGATATTCGC
Organism: Magnolia sinica; assembly: GCF_029962835.1. Taxonomy (NCBI): domain Eukaryota; kingdom Viridiplantae; phylum Streptophyta; class Magnoliopsida; order Magnoliales; family Magnoliaceae; genus Magnolia; species Magnolia sinica. Next base: position 54,418,524 of record NC_080575.1, read on the forward strand.
ACATTAGCTTCTGCATAATGGATTCCACACAAGGTATGCTGCACAACGAATTCCGCACAAAGGATCCCGCTTAATAGAATCCGCTCCAAGTCGCCTGCACAATGGAATCCGCACAAAGGAGGTTTGCGCAAACGGGACCGCACAACGACGATGTGGCATCTCGCACGTGTGAGAAGGATATAAATACCCCTGATCCATTAGTAAGGGGTTATTGGCAACCAGTCGCGGAGAGAGAGAAGAAATTGCAGAAGAAGAAAGGTAGAGTCCGCACCCGTTGTGCGGAACATGCATTGTGCAGCGCATAAACACTACTGGCGCACAACAGAAGCCAGCGCACAACAGAAACTAGTGCACAATGGTTTTCTCCAGTGCACAATGGTTTCCTCCAGCACCCAATGGTTTCCTCTAGTGCACAACAGCTTCTGTCAGTGCACAATGACTTTTGACAGTGCACAATGACTTCTAGCACAACGTTCAACATTATGTTTTAATGTTTTATGCATTTATGCATAATTTGGGTGCTAAGTACTGGTTGTATATTATAATTCATAAGTATTCTATTTAGAATCAAAGGAGAAAGGGATGTGAAGAACTTAGAATATATAAATAAAGTGATTATCTTTCTTGTCTTCTTCTGGTAATCAATCCAATGAATGAAATTTCCCAAACAAAATGCATTTGTTTCTTGTTCGAAACACCGGTTACGGAACTCGTCTCCTCTACAACTTCTCAGTCTGTCGAACGTGTAAATGCCACAGTTATCCCTATCGTGGATCTTACAGAAACCACATCCAATCGTGCTATAGACACAACTTCTCCAGTCGCGCGTCGAATTGTTATTGTTACATCTCCTATGACCCGCTCTCGTACTAAGTCATTGTCTCCTGAAGTTTTGGCACAACAAATTCCTTCTCCCTCTCAAGGTAAACGTCTTCTCCCTGTAAAGACTACCTATAAAGGAAAATAAACCATATCGGAAGAAGACAGCTCATCAGAATATTTAGCAAATACTGCAAGCGAAGATACATCTTCACCCACAAGTCTAACTAATGAAGGAGATTCTTTGCTAAACGCAGATACTGATGTTGAGGTAGATGTTGGAGAAGATAGCGATATTGGAGTTAAGTCCTCTCTTCGTGAAGCTCCAATCACTCATCCTGATACTTCTCATCCAATTCCGGAGACCTCCCTAGATAATGAAGAGTAACTTGATTATGGAGAATATGGTTGTTCTCCTGGTAGGAACATCTTTCTTTCTTTTGATCCTTTGTATTCCCCTTATATCATGGAAGCTGTTGATGTGGTTGCTCATGGAAAATCAACTTCAAGGGATGCAGAGGCTCAACCATCCGAAATTTAGGCAACGATAGGGAATGTACTTCTTCTTCCCAGTATGGAAGAAACCTTGCCACTAGTCCTCCAAACATCTGATCCCCCGTTCAGACTGACAAGTCCTTTACCATGCTTCTTTCTCCTATTCAGCTAGTAGCTCGAAGTTTGGAATTTCTTTCTGATTCGGCTGATGTCCCTACTCTAAGTACTCTTAACTCAAGTACTGTAGGAATTCAGGAGCTTTCTTTTAATGCTGTTGTGACTATAGAAGTCCCCAGCTCTATAGCACCCATAACCCATTCTGTTCCAGTTGCCTCTGCCATTGTTCCTAATCCAGGTATATATCTTCTTTTCTTATTTTATGTCAACATTAGACATGTATATGTTTTCTTTTGAACTTACATTACCTACTTCTTATCATTTAGTTTCAGTCGTGCCAACTCCTAGTGGATCTGAAGGATCTAACTTAGTGACTATAGCTTTTGATAAACTCTCTTTGTAAAAGGTGCCACCTGTTATGTTGGGGCTCTTTAAGAACGCAATTTTTGTTATCATTGGTGCTTTTAAAGATCCAACCTAATGGCCCTTTTTAGATAGTGCTCTAGAAGTTCTCACTCATTCAGCTCGCCTGACACATGTTGATGTTCAGTCTCTTTACCCTTCCTTGTCACAGTTTTATAATTCCACGAAGAACTTGGAGGCAGCGCAGAATATGGTCATTGCTCCCGAAATTCTAAGTCGTCAGAAGGAATTGACACTTCTTAAGGAGAAACTCTCTCATGCGAATGATGTTCTTACTAATTGTAATACTGTTAATCAATCTCTCCATGAGAAATTGAAGGTTTCCGATAGAAATAAGGCAATCATTGGCGATCAAATTGCCCTTCTTGAGAGGGAGATTCTATTACTCAAGAGTAAGTGGGAAGCAGAAGACTCAACTATTTGTTAAATCAAAGTAGAGCTTGAAACAAACACTCGAGTAATTAATACCGTACAAGCTGAACGAACAAGGAATGGGGAAGCTGTTGGTTCTTTAGAATCTGAACTGATTGGAGCTCCTGATCAGGCCAGTATGATCCTTAAAGTTGAGCACACAACTGTTGTAGCACAATCTCAATTGAAAGAAGAGTTGCAACGTTACTTGGAGATATTGAATATAACTGAAGATCTGTAGGCATTGTATGTAAATATTCCTTTTATGTTAGATATATAAACAACTTGCAAATTTTATTAGAGATATTTTGAGATATTTTGTTCTTTCATAAATTTCTACATCATGAATCATTTTAAGCATATTCATCTATGCAATAGTCTTAACATGATATTTTAATGAAGAACTGCTAACAAAATCTCCGCATATTATGATTGTTAGTATGGGATTCTCTTATATGATTTTTATTTTGATAGGCGGTGCTAGGTTTCAATTTAGTTAGATGATCACACACAGTTTAAGCTCTTGAGTAGTTGAGCAACACAGTTTAGGCTCTTGAGTAGTGGAGTCGGGTCTCACGTGATAGTCTCTGTAACTCTCATGAGTTCACAAACTGCGATCCATCAGAGGGGCCCAGTGAAGCTACCGGGGTCATGAACTCGATTGGATTTATACATAAGGTTGGCCGCAGTAACTCTCTAAAGTTCACGGGGCTCGCAAGGCAACCTTTGGGGTACCAAATCTAGGGCCGCCAATCCATCAATGAGTAGGTTTATACCCTTCCTCATGAGTTAATACTGAAATCAAACCAGAGATCTAGGGGGTCTTACGCATGGTTGGCCTATCTATGGACATGGCCAAAGAGCTCACACTGCAGCCCGCGTTTTCTTCGCCTGCAAGTTCGGACCCATTTACGAGAGGGTATTTTCCTCTGTTCCCTATGACGTTGTTGGAAAGCTATACAGGCGACATTAGTCTTACGCATGATTGGCTGTTGATGAATTTTTAGCCTTTTAAGGCTTTTAGTCGCTGGCTCCATCCATTGCCCGCATGGGTATGCATATGATGGCCTTCACGGGCTTTTTAGGGCCACTAGCTCACTACTGCCCGAATGGCGATAATGATAGGCCTTACGCGTAGCTGGCCATTTTTATGGCTTGGCTAAGCTGCCTTAAAAGATAATAATAGGCGGCCATCGTTGTCGTGAGGATGATAGACATTTCTATTGAGATTGATACGTCACCACTTCTGTTAATATCTTCAACGATATTCATATGTGTTGTTCATAATATATCAGCTTGATGACGATACCAATTTCAACAAAATTTTGTACAGCTCACTTGATGATGATGATAACGATGGTCACTTTCTTTTTGTAACACTTATTAGTACATAGTCTTGATGTGCTCACAAATTTCTTCTTTATTCATTCATCTGACAGCACATAGCCGTGGTCATGTTGTTGCCCTCTTTTGATACAGAATCATTATTCCAATAATATTCTGGATCAAAATCAGTAGTATCTTCAGGGACGATATCTTTTGATGAAGCGAGCATTGACCGGTATACTAATACCTTGTCCATCTTGATCCACGACTTTGTATGCTCCATTGGAGTATACTTCTTTTATTATGTACGACCCATCCCAATTGGGCTTGAATTTTCCCCCTGTTCTATGGGTGACCACTATAGGTCTTTTCAACATCAGTACCATATCCCCTTTCTTGAAACAGCGATATTTGACTTGTTTATCAAAGGCGGCTGATATCTTTGCCTGATATGATTGTAATCGCTGTTGGGCTGCCAGACGTTTCTCATCGAGCAAATCCAGTTCTTTCAGCCTTATTTTGCATTTTCACCATCTGTAATGGACTGATGTACTGCCACTCTGAGTGACACTACTTCTATTTCAATCAGGATCACTGCTTCTACACCATAGACCAGCGAATACGGTGTTGCTCTTGTTGCTGTCCGATGAGTAGTTCTGTATGCCCACAATGCTTCTTATAACCTTTCATCCTAATCATGTTTGTTTCCTGTCACTATTTTCTTCATATCTTGACTATCATTTTATTAAACGCCTCTGCTAATCCATTGGCCGGTGGATAGTAAGGTGTTGAAAATGAATGATGAATGCTAAATTTTTGACATAACTTCTCCATGCCTCTATTTTTTAAAGGAGTGCCATTATCTGTAACAATTTTCTTTAGAATAAGATGGCGGTATATTATTCCATGTCGAATGAAATTAACCACATCTTTCTCTTTTATGCTGTGTAATGCAACTGCTTCTGTCCACTTGGAGAAATAATCTGTCGCTGCCAAGATATATTGCTTTCCTTTGGACGAAGGCGGATTTATAAGACCAATGACGTCAAGTCACGAGGCAGAGAAGGGCCAAGAGGCAACTTACTGATGCAAGTCTTCTGGAGGAATGTGCATAACATCTCTATGAATCTGACATTCATGACACCACTTTGCATAATCTATTACATCTTTGAACATGGTAGGCCAATAATACCCCATTCGGTGTATTCGATGGAATAATTTTGGCTAGCTTGATGTGCCCAACATTCTCCAGAGTGTGCCTCTTGCAACATTTGGCCTACTTCTTGTTCATCTAAGCAACGTAACAACATTCCATTATAAGATTTTCTATACAGTACTTCGCTACATATGATGAATCTACTTGACCTTTCTGTGATTTGCTGTCTCTGCGCTGGATCTTCTGACAAGATATCATATTTGAGATAATCTATTAAAGGCTGACGCCAATCATCTGTCGTTACCTCTAAATACGATATAGGAAGTGTCTCAACAATTTCATCGATGACCTCTGAAGATGGTAAAAATCTTCTTTCTTCTATAGTTACTTGGAGTAGGCTTCAATTCGGGCAGGATAGAGCTACTGCCAAGCTGGCCAAAGCATTTGCTCTTGCATTTTTAGACCGCGGTATGTGCTTGATTTCAACATGACAGAACTGCTCTAACAACTGCTGTGCTTTTCGGTAGTATGGCAAAATCTCTTGCTTTCTTATCTCGAATTCAGTCGTTAATTAATTTATGATCAATTTAGAATCCCCGAAGACATGCAGCATTTTTATCTTTATTTCTTGAGCCATTTCCATTCCGATGATGAGGGCTATATTCAGCCTCATTGTTCGTGCATGTAGTTCCCAATGTGAAGGAGTAAGGTAACAAGTCACCTTGAGGGGTAATGAATATCACTCCTGCCCCCGCTCCTGATGCTCGAGAAGCGCCGTCAAAATACATCTGTCATGGGCTTTGTGACTCAGTCAACATAACCTGTTCATCGGGAAACTCATCACTAATGGTCTCACATTTTACTATGGGGTGAGTTGCAAGGAAGTCTGCTACTACTTGCCCTTTTACCACTTTTATCGACTCATACATAATAGTATATTCCAAAAGTAACAGCATCCATTTGGCTAATCTCCCAAATAACATTAGTCTTGTCAGTCTTGTCATTAAAAACTTTATCGGATCTGCTCTTGATATCAAAGTAATGTCATGGGAGAGATAATAATGTCTCAATTTCTGTACCGCGAATATCATCGCCAAACATTCTTTCTTGATTGGAGAGTAATTGCATTCCGCACCCATCAGAGTTCTGCTTAAATAATAAAGAGTGGTCTCTTTTCCAGATTCATTCACCTATGCCAACAAAGCTTCTAGAGAATTCTCGGATGTAGATATATATAAAATAAGCGGCTTCCCTTTTGTTGGGGCTATCAGTACCGGTGGTTGTTCAGTAATTCCTTTATCGAATCAAACGCATTTCGACAGGCTTGGTCCCATACAAACTCTGTACCTTTCTTCATCAAATGGAAAAATGGCTAACATCTCCCTGCCAGATTTGAAATGAAACAACGAATGTACGCCAGCTTCCCCTGCAAACTTTTCAATTCTTTTAATGTCTTTGGTGGTGACATATTTTGAATGGCTCTAACTTTCCCTGGATCATTCTCAATACCCCTATGTCAAATAACAAAACTGAGAAATTTACCTGAAGACACCCTAAATGCGCATTTAGCTGGATTCATCTTCAGCCGTTTCTTTCTGAGTCTACGGAAAACCAATGCCAAATGTTCGTGATGCTCCTGATGATCTCTTGAACTGACTACCAAGTCATCAACATAACACTTAACGTGTTTGTGCATCATGTCTTAGAAGATATTCTGCATTGCCCTCTGATATGTCGCCCCGGCATTTTTGAGACCAAATGGCATAACTTTATGACAATAAATCCCCAGCGAAGTTCTAAACGTTGTTGCTTCTTCATCTTCAGGTGCCATACTAATTTGATTATAACCTGCATAACCGTCCATGAAGGACATGATAGCATACTGAGTCGTACTATCAATCAACAATTCTATTATCGGCAGAGGAAATCATCTTTCAGACAGGCTTCGTTCAATCTCTTAAGTCAACGTATAACTTGACTTGTCTATTTTTCTTTTTCACTGGGACAATGTTCGATATCCATTTGGGATACTTGACCTCCCTGATAAACTCGACTTTTATCAGCTTGTTCACTTCTTCTTCTATCAGGGGAACTAGGTCCGGATGAAATCGCCTTTGCACTTGTTTAACCGACGTTTTCTCCTTAAAAATATTTAATCGGTGCATCGCTACGGAAGGCTCCAAACCTAGCATCTCTGCATATGTCCAGGCGAAGATGTCTCTATTTTCTTTGAGAAGCTGGACGTATCTCTCAGCCTCCTGTTCGGAAAGACTGGCGTTGATGAATGTGTTCCTTGGTTCCTCCTTCATGCCCAAGTTTACTTCTCACAAACTGTCTATCGTTGGCTGCCCCCCGTCTTCTATTTACTTTGGAGCCATGTCAGGATGCTCAATTATTTTAGGATCTTCTTCCGATAATTACTTAGTCGTAACCATGTTCACCGATGACTCTGCCCCCAATCCTTGAAATTTTCTCCGCTTTTCTTAACCAACCCCAATAGGAATTTGAATTCCTCTCCCCTGATTCAGGCCGGTAGGTTCTTCGTAATCAAAACCCATGTTTCTCATAATTTTCTCACTTGCCGGGCTATATTTTTTAAGATCTTGTGATGTCAGCCTACTGTGGTAAACATTATTCTTGGCCTCTTCCCCTATTTTTCCTTCCACTGAGGCGTAAAATTCTATTGGTTCTGGGTATTTTGCACTAGCCCTAACCTGAAATCTTCCTGGAGCGGTCGAAAATGGCTTATTTCTTTCAACATACGGTAATGGTAATGTATAATTGGACTGTAAAATTTTTAACTGTTTAGGTGATAACAGGGTTAGTGGTGGTTGCCCTGGTTGTCTCAAATGTTTCGACACAAAATAGAAGTTCTTCTTTGCTTCTGCAACCTTGGATGATTCTGCCTTTTCTGTTTCTTCTTTTATCGCCTTTACCTGAATGTTCTTCAGAACTTTCCTTTCATCATTCTTCCTTTCTTCTTTAGCGAACCCTTTATAATAACTGGCGTCTGCAAAGAAGGACTCAGCTTCCGTATAGGGCTTCGCATTGGCCATTACTTTATACTATATCCCACCTTTACAGTATTTAAAGCATTGATGCAGAGTAGAGGGTACAATGCTGTACTGATGTATCCATGGCCTTCCTAGTAGAAGATTGTATGTCATCACTGCGTTTATAACGTAGCATACGACATTAGTAGTCAGCTCTCCTATCTCCAACGTCACTGCAATTTTACCGAGTGCACATTGCCCATCTTGATTAAAGTCCTATATCATCATTCCACTAGGGCGTAGATCAGAATGACGATAGCTTAGTTTACTCAACATCGAGAGTGGTAAGAGGTTCATCGCAAACCCATTATCTACCATAATCTGTTTAACCTTCTTTTCATGGATATGGCCTTCTATCATAAGTAGTCTGTTATGCCCTGCGTCGCAAATCAGATCATCATCGGAGAAGGAAATGATTGGTAGGCAGTCTTCTTGCTCTTTGTACTCTTCATATTCCATCTCTGCCTACAATGTCTCTCTGACAACATGATCGAACAATGCTTGAACCAAGCTCTACCAAAATTCCTCTGATAACTTAAGTGCGTCATATACACTTAATCAAGCTGGTATGCCCTTTAAATGATTTATCACATCGTAAGTTACTTTTGTTGTCTCATCCCTCTCTTTTTTCTTATCATCATTGTTCTGTCTTTCAACAACTTCTCTTCTTATAACTCCTGTTTTCTGCTTAGTAGGGCTTGTTATCTTCTTTCCTGATCGTAGCGTAATCACTGCTACCTTCCCTGTCGTCTTACTGTCTTCGTTCTCCTTCATTTCTCGGGCCTTTTCTCAGATCATGAGCATATTTATTGTCGCTGTTGTACCCTTTTCTTTTTCTTTTCCAGTTACTATTTCACCCATGTCTATCATTCATTGTATTACACATTTCAACATATAACAATTCTCTGTCGGATGTCCCACCAGGCGATGATAGCAGCAAAAATCTCTCTCTGGTTCTTGTCACATCTTTGGGGCGTTTGAGTTCTAGTAATTCTATCGTACTGGCTTTTGGAAGTTGGTTCATCATAGGAACAACATGTTCCCTATCGAACGCAAACCCCTCATGAGAATTGAGCATTTTAGGCCTCTTTCCACTGTATCTGTTTTGTAATTGATTTGATTCTTCTTTCCGTTCCAGTCTTTTATCTCTCGAGTCTCTTGCATCTTTGCTTCTCTTTTCACAATCGATGGTATTCGCGGACATCCTGCTAGGTGCCCTCCTGGCTGTCTCATAGTGAAACACTGGCATCTTCCGAGTCATCAACTCTAAAGCATGAGCCTTAGTGGTTAGGTCACGGAAAGTTCTAATATCGGCGCATGTGATTCCAAATGCGATTTCCATTTCCATGGAGTTCAGACACATCTTGACCTGTTCCTTTTCTTCTGGCAGCTGCCTACACGAGGCTCCCAATGTCTTCCATCTGTCTATAAATTTTTCTACCAGTTCCCCATCCCTCTGCCGCACGGACGCCAATTCCGTAATACCAACATCACGCTCTGAAGAGAAGAAGTTTGACATAAAGGCGTCCTGCATTTGTTCCCAAGTACATATCGACCCCGTGGTCAGGTTGGAATACTATGGGATATTTGTCAGGGATGATCCGAACAATCACAAGCAATACTGTAGTATTGTAGAAAAATTCTCCATGCTAGTAATGAAGTGCATTAAGTGTTCCTCCGGCGATCCTTTCGCTCTAAACTTCTGAAAATCTGGGTGTTTGAAGTTAAGTGGGAACGGAATGTCTTCTACTTCTCTTGGATACAGTGTTCGGTATCTAAAACGGCTAGTATTTTCACGCTCTCTCTACTCTGATAGCTTCTTTGATGACTTGTCTCACCTCGTCTTATGTGATGGTTCTCGCTGTTGGTACAGACCCCAGTGATCCTGCTCCCCGTGGTTGAAAGCCTTCGGGTTCATTTTCTTGTCCATTCATTGTGCCCATCATCGGGGGAGCTGCTATCTGGGCTACATTGTGTGCAAGAGTCGCTAAGGCTTCTCTGAGGCTTCTGCACTCTTCCATTAGTGCCCTTTGTGCTTCTGCCATTTTATTCATACGATCCTCCGTAGTCGGCGTACTTTCCGGGTTTGTTCCGGCCATATGTACTGTGGCTTCTCTATTCTTCGATGAAGCTGTAGTTGGAGTGGGGCGGGAATATGTCGACCTAATAAGACTTACAAGGAGAGGGGAGAATGAAGTTTCATTTGACTTTTCTATGCTTCCATTGCCATTGATCGATTGGGGTGATATAGACATTGGTGAACTTACTAGTAATGCCTTACCTTTCTGTTCTTTCGTCCATCTGACTCTTGGGGCAACCAAAGCTGGGAAGTCGCGTGACGTTAACTGTGGATCTGTTTACCTAGGATATATCGTAGGAGGGGTGAGCGCAGGATTCTTCTTAGCGACATTACCTATTATCAGCCCTCTAACTCTTCTCAGTGGCGAATTTGTTCTCACTGCAGTTACATTCTGGGTCCTTGTTCTCCTACGAGTGACGATGATCAATTCATCTCTTTCTCCTTGTGTTACTGGTGAAGCAGTTACAACTATAACAACTGCCCATGATTTTGTTTGCTTGCTTGTTACCACTTTATCTTTGCGACATCCAGTTTGTTTATCAGCGTACTCCACAACAAACCCTGTCATAGTGAAGTAGAAACTGTATTTCCTTGAATGATCGCCATTGATTGGTTGGTTGCAATATTCTTTCTCCTGTGTCGTCCATATTCACAAAACGATGATAAAAAAATTAGTACTTATATGAAGTCATATTTTATTTTGGAGATGAAAGGTAAGATGTTCCCATTGAGAGTCGTCATTTTGGCTTCTTGAAGATGCCAAACAGTCATGATTATCTCCCTTAAAATTCTTAAGTTAATATTCAAGAGAATATAAGAAAGGTCCACAGCAGAGTCGCCATTTTGTTTCGAACAAGAAACAAATGTACTTTGTTTGGAAAATTTCATTCACTTAATAGTTAACAGAAGAAGACAAAGAAGACAAACACATTATTTATTTATTCCAAGTTCTTTTACATCTCTTTCTCCTTTAATTCTAAAATACACTTGTGATAAAAAAAAATGAAAGATGTTATGAGCTAAGGCGTATAATTGCTGGAAGCCTCATATATTTTCAAACTGTTGCCCAGGTTTGCTGTGCGCTAGGACATATTGTGCGCCAGGGGGAGCCATTGTGCGCCAGGACATATTGTGTGCTAGGTGGAGCCATTGTGCGCCCAGACCCTTTGTGTGCTCAGACCTGTCGCGTGCTAAGACCTATTATGCGCTCATAGTGTTTGTGCACCAATGGTGTTGTACGCCGATGGTGTTGTGCACCACACAACACCTATCCCGCACAATAGGAGCGGGGCTCTACCTCTCTTCTCAGACACTTCGTCTGCTTCTTGATTGGCTGCTTCTGACCCCTTATTGACAGGTCAGAGGTATTTATAGCCTTCTCACACGTGCGAACATGCCACGTAGTCATTGTGCGAAATCTTTTATACGACCATCTCCGTATAGACTCCTTTGTGCGAACGCTTTTGTGCGGACTCTGGTGCGTGGACCCCTTTATGCGACCATCTCTGTACAGACCCCTTTGTGGGTTGAAAATTCAGGACCCATGACTGTGATCCCACTTATGGATGCCTAAATGGTATCGGAATAGGATGATTCAAGACAGAAATGAAAGAGCACTAAAGTACCTTTCAGATGACCATAAATCGACCCAATCCGACATGAAATGATGGAGTTATAGGCGTCTCCGTCGGATCGCACGATTTGGAAAGATTAACAATCCATATTGAAAAATGACAATCGAAGAGTTCCAACGTGCTTTTGGGATATCGAACGGTCTCTGAATTAGGCAATTCTAGTGCAATTTGGAAGCTTGACAAGTTACCATTACAATGACCTGAAATAGTCTAAATTCGACATCTGAAGAGAGAGTTATGAGGGTTACTATTAGACAAGGAGATGATGGAAAAATTCATGACCGACGACAGCAATCCCACTTACAGATGCCCAAATGGTCTCGAAATACGACGGTTCCAGTCAAAAATGAAAGAGCACTAAAGTACCTTTCAGATGAATAAAAATCAAGCCAATCCAACATGAAATGATGGAGTTATGGGTGTCTCCATCGGATCGCGTGATTTGGAAAGATTAACAATCCATATTGAAAAATGACGATCGAAGAGTTCCAACGCGCTTTTGGGATATCGACCGGTCTCTGAATTAGGTAATTCGGGTGCAATTTGGAAGCTTGACAAGTTACCATTGTAATGAGCTGAAATAGTCTAAATTCCACCTTTGAAGAGAGAGTTATGAGGGTTACTATTGGACAAGGAGATGATGGGAAAATTCAAGACCGACGACTACGATCCCACTTATGGATGCCCAAATGATCTCGGAATAGAACGATTCTAGACAGAAATGAAAGAGCACTAAAGTACCTTTTAGATGACCAAAAATTGACCCAATCCAACATGAAATGGAGTTATAGGTGTCTCCATCGGATCGCACGATTTGGAAAGATTAACAATCCATATTGAAAAATAACGATCGAAGAGTTCCAACATGCTTTTGAGATATCGAACAGTTTCTGAATTAGGTAATTTTAGTGCAATTTCGAAGCTTGACAAGTTACCATTACAATGATCTGAAATAGTTTAAAATCGACCTTTGAAGAGAGAGTTATGAGGGTAACGATTGGACAAGGAGATGATCAGAAAATTCAGGACGGACGACTGCGATCCCACTTACAGATGCCCAAATGGTCTCGGAATACGACGATTCCAGTTAGAAATGAAAGAGCTCTAAAGTACCTTTCAGTTAACCAAAAATCAACCCAATTCGACATCAAATGATGGAGTGATGGGTGACTCCGTTGGATCGCGCGATTTGGATAGATAACAATCCATATTGAAAAATGACGATCGAAGAGTTCCAACGTGCTTTTGGGATATCGACCGGTCTTTGAATTAGGCAATTCGGGTGCAATTTGGAAGCTTGACAAGTTACCATTGCAATGAGCTGAAATAGTCTAAATTCCTCCTCTGAATAGAGAGTTATGAGGGTTTCTATTGGACAAGGAGATGATGGGAAAATTCAGGACCGACGACTGCGATCCCACTTACGGATGCACAAATGGTCTCAGAATAGGACGATTCAAGATAGAAATGAAAGAGCACTAAAGTACCTTTCAGATGACCAAAAATTGACCCAATCTAACATCAAAATGGAGTTATAAGTGTCTCCGTGGGATCGCACAATTTGGAAAGATTAACAATCCATATTCAAAAAATGATGATCGAAGAGTTCCAACATGCTTTCGGGATATTGAACGGTCTCTAAATTATGCAAATCTGGTGCAATTTGGATGCTTGACAAGTTACCATTGCAATGAGCTGAAATAGTCTAAATTCGACATCTGAAGAGAGAGTTATGAGGGTTACTATCAGACAAGCAGATGATGAAAAAATTCAGGACCGATGATAGCGATCCCACTCACAGATGCCCAAATGGTCTCGGAATACGATGGTTCCATTTAGAAATGAAAGACCACCAAAGTACCTTTCTGATGACTGAAAATCGACCCAATCAGACATCAAATGATGGAGTTATGGGTGTCTCCATTGGATCGCATGATTTGGAAAGATTAAGAATCCATATTGAAAAATGATGATCGAAGAGTTCCAACGTGCTTTTGGGATATCGACAGGTCTCTGAATTAGGCAATTCAGGTGCAATTTGGAAGCTTGACCAGTTACTATTGCAATGAGCGAAAATAGTCTAAATTCCACCTCTGAAGAGAGAGTAATGAGGGTTACTATTGGACAAGAAGATGATGGGAAAATTCAGGACCGACGACGGCGATCCCACTTACAGATGCCCAAATGGTCTCGAAATACGATGATTACAGACAGAAATGAAAGGACATTAAAGTACCTTTCTGATGACCAAAAATCAACCCAATCTTATGTGAAATGATGCAGTTATGGGCTTCTCCGATGGGTCACGCGATTTGGAAAGATTAAGAATCCATATTGAAAAATGATGATCGCAGAGTTCCAACGTGCTTTTAGGATCTCGAACGGTCTCTCAATTAGGCAATTTTGTTGCAATTTGCAAGCTTGACAAGTTACTATTACAATGAGTTAAAATAGTCTAAATTCGACCTTTAAAGAGAGGGTTATGAGGGTTATTATTGGACAAGGAGATGATGGGAAAATTCAGGACCGATGGCTTCGATCCCACTTACGGATGCCCAAATGGCCTCAGAATATGACGGTTCCAGTCAGAAATGAAAGACCACCAAAGTACCTTTCTGATGACTGAAAATTGACCAAATGGTCTCAGAATACGATGATTACAGACAGAATTGAAAGAGCACTAAAGTACCTTTCAAATGACCGAAAATCGACCCAATCATACATGAAATGATGCAGTTATTGGCGTCTCCGATGGGTCACACAATTTGGAAAGATTAACAATCCATATTGAAAAATGAATATTGAAGAGTTCCAACGTGCTTTTGGGATATTGAACGGTCTCTGAATTAGGTAATTCTGATGCAACTTGGAAGCTTAACAAGTTACCATTGCAATGAACTGAAATAGTCTAATTTCGTTGAAGAGAGAGTTATGAGGGTTACTATTGGACAAGGAGATGATGGAAAAATTCAAGACCGACGACTGCGATCCCACTTACGGATGCCCAAATGGTCTCGGAATACGATGATTATAGACAGAAATGAAAGAGCACTAAAATACTTTTCAGATGACCAAAAATCGACCCAATCCTACATGAAATGATGCAGTTATGGGCATCTCCGATGGGTCGCGCGATTTGGAAAGAGTAACAATCCATTTTGAAAAATGATGATCGAAGAGTTCCAATGTGCACGGATGCCCAAATGGTCTCAAAATACAATGATTCTAGTCATAAATGAAAGAGCACTAAAGTACCTTTCCGTTGACTAAAAATCGACCCAATCCGACTTCAAATGATGGAGTGATGGGTGTCTCCATTGGATCGCGCGATTTGGAAAGATTAACAATCCATATTGAAAAATGACGATCGAAGAGTTCCAACGTGCTTTTGGGATATCATCGGTCTCTGAATTAGGCAATTCTGGGGCAATTTGGAAGCTTGACAAGTTACCATTGCAATGATATGAAAGAGTCTAAATTCGACATCTGAAGAGAGAGTTATGAGGGTTACTATTAGACAAGGAGATGATGGAAAAATTCAGGACCGACGACTGCGATCCCACTTACAGATGCCCAAATGGTCTCGAATATGACGGTTCCAGTCAGAAATGAAAGAGCACTAAAGTACCTTTCAGATGACCAAAATTCAATCCAATCTGACATGAAATGATGGAGTTATAGGCGTCTCCGCTGGATCGCGTGATTTGGAAAGATTAACAATCCATATTGAAAAATGTCAATCAAAGTGTTCCAACATGCTTTTGGGATATGGAACGGTTTCTAAATTAGGCAATTCTGGTGCAATTAGGAAGCTTGACAAGTTACCATTGCAATGAGCTGAAATAGTTTAAAATCGACCTTTGAAGAGAGAGTTCTGAGGGCTATTATTGGACAAGGAGATGATGGGAAAATTTAGGACCGACGGTTGCGATCCCACTTACGGATGCCCAAATGGTCTCGGAATACGACGGTTCTAGTCAGAAATGAATGACCACTAAATTTCCTTTCCGATGACTGAAATCGGTCCAATTCGACATCAAATGATGGAGTTATGGTTGTCTCTGTTGGATCGCGTGATTTGGAAAGATTAACAATCCATATTGAAAAATGACGATCGAAGAGTTCCAACGCGCTTTTGGGATATTGACTGGTCTTTGAATTAGGCAATTCGGGTGGAATTTGGAAGCTTGATAAGTTACCATTGCAATGAGCTGAAAAGTTCTAAATTCCACCTCTGAAGAGAGAGTTATGAGGGTTACCATTGGACAAGGAGATGATGGGAAACTTCATGACCGACGACTACGATGCCACTTACGAATTCCCAAATGGTCTCGAAATAGGAAAATTCAAGTCAGAAATGAAAGAGCACTAAAGTACCTTTCAGATGATGAAAATTTGACTGAAATGATGGCGTTATAGGCGTCACCGGTGGGTCACGCGATTTGGAAAGATTAACAATCCATATTTAAAAATGACGATCGAAGTGTTCCAACATGCTTTTGGGATATCGAACGATTTCTGAATTAGGCAATCTGGTGCAATTTGGAAGCTTGACAAGTTACCATTGCAATGAGCTGAAATAGATTAAATTCGTCCTCTGAAGAGAGAGTTACGAGGGTTATTATTTGACAAGGAGATGATGGGAAAATTCAGGTCTGACGGCTGCGATCCCACTTATGGATCCTCAAATGGTCTCCGAATACAACAGTTCCAGTCAGAAATGAAAGAGTAACAAAGTACCTTTATGATTACCGAAAATCGACCCAATCCAACATCAAATGATGGAGTTATGGGTTCCTCCGTTGGATCATACGATTGTGAAAGATTAACAATCCATATTGAAAAATGACGATCGAAGTGTTCCAACATGCTTTTGGGATATCGAACGGTGTCTGAATTAGGTAATTCTGGTGCAATTTGGAAGCTTGACAAGTTACCATTGCAATGATCTGAAATAGTCTAATTTTGACCTCTGAAGAGAGAGTTATGAGGGTTACTATTGGACCAGGAGATGACAGGAAAATTTAGGACCGACGACTGCAATCCCATTTACTAATGCCCAAATGGCGTCGGAATACGACAATTCCAAATAGAAATGAAAGAGCACTGAAGTACCTTTCAGTTGACCAAAAATCAACCCAATCCGACATCAAATGATGGAGTGATGGTTGTCTCCATTGGATCGCGCGATTTGGAAAGATTAACAATCCATACTGAAAAATGACGATCGAAGAGTTCCAACGTGCTTTTGGGATATCGACTGGTCTCTAAATTAGGTAATTCGGGTGCAATTTGGAAGCTTGACAAGTTACCATTCCAATGAGCTGAAATAGTCTAAATTCCACCTTTAAAGAGAGAGTTATGAGGGTTACTATTGGACAAGGAGATGCTAGAAAAATTAAGAACCGAGGACTGCGATCCCACTTACGGATGCCCTAATGGTCTCAGAATAGGACGATTCCAATCAGAAATGAAAGAGCACTAAAGTACCTTTTAGATGATAAAAAATCGACCCAATCTGACATGAAATGATGGAATTATAGGTGACTCCGTTGGATTGCGCGATTTAGAAAGATTAACAATCCATATTGTAAAATGACGATCGAAGAGTTCCAACGTGCTTTTGGGATATCGAACGGTCTCTGAATCAGGCAATTCTGGGCAATTTGGAAGCTTGACAAGTTACCATTGTAATGAATTGAAATGTTCTAAATTCAACCTCTGAAGAGAGAGTTATGAGGGTTACTATTAGACAAGGAGATGATGGGAAAATTCAGGAACGACGACTGCGATGCCACTTACGGATTCCCAAATGGTCTCGGAATAGGACGATTCAAGTCAGAAATGAAAGAGCACTAAAGTACCTTTCAGATGATGAAAAATTGACCTAATCTGACATGAAATGATGGAGTTATAGGCGTCACCGTTGGGTAGCGCGATTTGGAAAGATTAAGAATCCATATAGAAAAATGACGATCGAAGTTTTCCAACATGCTTTTGGGATATCGAACGGTTTCTGAATCAGGCAATTCTGGTACAATTTGGAAGCTTGACAAGTTACCATTGCAATGATCTATAATAGTCTAAATTCGACCTCAAAAGAGAGAGTTATGAGGGTTACTATTGGACAAGGAGATAATGGGAAAATTCAGGATCGACGACTACCATCCCACTTAGGGATGCCCAAATGGTCTCGGAATATGACGATTCCAGTCAGAAATGAAAGAGCACTAAAGTACCTTTCAGAAGAATAAAAATCGACCCAATCCGACATAAAATGATGGAGTTATAGGCGTCTTCACTGGATCACGTGATTTGGAAAGATTAACAATCCATATTGAAAAATGACGATCGAAGTGTTCCAACATGCTTTTGGGATATCGAACGGTTTCTGAATTAGGCAATTTTGGTGCAATTTGGAAGCTTGACAAGTTACCATTGCAATAAGTTGAAATAGTTTAAATTTGACCTCTGAAGAGAGAGTTATGAGGGCTATTATTGGGTAAGGAGATGATGGGAAAATTCAGGACCGACGGCTGCGATCCCATTTACAGATGCCCAAATGGTCTCGGAATACGACGGTTCCAGTCAGAAATGAAAGACCACTAAATTACCTCTCTGATGACCGAAAATCGACCCAATCCGACATTAAATGATGGAGTTATGGTTGTCTCCGTTGGATCGCATGATTTGGAAAGATTAACAATCCATATTGAAAAATGACAATCGAAGTGTTCCAACATGCTTTTGGGATATCGAACGGTCTCTAAATTAGGCAATTTTGGTGTAATTTGGAAGCTTGACAAGTTACCTTTGCAATGAGATGAAATAGTCTAAATTTGACCTCTAAAGAGAGAGTTATGAGGGGTGATATTGGAAAAGGAGATGATGGGAATACGATGATTCCAGTCAGAATTGAAAGAGCAATAAAGTACCTTTTAGTTGACCAAAAATCAACCCAATCTTGTATGAAATGATGGAGTTATGGGCGTCTTCGTTGGATCGAACGATTTGGAAAGATTAACAATCCATATTGAAAAATGACGATCGAAGAGTTCCAACGTGCTTTTGGGATATCGAACGGTCTCTGAATTAGGCATTTCTGGTGCAATTTGGAAGCTTGACAAGTTACCATTGCAATGATCTGAAATAGTCTAAATTCGACCTCTGAAGAGAGAGTTATGTGGGTTACTTCTAGACAAGGAGATGATGGGAAAATTCAGGACCGACGACTGCGATCCCACTTACGGATGCCCAAATGGTCTCGGAATAAGACGATTCCAGTCAGAAATGAAAGAGCACTAAAGTACCTTTCAGACAAAAAATTGACCCAATCTGACATGAAATGATGGAGTTATAGGCATCTCCGTCGGATCGCACGATTTGGAAAGATTAACAATCCATATTGAAAAATGAAGATCGAAGAGTTCCAACGTGCTTTTGGGATGTCGAATGGTCTCTGAATTGGACAATTCTAGTGCAATTTGGAAGCTTGACAAGTTACCATTGCAATGAGCTGAAATAGTCTAAATTCGACCTCTGAAGAGAGAGTTATCAGGGTTACTATTAGACAAGGAGATGATGGAAAAATTCAGGACCGATGACTGCGATCCCACTTACAGATGCCCAAATGGTCTCGGAATACGATGGTTCCAATTAGAAATGAAAGAGCACGAAAGTACCTTTCAGATGACCAAAAATAAATCCAATCCGACATCAAATGATGGAGTTATGGGTGTCTCCGTTAGATCACGCGATTCAGAAAGATTAACAATCCATATTGAAAAATGACGATCGAAGAGTTCCAACGTGCTTTTGGGATATCGACTGGTCTCTGAATTAGGCAATTCGGGTGCAATTTGGAAGCTTGACAAGTTACCATTGCAATGAGCTGAAATAGTCTAAATTCAACCTCTGAAGAGAGAGTTATGAGGATTACTATTGGACAAGGAGATGATAGGAAAATTCAGGACCAACGAGGGCGATTCAACTTATGGATGCCCAAATGGTCTCGGAATATGACGATTAAAGTAAAAAATGCAAGAGCACCAACGTACCTTTCTGATGACTGAAAATCGACCCAATCCGACATCAAATGATGGAGTTATAGTCGTCTCCATTGGATCGTGCGATTTGAAAAGATTAACAATCCATATTGAAAAATGACGATCGAAGAGTTCCAACGTGCTTTTGGGATATCGAACGGTCTCTGAATTAGGCAATTCTGGTGTAATTTGGAAGCTTGACAAGTTACCATTGCAATGAGCTGAAATAGTCTAAATTTGACCTCTAAAGAGAGAGTTATGAGGGGTGCTATTGGAAAAGGAGATGATGGGAATACGATGATTCCAGTCAGAAATGAAAGAGCAATAAAGTACCTTTCAGTTGACTAAAAATCAACCCAATCCTGCATGAAATGATGGAGTTATGGGCGTCTCCATTGGATAGCACGATTTGGAAAGATTAACAATCCATATTGAAAAATGACGATCAAAGCATTCCAACGTGCTTTTGGGATATCGAACGGTCTCTGTATTAAGCATTTATGGTGTAATTTGGAAGCTTGACAAGTTGCCTTTGCAATTATCTGAAATAATCTAAATTCGACCTCTGAAGAGAGAGTTATGTGGGTTACTACTAGACAAGGAGATGATGGGAAAATTCAGGACCGACGACTGTGATCCCACTTACGGATGCCCAAATGGTCTCGGAATAAGACGATTCTAATAAGAAATGAAAGAGCACTAAAGTACCTTTTAGACAAAAAATCGACCAAATCTGACATGAAATGGAGTTATAGGCGTCTTCGTCGGATCGCACGATTTGGAAAGATTAACAATCCATATTGAAAAATAAAGATCGAAGAGTTCTAACGTGCTTTTAGGATATTGAACGGTCTCTGAAATAGGCATTCTGGTGAAATTTGGAAGCTTGACAAGTTACCATTGCAATGACCTGAAATAGTCTAAATTTGACCTCTGAAGAGATAGTTATAAGGGTTACTCTTAGACATGGAGATGATGGGAAAATTCAGGACCGACGACTGCAATCCGACTTACGGATGCCCAAATGGTCTCGGAATACGATGATTCCAATTAGAAATGAAAGAGCACTAAAGTACCTTTTAGATGACCAAAAATCGACCCAATCTAACATGAAATGATAGAGTTATAGGCATCTCTGCTGGATCGCGTGATTTGGAAAGATTAACAATCCATATTGAAAAATGACGATCGAAGTGTTCCAACATGCTTTTAGGATATCGAACGGTTTCTGAATTAGGCAATTCTGGTGCAATTTGGAAGCTTGACAAGTTACCATTGCAATGAGCTGAAATAGTTTAAATTCGACCTCTGAAGAGAGAGTTACGAGGGTTATTATTGGACAAGGAGAGAAAATTTAGGACCGACGGCTGTGATCCCACTTACGGATAACCAAATGGTTTCGAAATACAACGATTCCAGTCAGAAATGAAAAGACCACCAAATTTCCTTTCTGATGAACAAAAATCGACCCAATCCGACATCAAATGATGGAGTTATGGGTGTCTCCGTTGGATCGCGTGATTTGGAAAGATTAACAATCCATATTGAAAAATGACGATCGAAGAGTTCCAACGTGCCTTTGGGATATCGACCGGTCTCTGAATTAAGCAATTCGGGTGCAATTTGGAAGCTTGACAAGTTACCATTGCAATGAACTGAAATAGTCTAATTTTGACCATTAAAGAGATAGTTATGAGGGTTACTATTGGACAAGGAGATGATGGGAAAATTTAGAACCGACGACTGTGATCCCTCTTACGGATGTCCAAATGGTCTCGGAATACGACG
Organism: Magnolia sinica; assembly: GCF_029962835.1. Taxonomy (NCBI): domain Eukaryota; kingdom Viridiplantae; phylum Streptophyta; class Magnoliopsida; order Magnoliales; family Magnoliaceae; genus Magnolia; species Magnolia sinica. The sequence continues at coordinate 54,439,871 of NC_080575.1, forward strand.
ATTCCAGTCAGAAATGAAAGAGCACTAAAGTACCTTTCAGTTGACCAAAAATCAACCCAATCTGACATCAAATGATGGAGTGATGGGTGTCTCCATTGGATTGCATGATTTGGAAAGATTAACAATCCATATTGAAAAATGACGATCGAAGAGTTCCAACGTGCTTTTGGGATATCGACCGGTCTCTGAATTAGGCAATTCTGGTACAAATTGGAGGCTTGACAAGTTACCATTGCAATGAGCTGAAAGAGTCTAAATTCGACATCTGAAGAGAGAGTTATGAGGGTTACTATTAGACAAGGAGATGATGGAAAAATTCAGGACTGACGACTGTGATCCCACTTACAGATGCCCAAATGGTCTCGAAATACAACGGTTCCAGTCAGAAATGAAAGAGCTCAAAATTACCTTTCAGATGGCCAAAAATCGACCCAATCCGACTTGAAATGATGGAGTTATGGGCGTTGGATCACGTGATTTTGAAAGATTAACAATCCATATTGAAAAATGACGATCGAGGAGTTCCAACATGCTTTTCGGATATCAAACGGTCTCTGAATTAGGCAATTCTAGTGCAATTTGGAAGCTTGACAAGTTACGATTGCAATGATCTGAAATTGTCTAAATTCGACCTCTGAAGAGAGAGTTATGAGGGTTACTATTGGACAAGGAGATGAAGGGAAAATTTAGGACCGATGACTGTGATCCCTCTTACGGATGCCAAAATGGTCTCGGAATACGACAATTCTAGTCAGAAATGAAAGAGCACTAAAGTACCTTTCAGTTGACCAAAAATCAACCCAATCTGACATCAAATGATGGAGTGATGGGTGTCTCCATTGGATTGCGCGATTTGGAAAGATTAACAATCCATATTGAAAAATGACGATCGAAGAGTTCCAACGTGCTTTTGGGAATCGACTGGTCTCTGAATTAGGCAATTCTAGTGCAAATTGGAAGCTTGACAAGTTACCATTGCAATGAGGTGAAACAGTCTAAATTCGACATCTGAAAAGAGAGTTATGAGGGTTACTATTAGACAAGGAGATGATGGAAAAATTCAGGACCGACGACTGCGATCCCACTTACAGATGCCCAAATGGTCTCAGAATATGACGGTTCCAGTCAGAAATGAAAGAGCACAAAAGTACCTTTCAGATGACCAAAAATCGACCCAATCCGACATCAAATGATGGAGTTATGGGCGTCTCCATTGGATCGTGTGATTTTGAAAGATTAACAATCCATATTGAAAAATGACGATCGAAGAGTTCCAACATGCTTTTGGGATATCGAACGGTCTCTGAATTAGGCAATTCTGGTGCAATTTGGAAGCTTGACAAGTTACCATTGCAATGATCTGAAATAGTCTAAATTCGACCTCTGAAGAGAGAGTTATGAGGGTTACTATTGGACAAGGAGATGATGGGAAAATTCAGGACCGACGACTGCGATCCCACTTACGGATGCCCAAATGGTCTCGGAATACGACAGTTCCAGTTAGAAATGAAAGACCACCAAATTACCTTTCTGATGACCGAAAATCGACCCAATTCGACATCAAATGATGGAGTTATGGGTGTCTCCATTGGATCGCGTGATTTGGAAAGATTAAATATCCGTATTGAAAAATGACGATCGAAGAGTTCCAACGCGCTTTTGGGATATCGACCGGTCTCTGAATTAGGCCATTCGGGTGCAATTTGGAAGCTTGACAAGTTACCATTGCAATGAGCTGAAATAGTCTAAATTCCACATCTGAAGAGAGAGTTATGAGGGTTACTATTGGACAAGGAGTTGATGGAAAAATATAGGACCGACAACTGTGATGCCACTTACGGATTCCAAAATGGTCTTGGAATAGGACGATTCAAGTCAGAAATGAAAGAGCACCAAAGTACCTCTCTGATGATGAAAAATCGACCCAATCTGACGTGAAATGATGGAGTTATAGGCGTCACCGTTGGGTCGCGCGATTTGGAATGATTAAGAATCCATATTGAAAAATGACGATTGAAGTGTTCCAATATGCTTTTGGGATATCGAACGGTTTCTGAATTAGGCAATTCTGGTGCAATTTGGAAGCTTGACAAGTTACCATTGTAATGAGCTGAAATAGTCTAAATTCGACCTCTGAAGAGAGAGTTATGAGTGTTATTATTGGACAAGGAGATGATGGAGAAATTCAGAACCGATGGCTGCGATCACACTTTTGGATCCCCAAATGGTCTCAGAATACGACGGTTCCAGTCAGAAATGAAAGATTACCAAAGTACCTTTCATTTCACTGAAAATCGACCCAATCCGACTTCAAATGATGGACTTATGGGTGCCTCCGTTGGATCACGCGATTGGGAAAGATTAACAATCCATATTGAAAAATGACAATCGAAGAGTTCCAACATGCTTTTGGGATATCGAACGGTTTCTAAATTAGGTTATTCTGGTACAATTTGGAAGCTTGACAAGTTACCATTGCAATGATCTGAAATAGTCTAATTTCGACCTCTTAAGAGAGAGTTATGAGGGTTACTATTGGACAAGGAGATGATGGGAAAATTCAGGACCGACGACTACAATCCCACTTACGGATTCCCAAATGGTGTCGGAATACGACTATTCCAGTCAGAAATGAAAGAGCACTAAAGTACCTTTCAGTTAACCAAAAATCAACCCAATCCAACATCAAATGGAGTGATGGGTGTCTCCATTGGATCGCGCGATTTAGAAAGATTAACAATCCATATTGAAAAATGACGATCGAAGAGTTCCAACATGCTTTTGGGATATTGACCGGTCTCTAAATTAGGCAATTCGGGTGCAATTTGGAAGCTTGACAAGTTACCATTGCAATGAGCTGAAATAGTCTAAATTCCACCTCTAAAGAGAGAGTTATGAGGGTTACTATTGGACAAGGAGATGATGGGAAAATTCAAGACCGACGACTGTGATCCCACTTACGGATGCCCAAATGGTCTCGGAATAGGACGATTCAAGACAAAAATGAAAGAGTACTAAAGTACCTTTCAGATGACAAAAAATCGACCCAATCTGACGTGAAATGGAGTTATATGGGTCTCCATCGGATGGCACGATTTGGAAAGATTAACAATCTAAATTGAAAAATGACGATCGAAGTGTTACAACGTTCTTCTGGGATATCGAACGGTCTTTGAATTAGGCAATTCTGGTGCAATTTGGAAGCTTGACAAGTTACCATTGCAATGAGCTGAAATAGTTTAAATTCGACCTCTAAAGAGAGAGTTATGAGGGTTCTTATTGGACAAGGAGATGATTGGAAAATTCAGGACCGATGGCGGTAATCCCACTTACGGATGCCTAGGAATACGACGGTTCTAGTCAGATATGAAAGACCACTAAATTACCTTTCTGATGACCGAAAATCACCCCAATCCGACATCAAATGATGGAGTTATGGTTGTCTCCGTTGGATCCCGTGATTTAGAAAGATTAACAATCCATATTGAAAAATGATGATCGAAGAGTTCCAACGCGCTTTTGGGATATCGATCGGTCTCTGAATTAGGCAATTCGGGTTCAATTTGGAAGCTTGACAAGTTACCATAGTCTAAATTCTACCTCTGAAGAGAGAGTTATGAGGGTTACTATTGGACAAGGAGATGGGAAAATTCAGGACCGACGACTGTGATGCCACTTACGGATTCCCAAATGGTCTCGGAATAGGATGATTCAAGTCAGAAATGAAAGAGCACTAAAGTACCTTCCAGATGACAAAAAATCGACCCAATCCGACATGAAATGATGGAGTTATAGGCGTCATCGTTGGGTCGCACGATTTGGAAAGATTAAGAATCCATATTGAAAAATGACGATCGAAGTGTTCCAACATGCTTTTGGGATATCGAACGGTTTCTGAATTAGGCAATTCTGGTGCAATTTGGAAGCTTGACAAGTTACCATTGTAATGAGCTGAAATAGTCTAAATTCGACCTCTGAAGAGAGAGTTATGAGGGTTACTATTGGACAAGGAGATGATAGGAAAATTCAGGACCGATGATTGCAATCCCACTTACGAATGCCCAAATGGTGTCGGAATATGATGATTCCAAATAGAACGGCAAGAGCACTAAAGTACCTTTCAGTTGACCAAAAATCAACCCAATCCGACATTAAATGATGGAGTGATGGGTGTCTCCATTAGATCGCGTGATTTGAAAAGATTAACAATCCATATTGAAAAGTGGCGATCGAAGAGTTCTGACATGCTTTTGGGATATCAAACGGTTTCTGAATTTGGCAATTCTAGTGCAATTTGGAAGCTTGACAAGTTACCATTGCAATGAACTGAAATAGTTTAAATTCGACCTCTGAAGAGAGAGTTATGAGGGTTACTATTGGACAAGGAGATGATGAAAAAATTCAGGACCGATGACTGCGATCCCACATACAGATGCCCAAATCATCTCGGAATACGATGACTCCACTCAGAAATGAAAGAGCGCTAAAGTACCTTTCAGATGATGAAAAATCGACCCAATCCGACATGAAATATTGGAATTATAGGCGTCTTCATTGGATCGCGCGATTTGGAAAGATTAACAATTCATATTGAAAAATGACGATCAAAGAGTTTCAACGTGCTTTTTGGATATCGAACAGTCTCTAAATTAGGCAATTCTTTGCAATTTGGAAGCTTAACAAGTTACCATTGTAATGAACTGAAATAGTCTAAATTCGACCTCTAAAGAGAGAGTTATGGGGGTTACTATTAGACAAGGAGATGATGGGAAAATTCAGGACCGATGACTGCGATGCCACTTACGGATTCCCAAATGGTCTCAGAATAGGACGATTCAAGTCAGAAATGAAAGAGCACTAAAGTACCTTTCAGATGACCAAAAATCGACCCAATCCGACATGAAATGATGGAGTTGTAGGCGTCACCATTTGGTCGCGCGATTTGGAACGATTAGGAATCCATATTGAAAAATGATGATCGAAGTGTTCCAATATGCTTTTGGGATATCGAATGGTTTCTGAATTAGGTAATTCTGGTACAATTTGGAAGCCTGACAAGTTACCATTGTAATGATCTGAAATAGTCTAAATTCGACCTCAAACGAGAGAGTTATGAGGGTTATTATTGGACAAGGAGATGATGGGAAAATTCAGGATCGACGACTGCCATCCCACGTACGGATGCCCAAATGGTCTCGGAAGACGACGATTCCCGTCAGAAATGAAAGAGCACTAAAGTACCTTTCAGATAACTAAAAATCGACCGAATCTGACATGCAATGATGGAGTGATAGGCGTCTCTGCTGGATCGCGTGATTTGGAAAGATTAACAATCCATATTGAAAAATGACGATCGAAGTGTTCCAACATGGTTTTGGGATATCAAACGGTTTCTGAATTAGGCAACTCTGGTGCAATTTGGAAGCTTGACAAGTTACCATTGCAATGAGTTGAAATAGTTTTAATTCGACCTCTAAAGAGAGAGTTATGAGGGTTATTATTGGACAAGGAGATGATAGAAAAATTCAGGACCGACGGCTGCGATCCCACTTACAGATGCCCAAATGGTCTCGGAATACGACGGTTCCATTCAGAAATGAAAGACTACTAAATTACCTTTCTGATGACCGAAAATTGATAAAATCCAATATTAAATGATGTTGTTATGGTTGTCTCCGTTGGATCACGTGATTTGGAAAGATTAACAATCCATATTGAAAAATGACGATCGAAGAGTTCCAACGCGCTTTTGGGATATCGACTAGTCTATGAATTAGGCAATTCGGTGCACTTGGGAAGCTTAACAAGTTACCATTGCAATGAGCTGAAATAGTCTAAATTCCACCTCTGAAGAGAGAGTTATGAGGGTTACTATTGGACAAGGAGATGATGGGAAAATTCAGGACCGACGACTGCGATCCCACTTACGGATGCCCAAATGGTCTCGGAATAGGACGATTCAAGTCAGAAATGAAAGAGCACTAAAGTACCTTTCAGATGACCAAAAATCGACCCAATCTGACATGAAATGATGGAGTTATAGGCATCTCCGTCGGATCGCACGATTTGGAAAGATTAACAATCCATATTGAAAAATGACGATCGAAGAGTTCCAACGTGCTTTTGGGATATCGAACGGTCTCTGAATTAGGCAATTCTGGTGCAATTTGGAAGCTTGACAAGTTACCATTGCAATGACCAAAAATAGTTTAAATTCGACCTCTAAAGAGAGAGTTATGAGGGTTATTATTGGACAAGGAGATGATGGGAAAATTCAGGACCGATGGCTGCGATCCCACTTACGGATGCCCAAATGGTCTCGGAATACAACGGTTCCAGTCAGAAATGAAAGACCACCAAAGTACCTTTCTGATGACCGAAAATTGACCCAATCCGACATCAAATGATGGAGTTATGGGTGTCTCCGTTGGATCGCGTGATTTGGAAAGATTAACAATCCATATTGAAAAATGACGATCGAAGAGTTCCAACGTGCTTTTGGGATATCGAACGGTCTCTGAATTAGGCAATTCGGGTGCAATTTGGAAGCTTGACAAGTTACCATTGCAATGAGCTGAAATAGTCTAAATTCCACCTCTGAAGAGAGAGTTATGAGGGTTACTATTGGACAAGGAGATGATGGGAAAATTTAGGACCGATGACTGCGATCCCACTTACGGATGCCCAAATGGTCTCGGAATACGACGATTCTAGTCAAGAATGTAGGAGCACCAAAGTATCTTTTAGATGATGACCCAATCCGACATCAAACGATGGAGTTATCGGCATCTCTATTGGATCGCACGATTTGGAAAGATTAAGAATCCATATTGAAAAATGACAATCGAAGAGTTCCAACGTGCTTTTGGGATATCAAACGGTCTCTGAATTAGGCAATTCTGGTGCAATTTGGAAGCTTGACAAGTTACCATTGCAATGAGTTGAAATAGTCTAAATTCGACCTCTGAAGAGAGAGTTATGAGGGTTGCTATTGGACAAGGAGATGATGGAAAAATTCAGGACCGACGACTGCGATCCCACTTACGGATGCCCAAATGGTCTACGAATACCACGATTCCAGTCAGAAATGAAAGAGCACTAAAGTACCTTTCAGATGACCAAAAATTGACCCAATCCGACATCAAATGATGGAGTTATAGGCGTCTCCGTTGGATCGTGCAATTTGGAAAGATTAACAATCCATATTGAAAAATGACGATCGAAGAGTTCCAACATGCTTTTGGGATATCGAACGGTCCTTGAATTAGGCAATTCTAGTGTAATTTGGAAGCTTGACAAATTACCATTGTAATGAACTGAAATAGTCTAAATTCGACTTCTGAAGAGAGAGTTATGAGGGTTACTATTGGACAAGGAGATGATGGAAAAATTCAGGACCGACGACTGCGATCCCAATTACGGATGCCCAAATGGTCTCCGAATATGACGATTCCAGTCAGAAATGAAAGAGCACTAACGTACCATTCAATTGACGAAAAATCAACCCAATCCGACATCAAATGGAGTGAAGGGTGTCTCCATTGGATCGTGTGATTTGGAATGATTAACAATCCATATTGAAAAATGACGATCGAAGAGTTCCAACGTGCTTTTGGGATATCGAACGGTCTCTGAATTAGGCAATTCTGGTGCAATTTGGAAGCTTGACAAGTTACCATTGCAATGAGCTGAAATAGTCTAAATTCCACCTCTGAAGAGAGAGTTATGAGGGATGCTATTGGACAAGGAGATGATGGGAAAATTCAGGACCGACGACTGCGATACCACTTACGGATGCCCAAATGGTCTCGGAATAGGACGATTCAAGAAAGAAATGAAAGAGCACTAAAGTACCTTTCAGATGACAAATAATCGAGCCAATCCGACATGAAATGATTGAGTTATAGGCGTCTCCATTGGATAGAACTATTTGGAAAGATTAACAATCCATATTGAAAAATGACGATCGAAGAGTTCCAACGTGCTTTTGGGATATCGAACGGTCTCTAAATTAGGCAATTCTGGTGCAATTTGGAAGCTTGACAAGTTACCATTGCAATGAGCTGAAATAGTCTAAATTTGACCTCTGAAGAGAGAGTTATGAGGGTTACTATTGGACAAGGAGATGATGGAAAAATTCAGGACCGACGACTGCGATCCCACTTACAGATGCCCAAATGGTCTCGGAATACGATGATTCCAGTCAGAAATGAAAGAGCACTAAAGTACCTTTCAGATGACCAAAAATCGACCCAATCCGACATGAAATGATGGAGTTATGGGCGTCTCCGTTGGATCGCGCGATTTGGAAAGATTAACAATCCATATTGAAAAATGACGATCGAAGAGTTCCAACGTGCTTTTGGGATATCGAACGGTCTCTGAATTAGGCAATTCTGGTGCAATTTGGAAGCTTGACAAGTTACCATTGTAATGAGCTGAAATAGTCTAAATTCGACCTCTGAAGAGAGAGTTATGAGGGTTACTATTGGACAAGGAGATGATGGGAAAATTCAGGACTGACGACTGCGATCCCACTTACGGATGCCCAAATGGTCTCGGAATAGGACGATTCAAGTCAGAAATGAAAGAGCACTAAAGTACCTTTCAGATGACCAAAAATCGACCCAATCTGACATGAAATGATGGAGTTATAGGCGTCTCCATTGGATCGCGTGATTTGGAAAGATTAACAATCCATATTGAAAAATGACGATCGAAGAGTTCCAACGTGCTTTTGGGATATCGAACGGTCTCTGAATTAGGCAATTCTGGTGCAATTTGGAAGCTTGACAAGTTACCATTGCAATGAGCTGAAATAGTCTAAATTCGACCTCTAAAGAGAGAGTTATGAGGGTTACTATTGGACAAGGAGATGATGGAAAAATTCAGGACCGACGACTGCGATCCCACTTACGGATGCCCAAATGGTCTTAGAATATAACGATTCCAGTCAGAAATGAAAGAGCACTAAAGTACCTTTCAAATGACCAAAAATCGACCCAATCCGACATCAAATGATGGAGTTATAAGCGTCTTCATTGGATCACGTGATTTGGAAAGATTAACAATCCATATTGAAAAATGACGATCGAAGAGTTCCAATGTGCTTTTGGGATATCGAACGGTCTCTAAATTAGGCAATTCTGGTGCAATTTGGAAGCTTGACAAGTTACCATTGCAACGTGCTGAAATAGTCTAAATTCGACCTCTGAAGAGAGAGTTATGAGGGTTACTATTGGACAAGGAGATGATGGGAAAATTCAGGACCGATGACTGCCATCCAACTTACGGATACCCAAATGGTCTTGGAATACGACGATTCAAGTCAGAAATGGAAGAGCACCAACGTACCTTTCAGATGACCGAAAATCAGCCAAATCCAACATCAAATGGAGTTATAGTCGTCTCCATTGGATCGCGCGATATGGAAAGATTAACAATCCATATTGAAAAATGACGATCGAAGAGTTCCAACGTGCTTTTGGGATATCGAACGGTCTCTGAATTAGGCAATTCTGGTGCAATTTGGAAGCTTGACAAGTTACCATTGCAATGATCTGAAATAGTCTAAATTCGACCTCTGAAGAGAGAGTTATGAGGGTTACTATTGGACAAGGAGATGATGAGAAAATTCAGGACCGATGACTGCGATCCCACTTATGGATGCCAAAATGGTCTCGGAATACGACGATTGCAGTCAGAAATGAAAGAACACCAAAGTACCTTTCAGATGACCAAAAATCGACCCAATGCAACATCAAATGATGGAGTCATAGGTGTCTCCATTGGATCGCGCGATTTGGAAAGATTAACAATCCATATTGAAAAATGACGATCGAAGAGTTCCAACGTGCTTTTGGGATATCGAACGGTCTCTGAATTAGGCAATTCTGGTGCAATTTGGAAGCTTGACAAGTTACCATTGCAATGAGCTGAAATAGTCTAAATTCCACCTCTGAAGAGAGAGTTATGAGGGTTACTATTGGACAAGGAGATGATGGAAAAATTCAGGACCGACGACTGCGATCCCACTTACGGATGCACAAATGGTCTACGAATACCACGATTCCAGTCAGAAATGAAAGAACACTAAAGTAACTTTCAGATGACCAAAAATCGACCCAATCCGACATCAAATGATGGAGTTATAGGCGATTCCGTTGGATCGTGCGATTTGGAAAGATTAACAATCCATATTGAAAAATGACGATCGAAGAGTTCCAACGTGCTTTTGGGATATCAAACGGTCTCTGAATTAGGCAATTCTGTTGCAATTTGGAAGCTTGACAAGTTACCATTGCAATGAACTGAAATAGTCTAAATTCGACCTCTGAAGAGAGAGTTATGAGGGTTACTATTGGACAAGGAGAGGATGGGAAAATTCAGGACCGACGACTGCGATCCCACTTACGGATGCCCAAATGGTCTCGGAATACGACGATTCCTGTCAGAAATGAAAGAGCACTAAAGTACCTTTCAGATGACCAAAAATAGACCCAATCCGACATGAAATGATAGAGTTATAGGCGTCTCTGTTGGATCGCATGATTTGGAAAGATTAACAATCCATATTGAAAAATGACGATCGAAGAGTTCCAACGTGCTTTTGGGATATCGAACGGTCTCTGAATTAGGCAATTCTGTTGCAAATTGGAATCTTGACAAGTTACCATTGCAATGAGCTGAAATAGTCTAAATTCGACCTCTGAAGAGAGAGTTATGAGGGTTACTATTGGACAAGGAGAGGTTGGGAAAATTCAGGACCGATGACTGCGATCCCACTTACGGATGGCCAAATGGTCTCGGAATACGACGATTCCAATCAGAAATGAAAGAGCACTAAAGAACCTTTTAGAAAGATTAACCATCCATATTGAAAAATGACGATCGAAGAGTTCCCATGTGCTTTGGGGATATCGAATGGTCTCTGAATTAGGCCACTCTAGTGCAATTTGGAGGCTTGAGAAGTTACCATTGCAATGAGCTGAAATAGTTTAAATTCGACCTCTGAAGAGAGAGTTATGATGGTTGCAATTGGACAAGGAGATGATGGAAAATTTCAGGACCATTGATTGCGATCCCACTTATGGATGCCCAAATGGTCTCAGAATATGACGATTCCAGTGAGAAATGCAAGACAACCAAAGTAACTTTCATATGACCAAAAATTGACCCAAACCAACATGAAATGATGAAGTTATAGGCGTCTCCATTGGATCGCGTGATTTGGAAAGATTAACAATCCATATTTAAAAATGACGATCAAATAGTTCCAACGTGCTTTTGGGATATCGAACGGTCTTTGAATTAGGCCATTTTGGTGCGATTTAGAAGCTTCACAAGTTAGCATTGCAAGGAACTAAAATAGTCTAAATTCGACCGCTGAAGAGAGTGTTATGAGGGTTACTATTGGATAAGAAGATAATGGAAAAATTCTAGATCGAAAACTATGATCCCACTTACTGATACCCAAACGGTCTTGGAATACGATGATTCCAGTGAGAAATGAAAGAGCACTAAAGTGCATTTCAGATGACCAAAAATGGACCCAATCCAACATGAAATGATGGAGTTATAGGCGTCTCCATTGGATCACACGATTTGGAAAGATTTACAATCCATATTGAAAAATGACGATCGAAGAGTTCCAACATACTTTTGGGATATCAAACGGTCTCTGAATCAGGCAATTCTCTTGTAAATTGGAATCTTGACAAGTTACCATTGCAATGAGCTGAAATAGTCTAAATTCGACCTCTGAAGAGAGAGTTATGAGGGTTACTATTGGACAAGGAGAGCACGGGAAAATTTAGGACCGACGACTGCGATCCCACTTACGGATGGCAAATGGTCTCGGAATAGGACGATTCCAATCAGAAATGAAATAGCACTAAAGTACCTTTCAAATGACTAAAAATAGGCCCAATCCGATATGAAATGATGGTGTTATAGTTGTTTCCTTTGGATCATTCGATTTAGAAAGATTAACAATCCATATTGAAAAATGACCATCGAAGAGTTCCAATGTGCTTTGGGGAAAAGAACGGTCTCCGAACTAGGCAATTCTGGTGCAATTTGGAAGCTTGACAACTTGCCATTGCAATGAACTGAAATAGTCTTAATTCGACCTCTGAAGAGAGAGAGTTATGAGGATTGCTATTGGATTTGGATATGATAGAAAAATTCAAGACCGATGACTGCGATCCCACTTACGAATGCCCAAATGGTCTCGGAATATGACGATTCCAGTCAGAAATGCAAGAGCTCTAAACTACCTTTCTGATGACCAAAAATAGACCTAATCTGACAGAAAAGATGGAGTTATAGGCGTCTCTGTTGGATTGCGCAATTTGGAATGATTAACAATCCATATTGAAAAATGACGATCGAAGAGTTCCAACATGCTTTTGGGATATCGAACGGTCTCTGAATTAGACAATTTTGTTGCAAATTGGAATCTTGACAAGTTACCATTGCAATGAGCTGAAATAGTCTAAATTCAACCTCTGAAGAGAGAGTAATGAGTGTTACTAATGGACAAGGTGATGATGGTAAAATTCAGGACCGACGACTGCGATCCCGCTAACGGATGCATAAATGGTTAAGGAATACGACGATTCTAGTCATAATTGAAAGAGCACAAAAGTACCTTTCAGATGACCAGAAATTGACCCAATCCAACATGAAATGATGGAGTTATATCCGTCTCCATTGGATCGCGCGATTTGGAAAGATTAACAATCCATATTCAAAAATGATCATCGAAGAGTTCCAATGTGCTTTGGGGATAACGAACGGTCTCCACACTAGGCAATTCTGGTGCAATTTGGAAGCTTGACAACTTGCCATTGTAATGACTTGAAATAGTCTAAATTCGACCTCTGAAGAGAGAGTTATGAGGGTTTCTATTGGACTTGGAGATGATGGAAAAATTCAGGACCGACGACTGCGATCCCACTTACGGATGCCCAAATGGTCTCGGAATATGACGATTCAAGTCGAAAATGCAAGAGCTCTAAAGTACCATTCAGATGACCAAAAATAGACCCAATCCGACATGAAATGATGGAGTTATAGGCGTCTCTGTTGGATCGCACAATTTGGAAAGATTAACAATCCATATTGAAAAATGACGATCGAAGAGTTCCAACGTGCTTTTGGGATATCGAACGGTCTCTGAATTAGGCAATTCTGTTGCAAATTGGAATCTTGACAAGTTACCATTGCAATGAGCTGAAATAGTCTAAATTCAAACTCAGAAGAGAGAGTTATGAGTGTTACTATTGGACAAGGAGAGGATGGCAAAATTCAGGACCGACGACTGCGATCCCTCTTATGGATGGCCAAATAGTCTCGGAATAGGACGATTCCAATAAAAAATGAAAGAGCACTAAAGTACCTTTCAAATGACCAAAAATCAACCCAATCTGACCTGAAATGATGGTGTTATAGGTGTCTCCATTCTGTCGCGCGATTTGGAAAGATTAACAATACATATTGAAAAATGACGATCGAAGAGTTCCAATGTGCTTTGGGGATATCGAATGGTCTCTGAATTAGGCCATTCTGGTGCAATTTGGAGGCTTGAGAAGTTACCATTGCAATGAGCCGAAATAGTCTAAATTCGACCTCTGAAGAGAGAGTTATGATGGTTAAGGTTGGACAAGGAGATGATGGAAAAATTAAGGACCAATGACTGCGATCCCACTTACGGATGCCCAAATGGTCTCAGAATACGACGATTCCAGTCAGAAATGCAAGACAACCAAAGTAACTTTCAGATGACCAAAAATTGACCCAATCCAACATGAAATGATGGAGTTATAGGCGTCTCTGTTGGATCACGCGATTTAGAAAGATTAACAATCCAAATTTAAAAATGACGATCGAATAGTTCCAACGTGCTTTTGGGAAATCGAACGGTCTCTGAATTAGACAATTATGGTGCGATTTAGAAGCTTCACAAGTTATCATTGCAAGGAGCTAAAATAGTCTAAATTTCACCGCTGAAGAGAGTTATGATGGTTACTATTGGACAAGGATATGATGGGAAAAATTTGGACCGATGACTGCGATCCCACTTACCGATACCCAAATGGTCTCAGAATACGATGATTCTAGTCAGAAATGAAAGAGCACTAAAGTACATTTTAGATGACCAAAAATATACCCAATCCGACATGAAATGATGGAGTTATAGGCGTCTCTGTTGGATCGCGCGATTTGGAAAGATTTACAATCCATATTGAAAAATGATGATCGATGAGTTCCAACTTGCTTTTGGGATATCGAACGGTCTCTGAATTAGGCAATTCTATTGCAAATTGGAATCTTGACAAATTACCATTGCAATAAGCTAAAATAGTCTAAACTGGACCTCTGAAGCAAGAGTTATGAGGGTTACTATTGGAAAAGGAGAGGATGGGAAAATTCAAGACCGACGACTGTGATCCCCTTTCGGAAGCCCAAATGGTCTCGGAATACGACGATTCCTGTCAGAAATGAAAGAGCACTAAAGTACCTTTCAGATGACAAAAAATAGACCCAATCCGACATGAAATGATAGAGTTATAGGGGTCACTGTTGGATCACGCGATTTGGAAAGATTAGCAATCCATATTGAAAAATGACGATCGAAGAGTTCCAACATGCTTTTAGGAACGGTCTCTGAATTAGGCAATTCTGTTGCAAATTGGAATCTTGACAAGTAACCATTGCAATGAGCTGAAATAGTCTAAATTCAACCTCTGAAGAGAGAGTTATGAGGGTTACTATTGGACAAGGAGAGGACGGGAAAATTCAGGACCGACGACTGCGATCCCACTTACGGATTGCAAATGGTCTCGGAATAGGACGATTCCAATAAAAAATGAAAGAGCACTAAAGTACCTTTCAGATGACAAAAAATCAACCCAATCCGACATGAAATGATGGTGTTATAGGCGTCTCAGTTGGATCACGCGATTAGGAAAGATTAACAATCCATATTGAAAAATGAAGATCGAAGAGTTCCAACATGCTTTTGGGATATCGAATGGTCTTTGAATCAGGCAATTCTAGTGCAATTTCGAAGCTTGACAAGTTACCATTGCAAAGAACTAAAATAGACTAAATTTGACCTCTGAAGAGAGAGTAATGAGTGTTACTAATGGACAAGGTGATGATGGTAAAATTCAGGACCGACGACTGCAATCCCGCTTACGGATGCATAAATGGTCTCGGAATACGACGATTCTAGTCATAATTGAAAGAGCACAAAAGTATCTTTCAGATGACCAAAAATTGACCCAATCTAACTTAAAATGATGGAGTTATAGGCGTTTCCTTTGGATCATGCGATTTGGAAAGATTAACAATCCATATTGAAAAATGACCATCGAAGAGTTCCAATGTGCTTTGGGGATAACGAACGGTCTCCGAACTAGGCAATTCTGGTGCAATTTGGAAGCTTGACAAGTTGCCATTGCAATAAACTGAAATAGTCTAAATTCAACCTCTAATGAGAGTGTTATGAGGTTGCTATTGGACTTGGATATGATGGAAAAATTCAAGACCGATGACTGCGATCCCACTTACGGATGCCGAAATGGTCTCAGAATATGACGATTCCAGTCAGAAATGCAAGAGCTCTAAAGTACCTTTTGGATGACTAAAAATAGACCCAATCCAACATGAAATGATGGAGTTATAGGCGTCTCTATTGGATCGAGCCATTTGGAAAGATTAGCAATCCATATTGAGAAATGACGATTGAAGAGTTCCAACGTGCTTTTGGGATATAGAACAGTCTTTGAATTAGGCAATTCTGTTGCAAATTGGAATCTTGACAAGTTGCCATTACAATGAGCTGAAATAGTCTAATTCCGACCTCTGAAGGGAGGGTAATGAGTGTTACTAATGGACAAGGTGATGATGGTGAAATTCAGGACCGACAACTGTGATCCCGCTTACAGATGCATAAATGGGCTAAGAATACGATGATTCTAGTCATAATTGAAAGAGCACAAAAGTACCTTTTAGATGACCAGAAATTGACCCAATCCAACCTGAAATGATGGAGTTATAGGCGTCTCCGTTGGATCGTGCGATTTGGAAGGATTAACAATCCATATTCAAAAATGACCATCGAAGAGTTCCAATGTGCTTTAGGGATAACGAACGGTCTCTAAACTAGGCAATTCTGGTGCAATTTGGAAGCTTGACAACTTGCCATTGCAATGACCTGAAACAGTCTAAATTTGACCACTTGAGAGAGAGTTATGAGGGTTGCTATTGGACTTGGAGATGATGGAAAATCCAAGACCGATGACTGCGATTCCACTTGCGGATGCCAAAATGGTCTCGGAATATGACGATTCCAGTCAGAAATGCAAGAGCTCTAAAATAGCATTCAGATGACCAAAAATAGACCCAATCCGACATGAAATTATGGAGTTATAGGCGTCTCTGTTGGATCGCACGATTTGGAAAGATTAACAATCCATATTGAAAAATGATGATCGAAGAGTTCCAAAGTGCTTGTGGGATATCGAACGGTCTCTGAATTAGGCAATTCTATTGCAAATTGGAATCTTGACAAGTTACCATTGCAATGAGCTAAAATAGTCTACATTCGACCTCAGAAGAGAGAGTTATGAGGGTTGCTATTGGACAACGAGAGGATGGGAAAATTCAGGACCGACGACTGCGATCCCACTTACGGATGGCCAAATGGTCTCGGAATAGGACGATTCCAATTAGAAATGAAAGAACACTAAAGTAGCTTTCAAATGCCCAGAAATTGACCCAATCCGACATGAAATGATGGTGTTCTAAGTGTCACTATTGGATGGCGGGATTTAGAAAGATTAAAAATCCATTTTGAAAAATGACGATCGAAGAGTTCCAACGTGCTTTTAGGATATCGAACGGTCTCTGAAATAGGCAATTCTTTTTCAAATTGGAATCTTGACAAGTTATCATTGCAATGAGCTGAAATAGTCTAAATTCGACCTCTGAAGAGAGAGTTATGAGGGTTACTATTGCACAAGGAGAGGACGGGAAAATTCAGGACCTTCGACTACGATCCCACTTACGGATGACAAATGGTCTCGGAAAAAGATGATTCCAATCAGAAATGAAAGAGCACTAAAGTACCTTTTAGTTGACCAAAAATCAACCCAATCCGACATGAAATGATGGTGTTATAGGCGTCTCCATTGGATCACGCGATTAGGAAAGATTAACAATCCATATTGAAAAATGAAGATCAAAGAGTTCCAACATGCTTTTGGGATATCGAACGGTCTCTGAATTAGGCAATTCTAGTGCAATTTCGAAGCTTGACAAGTTACCATTGCAATGAGCTGAAATTGACTAATTTCGACCTCTGAAGAGAGAGTAATGAGTGTTACTAATGGACAAGGTGATGATGGTAAAATTCAGGACCGACGACTGCGATCCCGCTTACGGATGCATAAATGGTCTCGGAATACGACGATTCTAGTCATAATTGAAAGAGCACAAAAGTACCTTTCAGATGACCAAAAATTGACCCAATCCAACATGAAATGATGGAGTTATAGGCGTCTCCGTTGGATCGTGCGATTTGGAAAGATTAACAATCCATATTGAAAAATGACCATCGAAGAGTTCCAATGTGCTTTGGGGATAACGAACGGTCTCCAAACTAGGCAATTCTGGTCCAATTTGGAAGCTTGACAAGTTGCCATTGCAATGAACTGAAATAGTCTAAATTCGACCTCTGAAGAGAGAGTTATGAGGGTTGCTATTGGACTTGGAGATGATGGAAAAATTCAAGACCGACGACTGCGATCCCACTTACGGATGCCCAAATGGTCTCGGAATATGACGATTCCAGTCAGAAATGCAAGAGCTCTAAAGTACCTTTCAGATGACCAAAAATAGACCCAATCCGACATGAAATGATGGAGTTATAGGTGTCTCTGTTGGATCATGCGATTTGGAAAGATTAACAATCCATATTGAAAAATGACGATCGAAGAGTTCCAACGTGCTTTTGGGATATCGAACGGTCTTTGAATTAGGCAATTCTGTTGCAAATTGGAATCTTGACAAGTTACCATTGCAATGAGCTGAAATAGTCTAAATTTGACCTCTGAAGAGAGAGTTATGAGGGTTACTATTGGACAAGGAGAGGATGGGAAAATTCAGGACCGACGACTGCGATCCCACTTACGGATGGCCAAATGGTCTCGGAATAGGACGATTCCAATCAGAAATGAAAGAGCACTAAAGTACCTTTCAGATGACCAAAAATTGACCCAATCTGACATGAAATGATGGTGTTATAGGCGTCTCCGTTGGATCGCGCGATTAGGAAAGATTAACAATCCATATTGAAAAATGAAGATCAGAGAGTTCCAATGTGCTTTGGGGATATCGAATGTTCTCTGAATTAGGCCATTCTACTTCAATTTGGAGGCTTCAGAAGTTACGATTGCAATGAGCTGAAATAGTCTAAATATGACCTCTGGAGAGAGAGTTATGATGGTTGCAATTGAACAAGGAGATGATGGAAAAATTGAGGACCAATGACTGCGATACCACTTACGGATGCCCAAATGGTCTCAGAATACGACGATTCCAGTCAGAAATGCAACAAAACCAAAGTAACTTTCAGCTGACAAAAAATTGACCCAATCCGACATGAATTGATGGAGTTATAGGCGTCTCCGTTGGATCGCACGATTTGGAAAGATAAATAATCCATATTTAAAAATGACGATCGAAGAGTTCCAACGTGCTTTTAGGATATCGAATGGTCTCTGAATTAGGCAATTTTGGTGCAATTTAGAAGCTTCACAAGTTACCATTGCAAGGAGCTAAAATAGTCTAAATTTGATCACTGAAGAGAGAGTTATGAGGGTTACTATTGGACAAGGAGATGATGGGAAAATTTTGGACCGACGACTGCGATCCCACTTCCCGATACCCAAATGGTTTCGGAATATGATGATTCCAGTCAAAAATGAAAGAGCACTAAAGTACATTTTAGATGACCAAAAATAGACCCAATCCGACATGAAATGATGGAGTTATAAGCGTCTCTGTTGGATCGCGTGATTTGGGAAGATTAACAATCCATATTGAAAAATGACGATCGAAGAGTTCCAACGTGCTTTTGGGATATCGAACGGTCTCTGAATTAGGCAATTCTGTTGCAAATTGGAATCTTGACAAACTACCATTGCAATGAGCTGAAATAGTCTAAATTGGACCTCTGAAGAGAGAGTTATGAGGGTTACAATTGGACTAGAAGATGATGGGAAAATTCAAGACCAAAGACTGCGATCCCACTTACCGATACCCAAATGGTCTTGGAATACGATGATTCCGGTCAGAAATGAAAGAGCACTAAAGTACATTTCAGATGACCCAAAATTGACCCAATCCGACATGAAATGATGGAGTTATAGGCGTCTCCATTGAATTGCACGATTTGGAAAGATTAACAATCCATATTGAAAAATGATGATCAAGGAGTTCCAACGTGCTTTTGGGATTTTGAATGGTCTCTGAAATTGGCAATTCTGTTGCAAATTGGAATCTTGACAAGTTACCATTGCAATGAGCTGAAATAGTCAAAATTCAACCTCTGAAGAGAGTTATGCGGGTTACTATTAGACTTGGAGATGATGGAAAAATTCAAGACCGAGACTGCGATCCCACTTACGGATGCCCAAATGGTCTCGGAATATGACAATTCCAGTCAGAAATGCGAGAGCTCTAAAGTACTTTTCAGATGATCAAAAATAGACCCAATCCGACATGAAATGATGTAGTTATAGGCGTCTCTATTGGATTGCATGATTTGGAAAGATTAACAATCCATATTGAAAAATGACGATTGAAGAGTTCCAACGTGCTTTTGGGATATCGAACGGTCTTTGAATTAGGCAATTCTATTGCAAATTGGAATCTTGACAAGTTACCATTGCAATGAGCGGAAATAGTCTAAATTTGACCTCTGAAGAGAGAGTTATGAGGGTTTCTATTGGACTTGGAGATGATGGAAAAATTCAAGACCGACGACTACGATCCCACATACGGATGCACAAATGGTCTCGGAATATGAGGATTCCAGTCAGAAATGCAAGAGCTATAAAGTACCTTTTAGATGACCAAAAATAGACCCAATCTGTCATGAAATGATTGAGTTATAGGCATCTCTGTTGGATTGCGTGATTTGGAAAGATTAATAATCCATATTTAAAAATGACGATCGAAGAGTTCCAACGTGCTTTTGGGATATCGAACGTTCTCTGAATTAGGCAATTTTGGTACGATTTAGAAGCTTCACAAGTTACCATTGCAAGGAGCTAAAATATTCTAAATTCGGCCACTGAAGAGAGAGTTATGAGGGTTACTATTGGAGAAGGAGATGATGGGAAAATTCTGGACCGATGACTGCGATCCCACTTACCGATGGCCAAATGGTATCGGAATACGATGGTTCCTATCAGAAATGAAAGAGCACTAAAGTACATTTCAGATGACTAAAAATCAACCCAATCCAACATGAAATGATGGAGTTATAAGCGTCTCCATTGGATCGCATGATTTGGAATGATTAACAGTCCATATTGAAAAATGATGATCGAAGAGTTCCAACGTGCTTTTGGGATATGGAACGGTCTCTGAAATAGGCAATTCTGTTGCAAATTGGAATCTTGACAAGTTACCATTGCAATGAGCTGAAATAGTCTAAATTCGACCTCTGAAGAGAGAGTTATGCGGGTTACAACTGACAAGGAGAGGATTGGAAAATTCTGGACCGATGACTGCGATCCCACTTACGGATGGCCAAATGTTCTCAGAATAGGACGATTCCAATTAGAAATGAAAGAGCACTAAAGTATCTTTTAAACGACCAAAAATTGACCCAATCCGACATGAAATGATGGTGTTATAGGTGTCTCCATTGGATCATGCGATTTGGAAAGATTAACAATCCATATTGAAAAATGAATATCGAAGAGTTCCAACATGCTTTTGGGATATCGAACGGTCTCTGAATTAAGCAATTCTAGTGTAATTTCGAAGCTTGACAAGTTACCCTTGCAATGAGCTGAAATAGACTAAATTCGACCCCTGAAGAGAGTGTAATGAGTGTTACTAATGGACAAGGTGATGATGGTAAAATTTAGGACCGACGACTGCGATCCCGCTTATGGATGCATAATTGGTCTCGCAATATGATGATTCTTGTCATAATCGAAAGAGCACAAAAGTACCTTTCAGATGACCAAAAATTGACCCAATCCAACATGAAATGATGGAGTTATAAGCGTCTTCGTTGGATAGCACGATCTGGAAAGATTAACAATCCATATTGAAAAATGACCATCGAAGAGTTCCAATGTGCTTTGGGGATAACGAACGGTCTCCGAACTAGGCAATTCTGGTGCAATTTGGAAGCTTGACAAGTTGTCATTGCAATAAACTGAAATAGTCTAAATTTGACCTCTAAAGAGAGAGTTATGAGGTTGCTATTGGACTTGGATATGATGGAAAAATTAAAGACCAACGACTGCGATCTCACTTACGAATGCATAAATGGTGTCGGAATACGACGATTCTTGTCATAATCGAAAGAGCACAAAAGTACCTTTCAAATGACCAAAAATTGACCCAATCTAACATGAAATGATGGAGTTATAGGCGTCTCCGTTGGATCGCGCGATTTGGAAAAATTAACAATCCATATTGAAAAATGAGCATCGAATAGTCCCAATGTGCTTTGGGGATAGCGAACGGTCTCCGAACTAGGCAATTCTGGTGCAATTTGGAACCTTGACAAGTTGTCATTGCAATAAACTGAAATAGTCTAAATTCGACCTCTAAAGAGAGAGTTATGTGGTTGCTATTGGACTTGGAGATGATGTAAAAATTCAAGACCGACGACTGCGATCCCACTTACGGATGCCCAAATGGTCTCGGAATATGACGATTTTAGTCAGAAATGCAAGAGCTCTAAAGTACCTTTCACATGACCAAAAATAGACCCAATCCGACATGAAACGATGGAGTTATAGGTGTCTCTGTTGGATCGCGTGATTTGGAAAGATTAACAATCCATATTGAAAAATGACGATTGAAGAGTTCCAACGTGCTTTTGGGATATCGAACGGTCTTTGAATTAGGCAATTCTGTTGCAAATTGGAATCTTGACAAGTTACCATTGTAATGAGCGAAAATAGTCTAAATTTGACCTCTGAAGAGAGAGTTATGAGGGTTCTTATTAGACTTGGAGATGATGGAAAAATTCAAGACCGACGACTGCGATCCCACATACGGATGCACAAATGGTCTCGGAATATGACGATTCCTGTTAGAAATGCAAGAGCTATAAAGTACCTTTCAGATGACCAAAAATAGACCCAATCCGACATGAAATGATTGAGTTATAGCGTCTTTGTTGGATCGTGTGATTTAGAAAGATTAACAATCCATATTTAAAAATGACAATCAAAGAGTTCGAACATGCTTTTGGGATATCGAACGATCTCTGAATTAGGTAATTTTGGTACTATTTAGAAGCTTCACAAGTTACCATTGCAAGGAGCTAAAATAGTCTAAATTCGGCCACTAAAGAGAGAGTTATGAGGGTTACTATTAGAGAAGGAGATGATGGGAAAATTCTGGACCGACGACTGTGATCCCACTTACCGATACCCAAATGGTCGTGGAATACGATGATTCCAGTCAGAAATGAAAGAGCACTAAAGTACATTTCAGATGACCAAAAATCGACCCAATCCAACATGAAATGATGGTGTTATAGGCATCTCCATTGGATCTCACGAGTTGGAATGATTAACAATCCATATTGAAAAATGACGATCGAAGAGTTCCAACGTGCTTTTGGGATATGGAACGGTCTCTGAAATAGGCAATTCTGTTGCAAATTGGAATCTTGACAAGTTACCATTACAATGAGCTGAAATAGTCTAAATTCGACCTCTGAAGAGAGAGTTATGAGGGTTACAACTGACAAGGAGAGGACGGTAAAATTTAGGACCAACGACTGTGATCCCACTTACGGATGGCAAATGGTCTTGGAATAGGACGATACCAATCAGAAATGAAAGAGCATTAAAGTACCTTTCAGATGACCAAAAATTGACCCAATCCGACATGAAATGATTATTTTATAGGCGTCTCCGTTGGATCACGCGATTATGAGAGATTTACAATTCATATTGAAAAATGAAGATCAAAGAGTTCCAACATGCTTTTGGGATATCGAACGGTCTCTGAATTAGGATATTCTAGTGCAATTTCGAAGCTTGACAAGTTACCATCGCAATCAGCTGAAATAGTTTAAATTCGACCTCTGAAGAGAGAGTTATGAGGGTTACAACTGACAAGGAGAGGATGGGAAAATTCTGGACCAATGACTGCGATCCCACTTACGGATGGTCAAATGGTCTCGGAATAGGACGATTCCAATCAGAAATGAAAGAGCACTAAAGTACCATTTAGACGATAAAAAATCGACCCAATCCGACATGAAATGATGGTGTTATAGGTGTCTCCGTTGGATCGCGCTATTTGGAAAGATTAACAATCCATATTGAAAAATGAATATCGAAGAGTACTAACATGCTTTTGGGATATCGAACGGTCTCTGAATTAGGCAATACTAGTGTAATTTTGAAGCTTGACAAGTTACCATTGCAATGAGCTAAAATAGACTAAATTCGACCTCTGAAGAGAGAGTAATGAGTGTTACTAATGGACAAGGTGATGATGGTAAAATTCGGGACCGACGACTACGATCCCGCTTACGGATGCATAATGGGTCTCGGAATACGACGATTCTTGTGATAATCAAAAGAGTACAAAGTACCTTTCAAA
Organism: Magnolia sinica; assembly: GCF_029962835.1. Classification (NCBI taxonomy): domain Eukaryota; kingdom Viridiplantae; phylum Streptophyta; class Magnoliopsida; order Magnoliales; family Magnoliaceae; genus Magnolia; species Magnolia sinica. The sequence continues at coordinate 54,463,757 of NC_080575.1, forward strand.
TGACCAAAAATTGACCCAATCCAACATGAAATGATGGAGTTATAGGCGTCTCCGTTGGATCGCGTGATTTGGAAAAATTAACAATCCATATTGAAAAATGACCATCGAAGAGTTCTAATGTGCTTTGGGGATAGTGAACGGTCTCCGAACTAGGCAATTCTGGTGCAATTTGGAAGCTTGACAAGTTGCCATTGCAATAAACTGAAATAGTCTAAATTTGACCTCTAAAGAGAGAGTTATGAGGTTGCTATTGGACTTGGATATGATGGAAAAATTCAAGACTGACGACTGCGATCCCACTTACGGATGCCCAAATGGTCTCAGAATATGACTATTCCAGTCAGAAATGCAAGAGCTCTAAAGTACCTTTCAGATGACCAAAAAAAGACCCAATCTGACATGAAATGAAGGAGTTATAGGCATCTCTGTTGGATCACGTGATTTGGAAAGATTAACAATCCATATTGAAAAATGATGATTGAAAAGTTCCAACGTGCTTTTGGGATATCGAACGGTCTTTAAATTAGGCAATTCTGTTGCAAATTGGAATCTTGACAAGTTACCATTGCAATGAGCTGAAATAGTCTAAATTTGACCTTTGAAGAGAGAGTTATGTGGGTTGTTATTGGACTTGGAGATGATGGAAAAATTCAAGACCACGACTGCGATCCCACATACGAATGCTCAAAAGGTCTTGGAATATGATGATTCTAGTCAGAAATTCAAGAGCTATAAAGTACCTTTCAGATGACCAAAAATAGACCCAATCCAACATGAAATGATTGAGTTATAGGCATCTCTATTGGATCGTGTGATTTGGAAAGATTAACAATCCATATTTAAAAATGACGATCGAAGAGTTCTTACGTGCTTTTGGGATATCGAACGATCTCTGAATTAGGCAATTTTGGTACGATTTAGAAGCTTCACAAGTTACCATTACAAGGAGCTAAAATAGTCTAAATTCGGCCGCTGAAGAGAGAGTTATGAGGGTTACTATTGGGGAAGGAGATGATGGGAAAATTCTGGACCGACGACTGCGATCCCACTTATCGATACCCAAATGGTCTCGGAATATGATGATTCCAGTCAGAAATGAAAGAACACTAAAGTACATTTCAGATGACAAAAAATTGACCCAATCTAAAAACAAATGATGGTGTTATAGGCGTCTCCATTGGATCACGCGATTTGGAATGATTAACAATCCATATTGAAAAATGACGATCGAAGAGTTCCAACGAGCTTTTGGGTTATGGAACGGTCTCTGAAATAGGCAATTCTGTTGCAAATTGGAATCTTGACAAGTTACCATTGCAATGAGCTGAAATAGTCTAAATTCGACCTCTGAAGAGAGAGTTATGAGGGTTACAACTGACAAGGAGAGGACGGTAAAATTTAGGACCGACGACTGCGATCCCATTTACGGATGGCAAATGGTCTCAGAATAGGACGATACCAATCAGAAATGAAAGAGCATTAAAGTACCTCTCAGATGACCAAAAATTGACCCAATCCGGCATGAAATGATTGTTTTATAGGCGTCTCCGTTGGATCACGCGATTAGGAGAGATTTACAATCCATATTGAAAAATGAAGAACAAAGAGTTCCAACATGCTTTTGGGATATCGAACGGTCTCTGAATTAGGAAATTCTAGTGCAATTTCGAAGCTTGACAAGTTACCATTGCAATGAGCTAAAATAGTCTAAATTCGACCTCTGAAGACAGAGTTATGAGGGTTACTATTGGACAAGTTGAGGATGGGAAAATTCAGGACCGATGACTGCCATCCCACTTAAAGATGGCCAAATGGTCTCGGAATAGGATGATTCCAATCAGAAATGAAAGAGCACTAAAGTACCTTTTAGACGACCAAAAATTAACCCAATCCGACATGAACTGATGGAGTTATAGGTGTCTCCGTTGGATCGCGCGATTTGTAAAGATTAACAATCCATATTTTAAAATGACGATCGAATAGTTCCAACGTGCTTTTGGGATATCGAACGGTCTCTGAATTAGGCAATTTTGGTGCGATTTAGAAGCTTCACAAGTTACCATTGCAAGGAGCTAAAATAGTCTAAATTCGACCGCTGAAGAGAGTTATGAAGGTTACTATTGGACAAGAAGAAGATGGGAAAATTCTGGACCGAAGACTGCGATCCCACTTACCGATACCCAAATGGGCTCGGAATACGATGATTCCAGTCAGAAATGAAAGAGCAATAAGGTACATTTCAGATGACCAAAAATTGACCCAATCCGACATGAAATGATGGAGTTATTGGCGTCTCCATTGGATCGCACGATTTGGAAAGATTAACAATCCATATTGAAAAATGACAATCGAAGAGTTCCAACGTGCTTTTGGGATATGGAACGGTCTCTGAAATAGGCAATTCTGTTGCAAATTGGAATCTTGACAAGTTACCATTGCAATGAGCTGAAATAGTCTAAATTCGACCTCTGAAGAGAGAGTTATGAGGGTTACTATTGACAAGGAGAGGATGGTAAAATTCAGGACCGACGACTGCGATCCCACATACAGATGGCCAAATGGTCTCGAAATAGGATGATACCAATCAGAAATGAAAGAGCATTAAAGTACCTCTCAGATGACCAAAAATCGACCCAATCCGACATGAAATGATGGTTTTATAGGCGTCTCCGTTGGATCACCCGATTAGGAGAGATTAACAATCCATATTGAAAAATGAAGATCAAAGAGTTCTAACATGCTTTTGGGATATCGAACGGTCTCTGAATTATGTAATTCTAGTGCAATTTCGAAGCTTGACAAGTTACCATTGTAATGAGCTAAAATAGTCTAAATTCGACCTCTAAAGAGAGAGTTATGAGGGTTACTATTGGACAAGGAGAGGATGGGAAAATTCAGGACCAATGACTGCCATCCCACTTATGGATGGCCAAATGGTAGCGGAATATGATGATTCCAGTCAGAAATGAAAGAGCACTAAAGTACATTTCAGATGACCAAAAATTGACCCAATTTGACATGAAATGATAGAGTTATAGGCGTCTCCATTGGATCGCACGATTTAGAAAGATTAACAATCCATATTGAAAAATGACGATCGAAGAGTTCCGACCTGCTTTTGGGGTATGGAACGGTCTCTAAAATAGGCAATTATGTTGCAAATTGGAATCTTGACAAGTTACCATTGCAATGAGCTGAAATAGTCTAAATTTGAATTCTGAAGAGAGAGTTATGAGGGTTACTATTGGACAAGGAGAGGATGGGAAAATTCAGGACCGACGACTGTGATCCCAATTACGGATGGCCAAATGGTTCAGAATAGGACCATTCCAATCAGAAATGAAAGAGCACTAATGTACTTTTCAAATGACCAAAAATCAACCCAATCCGACATGAAATGATGGTGTTATAGGTGTCTCCGTTGGATCGCGCGATTTGGAAAGATTAACAATACATATTGAAAAATGACGATCGAAGAGTTCCAATGTGCTTTGGGGATATCGAATGGTCTCTGAATTAGGCCATTCTAGTGCAATTTGGAGGCTTGAGAAGTTACCATTGCAATGAGCTGAAATAGTTTAAATTCGACCTCTGAAGAGAGAGTTATGATGGTTGCAATTGGACAAGGAGATGATGGAAAAATTCAGGACCGATGACTGCGATCTCACTTACGGATGCCCAAAAATGCAAGACAACCAAAGTAACTTTCAGATGACCAAAAATTGACCCAATCCGACATGAAATGATGGAGTTATAGGCGTCTCCATTGGATCGCGCGATTTGCAAAGATTAACAATCCATATTTTAAAATGACGATCGAATAGTTCCAACGTGCTTTTGGGATATCGAACGGTCTCTGAATTAGGCAATTTTGGTGCGATTTAGAAGCTTCACAAGTTACCATTGCAAGGAGCTAAAATAGTCTAAATTCGACCGCTGAAGAGAGAGTTATGAGGGTTACTATTGGACAAGAAGATGATGGGAAAATTCTGGACCGAAGACTGCGATCCCACTTATCGATACCCAAATGGTCTCGGAATACGATGATTCCAGTCAGAAATGAAAGAGCACTAAAGTACATTTCAGATGACCAAAAATAGACCCAATCCGACATGAAATGATGGAGTTATAGGCGTCTCTGTTGGATCGCGTGATTTGGAAAGATTAACAATCCATATTGAAAAATGACGATCGAAGAGTTCCAACTTGCTTTTGGGATATCGAATGGTCTCTAAATTAGGCAATTTTGTTGCAAATTGGAATCTTGACAAGTTACCATTGCAATGAGCTGAAATAGTCTAAATTGGACCTCTGAAGAGAGAGTTATGAGGGTTACGATTGGACAAGGAGAGGATGGGAAAATTCAGGATTGACGACTGCGATCCCACTTATGGATGCCCAAATGGTCTCCGAATAGGACGATTCCAGTCAGAAATGCAAGAGCTCTAAAGTACCTTTCAGATGACCAAAAATAGACCCAATCCGACATGAAATGATGGAGTTATAGGCGTCTCTATTGGATCGCGTGATTTGGAAAGATTAACAATCCATATTGAAAAATGACGATCGAAGAGTTCCAACGTGCTTTTGGGATATCGAACGGTCTTTGAATAGGCAATTCCGTTGCAAATTGGAATCTTGACAAGTTACCATTGCAATGAGCTGAAATAGTCTAAATTTGACCTCTGAAGAGAGAGTTATGAGGGTTACTATTGGATAAGGAGAGGATGGAAAAATTCAGGACCGACGACTGCGATCCCACTTACGGATGGCCAAATGGTCTCGGAATAAGATGATTCCAATCAAAAATGAAAGAGCACTAAAGTACCTTTCAGATTAGCAAAAATCGACCCAATCCGACATGAAATGATGGTGTTATAGGTGTCTCCGTTGGATCACGTGATTTGGAAAGATTAAGAATCCATATTGAAAAATGACGATCAAAGAGTTCCAATGTGCTTTGGGGATATTGAATGGTCTCTGAATTAGGCCATTCTTGTGCAATTTGGAGGCTTGAGAAGTTACCATTACAATGAGCTAAAATAGTCTAAATTCGACCTCTGAAGAGAGAGAGAGAGAGTTATGAGGGATACAATTGGACAAGGAGATGATGGAAAAATTCTAGACCGACGACTGCGATCCCACTTACGGATGCCCAAATGGTCTCAAAATACGACGATTCCAGTCATAATTGCAAGAGCACCAAAGTACCTTTCAGATTATAAAAAATTGACCCCATCCGACATCAAATGCTGGAGTTATAGGGGCATCTCTATTGGGTCTCACGATTTGGAAAGATTGACAATCCATATTGAAAAATGACGATCGAAGAGTTCCAACATGCTTTTGGGACATCGAACGGTCTCTGAATTAGGCAATTCTATTGCAATTTGTCAGCTTGACAAGTTACCATTTCAATGAGCTGAAATTGTCTAAATTCGACCTCTGAAGAGAGAGTTATGAGGGTTGCTATTGGACAAGGAGATGATGGAAAAATTCAGGACCGACGACTGCGATCCCACTTATGGATGTCCAAATGGTCTCGGAATATGACGATTCCAGTCATAAATGCAAGAGAACCAAAGTACCTTTCAGATGACCAACAATTGATCCAATCCGACATAAAATGATGGAGTTATTAGCGTCTCCGTTGGATCACGTTATTTGGAAAGATTAACAATCCATATTGAAAAATGACGATCGAAGAGTTCCAATGTGCTTTTGGGATATCAAACGGTCTCTGAATTAGGCAATTCTGGTGTAATTTGGAAGCTTGACAAGTTGCATTGCAATGAGCTGAAATAGTCTAAAGTCGACCTCTGAAGAGACAGTTATGAGGGTTGCTATTCGATATGGAGATGATGGAAAAATTCAGGACCGACGACGCGATCCCACTTACGGATGCCCAAATGGTCTCGGAATACGACGATTCCATTCATAAATGCAAGAGCACCAAAATACCGTTCAGATGATCAAAAATCGACCCAATCTGAAATCAAATGATGAATTTATAGGCGTCTCTGTTGGATCACGCGATTTGGAAAGATTAACAATCCATATTGAAAAATGACAATCGAAGATTTCCAACATTATTTGGGGATATCGAACGGTCTCTGAATTAGGCAATTCTAGTGCATTTTGGAAGCTTGACAAGTTACCATTGCAATGAGCTGAAATAGTCTAAATTCTACCTTTGAAGAGACAGTTATCAGGGTTGCTATTGGACAAGGAGATGATGGATAAATTCAGGACCGACGATTGCGATCCCACTTACGGATGCCCAAATGGTTTCGGAATACGACGATTGCTGTTAGAAATGGAAGAGCACTAAAGTACCTTTCATATGAACACAAATCGACCCAATCCCATATCAAATGTTGGAGTATAGGCGTCTCCGTTGGATCGCGCGATTTGGAAAGATTAACAATCCATATTGAAAAATGACGATCAAAGAGTTCCAACGTGCTTTTGGGATATCGAACGGTCTTTGAATTAGGCAAATTTAGTGCAATTTGGAAGCTTGACAAGTTACCATGGCAATGAGCTGAAATAGTCTAAATTTGACCTCTGAAGAGAAAGTTATGAGGGTTGCTATTGGACAAGGAGATGATGGAAAAATTGAAGACCGACGACTACAATCCCACTTACGGATGCCCAAATGGTCTCGAAATACGACAATTGCAGTTAAAAATGCAAGAGCACCAAAGTAACTTTCAGATGACTAAAAATCGACCCAATACGAGATGGAGTTATAGGCATCCCCATTGGATCGCGCTATTTGGAAAGATTAACAATCCATATTGAAAAATAACAATTGAAGAGTTCCACCGTGCTTTTGCGATACGAACGGTGTTTGAATTAGGCAATTCTGGTGTAATTTGGAAGCTTGACAAGTTACCATTGCAATGAGCTGAAATAGTCTAAATTCGACCTCTGAAGAGACAGTTATGAGGGTTGCTATTGGACAAGGAGATGATGGAAAAACTCAGGACCGACGATTGCGTTCCCACTTACAGATGCCCAAATGGTTTCGGAATACAACGATTGCTGTTAGAAATGGAAGAGCACTAATGTACCTTTCATATGAACACAAATCGACCCAATCCAATATCAAATGTTGGAGTTATAGGCGTCTCTGTTGGATCACGCGATTTGGAAAGATTAACAATCCATATTGAAAAATGATGATCGAAGAGTTCCAACGTGCTTTTGGGATATCGAACGGTCTTTGAATTAGGCAAATTTGGTGCAATTTGGAAGCTTGACAAGTTACCATTGCAATGAGCTGAAATAGTCTAAATTCGACCTCTGAAGAGAGAGTTATGAGGGTTACTATTTGACAAGGAGATGATGGAAAAATTCAGGACTGACGACTGCGATCCCACTTATGGATGCCCAAATGGTCTTAAAATACAACGATTGCAGTCAGAAATGCAAGAGCACCAAAGTAACTTTCTGATGACCAAAAATCGACCCAATATGAGATGGAGTTATAGGCATCTCCATTGGATCGTGGCATTTGGAAAGATTAACAATCCATATTGAAAAATGCTCATCGAAGAGTTCCAACGTGCTTTTGGGATATCAAACGGTGTCTGAATTAGGCAATTCTGGTGTAATTTGGAAGCTTGACAAGTTACCATTGCAATGAACTGAAATGGTCTTAAATTTGATCTCTTAAGAGGGAGTTATGAGGGTTTTTATTGGACAAGGAGATGATGGAAAAATTCAGGACCGACGACTGCGATCCCACTAACGGATGCCCAAATGGTGTAGGAATACGACAATTCCAGTCATAAATGCAAGAGTACCAAAGTACCTTTCAGATGACAAAAAATTGACCAAATCTGACATCAAATAGAGTTATAGGCATCTCTGTTGGATTGCGTGATTTGGAAAGATTGACAATCCATATTGAAAAATGACGATCTCTTCTTGTGGATTCTACTTGCTCTTTGACAAAGCTCATTTTCTCCTAGATATCCTGTTAGCATCCTCGGTTCTCTCATAACCTAGTCATTCGCTGTGATAAAGGTATTTTGTCGGTCAAAGAGTTCACACTGTAAAATCGACCAGTGATGCTGTAAATTGATGGGGATAATGATTTGACTACTGGTGAAAGGGTTATGGAAATCAAAGGTTTCTTCATTTTTCTCCACATGATTCCAAGAATGAAGAAGAGGTTGCTTCTACCCAGAAGAGGAGGAATGATTCTTTCTTCTAAAAGACGAAGCTGGAGAACGAGCCATGATGGATAGGGTGTTAAGGGCCTAAAGAAAGTTGAAGAAAAGGTTCAAAGAAAAGTTAAGAAATTGACTAAGTCCTGGTTGCACGGGACCACGCAACCGAAGTCCTTTGCGCGGGACGGCGCGATGGCTAAGAAGCTTTGAGCAAACAGGGATTTGTTATGCGGGTTTGCGCAAGTGAAGTTCGTTGTGTGGAAAAATCACAAAGGTGCAGAGGTTCGCTACAGTGCAAATGTTTAAAAAGTCACTAAAGGGTTGGAGTATTTATAGGGTGTGCCGTCGAAGGTGGTATGCAGGTTTACGTTATGCAGGTCCCTGTCAGGGTAATTATTTTTTACCCTTCTTCTTTGATTTTGGGGAAACAAAGAAAGGATCAAGGGGGCATCTATTAAGGCATAAAAATGATGAAGGGAGGATTGAATCAAAAGAGATTGAGAGATAGAAAGAAAATTGGAAGAGAAAGAGAATTAAATAGTTTAAGGGTGGTTTGCGCGGGTCTGCACAATCGGTGTCCGTTGCGCAGGACCGCGCAACCAAAATATCCGTTGCGCAGGTTTGCACAACGAAATACTGTTGAGACATAAAAAATGATGAATGAAATTATGAAGGACTGAAGTGAAGGAAGATTGAAATTGAGAATGAGAATTGAAAACGAAGAAGGATGAAGTGACTTAAGGGTGGTTTGCGTGGGTCCGCGCAACAGATATCCGTTGCCCAGCACTGCGCAACCAAAATAGGCATTGCGCGGGTCTGCGCAATGAGTTTCAGGAATGATTCTTTACAAAAAGTCCTTAAACACTGAAGGGTGGGTCCCCTGGCACCAAAATCGAGATACCACACGTGTGAGGGCCTATAAATACCCCTCCCCTCCTTCATTTGGACGGCTTGAAGATTTTCGAGAGGAAGCGGAGCAAGGAGGAAGATCAAAGGTGAGAGAGAGAAGGCTACGATGATTTGCGTGGGTCCGCACAACCAGACTGCCCTGCAGTCTGTGAAGATAAAGGGTTGTTATGCTGCCGAAATGGTTGAAGTCTTCAAGTTCCCTCTGTTCAAGTCTAAAGGAGAATAATCAGCAGAAGAGCATATTCCTCCTAAGTCCTAGGAGATGACTGAAATCACTGACGAAATGCTACCGAATTTAATATTTGACTATGATAGTTGAACTCATAATAATTCCTTTATTCCGAGTAATCTATCTTAGAATCAAGGGATACTAGAAGGGTGTAAATGAACTCAGTATTAATAAAGTGTGATGATCGTTTTAAATACTCTTTCTTTGTTATGTTTAAATAAGATAATCTCCCAAATCAAACGCATTTGCTTCCTGTTCGAAACAAAATGGCGACTTTGCTGGGGGCTTATTTATCTTGTTTAATATTAGCAGTGAAATCGTTATGAAACTTTCATCATAGTTTGGCATCTTTCGGACGCCAAAATGGTGACTCTCATCAGGAACATCCTCCCCTTCATCTCTAAGATAGATTATTTAATTCTTCGACCACTGACTACAATCATGTTTTGTGTTCGAAGGTTTCCGCATCTGATTACAACCTACTACTCATGGCAACTTCCATAAGAAAAGTGAACTTTTGATTTACTCCAACCGGGTTCATGATAGAATACGCATCGGATCAAGTCCCGAAGCACCGGACTTGAATCCCTACAACTGAAAACAGCATGACTCGAGTGACAGTTGGGGTAGTATCTACTTCGCCTAAGCCACTGGGAGGTGATGAAGGTTGGACTATTGTAACGTCTCACAAGATGAGGACACAAAATGCAAGAAGCCTTAGAATGAATCTGCCTTCACCAAGAGTCAAAGGGCTGATAACGGCTTTGGGTATTTCAAGGGCCAGATGGACAAGGGAATAGAAAGGTAAAGCATTAATAACAAGCTCGCCAGTATTCGTGTCACCCCAGACAAATTCACTGATGTTTATATCGCCTCAATCGACCGATGACATCGAAAGCATGGAGAAGTCGAATCCGGACAATATGACAAATACAGAGAATCATGTGAATGAGATAGTAAAAGTGCAAAGAGCACTAATGAATGAGTGCAGAAACCTTAAAGAGGTGATAGCAAGCCTTGCACATGATGTAGCCCAAATAACGGCTCTCCCGATAGCAGGCATAACGAATAGGCAAGGAAGTCAATCTGAAAACTCTCAACTACAAGGGGCAAGATCACGAGGGTCTGCTCTGGACACAAGGGCCATAAGTTGAAACGAGGCAAGGAAAATTGTTGAAGAAGTTGTCAAAATAGAAAGGGGATGTGGAACTTTGATCCTTTTAGGTATCGAACGCCGTATCCAAGAGAGGTAGATGATATCCTTTCCAGCCAATTTCAAGCATCCGGATTTTCAAAAGTTCAATGGAGAAGGATCTCTGAAGGAACATTTAATGCACTTCATTACCAGCATGGGAAATTTTTCTGCAATACCACAGTATTGCTTACGATTGTTCCGGTCGTCACTAACGGTAAGTCATTCCGATGGTTTTCCAGCTTGGCTCCAGGGTTAATCCACTCTTGGGAGCAAATGCAAGATGATTTTGTGTCTAACTTTTTTCCACATCACGAGATGTCAGTATTGCTAAATTGACTTCTGTACGAAAAGGTGAAAGCGAATCAGTAGGAAGGTTCATAGACAGATGGAAGACACTAGGAACGTCATGTAAACAACTACTAGAAGAAAACAAAGAAGTCAAGATGTGTCTAAACTCTATGAAGACGGAATTCGTAGTTGGACTTACCAGTGCCGACATCAGAACTTTTCGTGACTTGACCACTAAGGCTTATGCTCTAGAACTGATAAATTGGATAGTGTCAGCGTTTCGCTATGATACAGCTCAGGGGGCTCGCAGCAGGATGACAGTAAATACTATTGATCATGACAAGCAGTGTGATGATGTAAGAGATTTGGAGAAAGAAAAACCAAAACGAAAAGAAGGGTCGATTTAGCTAATAAGTTATAAAAACCCAGGATGCTCGATTCACATGAAGGGTTTGCATTCGATAAAGAAGATGTCATTCCAATGATGGATTAGCTATTAAAGATTGGCAAAATAAAATTGTCAGAACCCAAACGCCCTGAAGATGTGACAAAAATCGGAGAATGAAATTTTTGTCGCTATCATTGCTTGGTGGGACATCCAACAGAGAATTGTCATACATGAAAATGTATAATACAACGAATGATAGACAGAGATGAAATAATAATTGGAAAGAAAACAAGCAAGAGGGTCATGAAAAGTATGGGTTTTAATTGGAACGAATACCCCGACTTAAATCACAGGAGAGGAATTCAAACTCCTATTAGGGTCGGCCAGGAGAGGCGAAGAAAATTTCAAGACATGGGGGCAAAATCATCAGTAAATATGGTTACAACTGAGCAGCCAGCAGAAGAAAATCCTAAAATAGTCGAACATCCTGAGGTGGCTCTGAAGCAGATAGAAGACGAGGGGCAACCGACGACAGATAGTTTGTAAGAGATAAACTTAGGTACGAAAGAAGAGCCATAGAACACGTTTATTAGCGCCGGCCTTTCTGAACAAGAATCTGCAGAATACGTTCAACTTCTTAGAGAAAATAAAGACGTATTCACTTGGACATATGCAGAGATGTTTGGCTTAGAGCCTTTCATAGCATTGCACCAACTAAATATTTCTAAGGAGAAAAGGCCGGTTAAACAGGCACAAATGTGATTTCATCCGGACCTGGTCCCCATGATTGAAGAAGAAGTCAATAAATTGATAAAGGTCGAGTTTATTAGGGAGGTCAAATATCCCAAGTGGATATCGAATATTGTCCCGGTGAGGAAGAAAAATGGACAAGTCAGGGTGTGCATCGACTTTAGAGACCTGAACGAAGCCTGTCCAAAAGATGATTTTCCACTCCCAATAACTGAACTACTGATTGATAGTGCAACTCAGTATGTTGTCATGTCCTTTATGGACGGTTATGCAGGATATAATCAGATTCGAATGGCCCCTGAAGACGAGGAAGCAACGGCATTTAGAACTTCGCTGGAAATTTTCTGTTATAAGGTTATGCCATTCAGACTCAAAAATGCCGGGGCAACATATCAAAGAGTGATGCAAAACATTTTCAAGACATAATGCACAAGCACGTTGAATGTTATGTTGATGACTTGGTACTCAGGTCGGGAGGCCATCAGGAACATCGTGAGCACTTGGCGTCGGTTTTTCGTCGACTCAGAAAGAAACAATTGAAGATGAATCCCGCTAAATGCGCATTTGGGGTGTCCTCCAGTAACTTTCTTAGTTTTGTTGTCCGGCATAGAGGCATTAAGATTGATCCAGGGAAAGTCAGGGCTATTCAAAATATACCGCCACCGAAGACATTGAAAGAATTTAAAAAGTTTGCAAGGAAAATTGGCATACGTTCGCCGTTTCATTTCGAATTTGGCAGGGAGATGTTAGTCATTTTCCCATCCGATGAAAAAGGGTATAGAGTTTGTATGGGATCAAACCTGTCAAAACACATTTGACTCAATAAAGGAATTGCTGAAACAACCACCAGTATTGACAGCTCTAGTGAAAGGAAAGCCGCTTATTTTGTATATATCTACAGCTGAACATTCTTTAGGAGCTTTGCTGGTGCAGGTGAATGAGTCTGGAAAATAAAAACCGCTCTTTACTATTTAAGCCAGACCCTAATGGGGGCAGAATGTAATTACTCCCTGATCGAGAAAGAATGTTTGGCGTTAATATTTGTAGTGCAAAAGCTGAGACATTATTGTCTATCTCATCATATAACATTGATTTCAAGGGCCGACCCGATAAAGTTTTTGATGACAAGACCAATGTTGTCCGAAAGATTAACCAAATGGATGCTGTTACTTTTAGAACATACTATTACATACGAACCAGCAAAAACAGTAAAAGGGCAGGCAATGGTAGATTTCCTTACAGCACACCCTGTAGCAGAATCTGAGGCCATCAGTGACGATTTTCCAGATGAGCAAGTTATATTAGTTGAATCGTAGAGCCTATGGCAGATGTATTTTGATGGTGCTTCTCGAGCATCAGGGGCGGGGCAGGAGTGATATTCATTACTCCCCAAAGTGACTTACTACCTTACTCCTTTACATTGGGAACTGCATGTATGAATAATGAGGCTGAATACAGAAATGAAGATAAGAACACTACATATCTTTGGGGATTCTAAATTGATTATGAATCAATTGACAACTGAATTCAAGATAAGAAAGAAGGAACTTTTGCCATATTGTCGGAAGGCACAACAGTTATTAGAAAAGTTTTCCCATGTTGAAATCAAGCATATCCCTCGGTCAAAAAATACAAAAGCGAATGCTTCGGCCAGCTTGGCAGTAGCTTTATCTTGTCCAAATCGAAGCCCTCTTCAAGTGACTATTGAAGAAAGAAGATTTTTACCATCATCAGAAGTTATTGAAGAAATTACCGAAACTCTTCCTGTATCGTGTCTAGAGATCACAACAGAAGATTGGCGTCAGCCTTTCATAGATTATCTTAAATTTAACATTCTGCCGGAAGAACCCGCACAGAGACAGCAAATCAGGCAACAGTCAAGTAGATTCATCATATGCAGTGAAGTGTTGTACAAAAGGTCTTACAATGGAATGCTGTTACGTTGCTTAGATGAGCAAGAAGCAGGTCAGGTATTGCGAGAAGCACATTCTGGAGAATGTGGGGCACATCATGCGGGTCGAAATTTATTTCATCGAGTACATAGGATGGGGTATTATTGGCCCACCATGTTCAAAGACGCGATAGATTATGCAAAACAATGTCATGAATGTTAGATTCATGGAGATGTTATACATGTTCCTCCAGTTGCTTCTTGGCCCTTCTCTGCTTGGGGGCTTAACGTTATTGGTCCTTTCAATCCACCTTCGACCAAAGGGAAGCAATATATTTTGGCAGCGACGGATTACTTCTCCAAATGGACTGAAGCAGTTGCATTACGAAGTGTTAAAGAGAAGGATGTGGTCAATTTCATCCGACATGCGGTATATGATAATATACCGTCATGGTATTCCAAAGAAAATTGTTACAGATAATGGCACTCCCTTCAAAAACAAAGGCATGGGGAAATTGTGTCAGAAATTCAGCATTTATCATTCGTTCTCAAAACCTTATTATCCACCGGCCAATGGATTAGCAGAGACGTTTAATAAAACAATAGTCAAAATACTAAAGAAGACAGTGACAGGGAACAAACATGATTGGGACGAAAGGTTACAAAAGCATTATGGGCATACAGAACTACTCACCAGACAGCAACAACAACAACACCATATTCACTAATCTATGGTGTGGAAGCAGTGATCCCAATTGAAATACAAGTAACGTCACTGAGAGTGGCAGTACACCAGTCTATAATCGATGATGAAAACCCAAAAATAAGGTTAAGAGAGCTGAATTTACTTGATGAGAAACATCTGGCTGCCCAACAGCTATTGCAAATGTATCAGGCAAGAATATCAACCGCCTTCGACAAATGAGTCAAGTATCGCTCTTTCAAAAAAGGGGATATGGTGCTGATGTTGAAAAGACCTATCGTGGTCACCCATCGAACAGGGGGCAAGTTTGAGCCTAAATGGGACGGCACGTATATAATAAAAGAAGTATACTCCAACGGAGCATATAGAGTTGTGGATCAAGATAGGCAGGGAATTAGTATACTGGTTAATGCTTGCTTCCTTAAGAGATACCGTCCATAAAAATAATTTTGATTTTGATCCAGAATATCATCAAAATAATAATTTTGAATCAAAAGGGGGCAAGAATAGATCATGGCCATGTATCATCTGATGAATGAATAAAGAAGAAGTTCGCAAGCATATCAAGACTATGTAATAGCAAATATTGCAAAAGGAAAGTGAGCATCACCATCATCAAGCGAGCCCTACAAAATTTTGTCAGAAATTGATACCGTCACCAAGCTGGTATATTAGGAACAACACAGACGGATAGACGGGTTTAATCGAAGATATTAGCAGAAGTGGTGATGTATCAATTTCAGACAGAGATGTCTATCATTCTCACAACAACTAATCACACCTATCATTGTCTTCTAAGGCATTTTAAGGTAGCCTAATCAAGCCAATGGCCAATCGTACATAAAGCCTATCAAGATCGCCATTCGGACATCGGTGAGAAGCCAGTGGCCCTAAAAAGCCCGTAAAGGCCATCGTATGCATACCCATGCGGGCAACTGACGGAGCCAGTGACCAAAAGTCTAAAAGGCCAAAAGTCTTCAATGGCCAGTCATGTATAACCCCCATGCCGTCTTATAGCTTTCCGGCAGCGTCACGGGGAATGGAAGAAAATGCCCTCCCGTGAATGGGCTCGACCTTGCAGATGAAGAAAATGAGGGCCGCAGTGTGAGCTTTAAATAGGCCAACCGTGCGTAAAACCCCCCAGATCTACGGTTTCATTTCAGTACTAACTCATGAGGAAGGGGTTAAACCTACTCATTGATGGACTAGCGGCCCTAGATTTGGTATCCCAAAGGTCGCCTTGTGCGCCCCATGAACTTTAGAGAATTACTGCGGCCAACCCTGTACGTAATTCCAACCGAGTTCATGGCCTCGGTAGCTTCACTGGGCCCGTCTGATGGATCGTGGTTTGTGAACTCCCTAGGCTGTGAGAAGTCTAGTGAACTCCTAAGAGTTACAGAGGCCATCACGTAAGACCCGACTCCACTACTCAAGAGCTTAAACTGTGTAACTGACTAAATTGAAATTTAGTACCGCCAATCAAAACAAGAATCATATAGGAAGTCTTGCACTGACAAGCATAAAATGCTAAGTGTTGTAATTAGTTCCTTATTAAACGTTATGTTAAGATTACTACGCGGATAAATATGCTTGAAATTTGTCATGAATCGAAAATTTATGAATACTTCAATGTTGTCGATAATGTGAGTTGGGAATATAATATATATATATATATATATATATATATATAATACTAAGATTATATATATATATATATATATATATATATATAATACTAAGATTATAAGAATACATGGCCGTATATTCTTATAATTGAAGTATGTTAAAGACGTGTCAATCATTTGATATAATGACAAGAATCACAAAGTTTCATATGCAAAATGTATTTCTGCTATAATAAATAGAACCATAATTGTATTAAGTCAGAGCAAAATATTCAATGTTTGGTATCTTTTAATCTAAAGCCAAATATTTCAGAATATATTTATTCTTCTGAAGAAGACGAGTCTTCGATAATAATATGCTTGTCCTTCCAAGGTGGATGACGATGGCCTGACAATTCTTGCTTTTTTTATGAAGGAGAATTATCACGCAATATCTGCAAAGGCAGAGGAGAATGGAACTGTAAGGGATCGTCATTCTTTGCAGAGAATTCATGAGTATTTGTCAGAGGAGTACCAAAAGCTATCCATCCTTCGAGAGCATCAGCAGGTTTTGCTTCATAAATGGTGTCTTCTAAAGAGATCCTTGTACCAAGTTGACCTAGAAAGGGGGGAGGACTCATTTCTTCAAAATAGCCGATGCCCAGATCTTTCTAATAATCCCTAAGGCAAGGAAGGGGAATCCACATGACATGATCTATTGGATGATAATTGTCTACCAAGTAATGTTGGTGAACCCACCATCACATCTAGCAGTAAGAAGCGCTAACTGGATAATTGTAGCCAGGAATTATGAAATGTGATCCAATCTGAATAATTAAGAGCTGCTTCCATATCAAAGCCCAATTATATGGCCCAATGCCATAACTCCTCATCGCTCTCGTGACAATGTCACGAGTTTCAGGTACGGCTTGATCAAAGCCAATCTGACGAGCAAACCTACTAGGGTAGTACGGTTCGCGCCAGAATATGCTACCTTCTCTCCTTGGAAGAGTACTAGATCTGATAGAAACAAGGAAAGAACACTCACTGAATGAGATAGAATTATCATCAATAGCATTTACATCTTCAGGGTAACTGAACAAGGAAATTTAGTGAAAACCGATGGGATCATCGCTTTTTATTCTTCTAGAAATCCATCCACTTGGTTCCTTAATCATATCTCTCAATTGGAAATGTTGGAGAGAGACGATTGGGGTTTGAGTATGCCCTTCCAGAGTCAGCAAACATCCAAGGAAAGTATACTCCTAGCCAACCTACAAAGAAATGCCAATGAGCATAGACAAAAAAGGCTTCAGGAGCAGGATCTTTTGGACAAAAAATAACATCTCCGAAGGCGCGATAGAGAGAATACAGAATTGGAGGAGCTAACGAATATTTCTGGCCTTCCGTCATTGCTCCTACAACCATGAAGAATGAGGCTTAATAGTATCCGCTTGATCAGGATCAGGGAATATCACTAGACTCAACCAGTAAGCAAGGAAGGCAGCTAATTCGCAGGAAGGACTGTATTTCGCAGAATGCTCTGTGTTCTTACGAATGTCCTTAAGTTCTGAATGATTGTGACCTGCAAAGCTGTCCAAATGTAGATGCAATACCTTAGCAAATATCACGAAAAGAAGGGGGTTATGAAGAAAAGAAGTTGAGAGGAAAGGAATATACCAAAGTTTTTGAGAAAAGTGAGCCAACCATTTAAGAGAAGAGATGCAATCAGGATGAGGGAAGGCGGTCAGTGCACTGAAGAGTTCAAGAGTAGTTTTAGAAATTTTAGAAATACCTCCTCCTGCAGATGCAAGAGCAAGCTCTTCATTAGAGGGCATATATTCGTCAAAGATATCACCCATGATGGGAAGACCTGCTATGCAAAACAGATCCCATAAAGTGATAGTTGGTGGTTAGAGACCAATGACTAAGAAAGCATTGAGAATCGTAGCATCTGCTCGAAAATGTTCCGATGCGGCTATGATTGGGTCAAAAAGCATGATCTGCTCCAGTATGGTAGAATGTCTCCGAACGACAGTGCGAGTCCAAGCACTGTAAAACTCATGGATAGACAGTAGACTATAGCTATAAATTTTCCAGTACTCCAGGGCAATCTCTCAAGAAAAAAGAGTTGCTGAGTTGTTTCAAAGTAGTGGAAAGGGGAAGGAAGGTTGATGAGGATCACAATATGGACGTAAAAATCTCATCTTGTGAATTCGATCTGCTTTTTGACAAAGCCCATTTGCTCCCAGATATCCTGTCAGCATCCTCGGTTCTCTGGTGACCCAGTCATTCGCAGAGATAAAGATATTTTATCGGTCAAAGGGTTCACAGTGTAAAATCGACCAGTGACGCCGTAAATTGATTGGGATAATGATTTGATTACTGGTGAAAGGGTTATGAAGATCCAAGGTCTCTTCATTTATCTCCACATGATTCCAAGAATAAAGAAGAGGTTGCTTCAATCCAGAAGGGGATGAACGGTTCTTTCTTCTAGAAGAGGAAGCTAGAGAATGAGCCATGATGGATGGGGAGTTAAGGGCCTAAAGGGAGTTGAAGGTAAGGTTCAAAGAAAAATTAAGAAATTGACTAAGTCCTAGTTGCGCGGAACCATGCAACCAAAGTCCTTTGCACGGATGGTGTAAGAGCTAAGAAGCTTTGCGCAAAAGGGGATTTGTTGCGCGGGGTTGCGCAAGTGAAGTACGTTGCGCGAAAAAATCTCAAAGGAGCAGAGGTTCGCTACAGTGCAAAATATGTGGCAAGTGATTGAAGGGATGGAGTATTTATAGGGTGTATGGTCGAGTCCTGTACACAGGTTTACATTGCGCAGACTCGTGCAGACTCTGTAAAAGGGGATTATTTTAATCCTTTTTCTTTGATTTTTAGGGAAACAAAGAAAGGATCAAGGGGGCATCTGTTGAGACATAAAAAAATGATGAATGAAATGATGGAGTGAAGTAAAGGAAGATTGAAATTGAGAAAGAGAATTGAAAAAGAAGAAGGATGAAGTGACTTAAGGGTGGTTTGGGCGGGTCCGCGAAATAGATATCCGTTGCGTGGCATCGCGCAACCAAAATAGGCGTTACGCGGACCCGCGCAACGAGTTTCAGGAATGATTCTTTACAAAAAGGCCTTAAACACTGAAGGGTGGGTCCCCTGGACCAAAATCAAGATACCACACGTGCGAGGGCCTATAAATACCCCCTCCCCTCATTCATTTAGACGGATTGAAGATTTTCGAGAGGAAGCAGAGCAAGGAGGAAGATCGAAGGTGAAAGAGAAGGCTACGGTGGTTTGCGCGGGTCCGTGCAACTGACATCCGTTGCGTGGGTTCGCATAACCAGACTGCCCTACAGTCTGTGAAGATAAAGGGTTGTTATGCTGTCGAAATGTTGAAGTCTTTAAGTTCCCTCTGTTCAAGTCTAAAGGAGAATAATCAGCAGAAGAGCATATTCCTCCTAAGTCCTAAGAGATGTCTGAAATCATTAACGAAATGCTACCAAATTTAATATTTGACTATGATAGTTGAACTTATAATAATTCTTTTATTCCGAGTAATCTATCTTAGAATCAAGGGATACTAGAAGGGTGTAAATGAACTCAGTATTAATAAAGTGTGATGATCGTTCTAAATACTCTTTCTTTGTTATGTTTAAATAAGATAATCTCCCAAATCAAACGCATTTGTTTCCTGTTCGAAACAAATAAAGAAGAGGTTTTTGGTAAATAGATCTAAAGCATCGAAAGGTGGGTCCCATGGCACCAAAATCGAGGTTCCACACGTGCAAGGGTCTATAAATACCCCCTCCCCTCCTTCATTTGGACGAATTGAAGATTTTGGAGAGGAAACAGAGCAAGGAGGAAGATTGAAGGTAGGAGAAGAAGTTCCGGTGGTTTGCGTGGGCCCGTACAACCAATATCCGTTGCGCGGATCCACGTAACCAAACTGCTCTGCAGTCTATGAAGCTAAGGGGCCAATATGCTGCTGAAATGGCTAAGTCTCCAGATTTCTTCTGTCTGAAGCTTTGAGAGCAAGAAACCAGTAGAAGAGATATTCGAGTCATATTCCTCTTAAAGAGATGATCAAATCAAGAGTTAGAATTCTGCCAGATTTGACATCTAACTTGAATATTTGAACTTTGTCAATTTGTACATTCTAAATGATTTATCTTATAATCAAGGGATGTTGAGGATGCAAATGAACTCAGTACTAATAAAATATGATGATGGTCTTTCATACTCTCTCTTCGTTATGCTTAGATAAGATAATATCCCAAATCAAATGCTTTTGGTTCTTGTTCAAAACAATCTCCTTGTCCAATTCTTTCCAAATCACGCGATCTAATGGAGACGCCTATAAGATCATCATTTGATGTTGGATTGGGTTGATTTTTAGTTATCTGAAAGGTGATTTAGTGCTCCTTAATTCCTCACTGGAATCATTGTATTCCGAGACCATTTAGGCATCCTTAAGTGGGATCGTAGTCGTTGGTCCTTAATTTTTCCTTCATCTCCTTGTCCAATAGTAACCTCATAACTCTCTCTTTAGAGGTCAAATTTAGACTATTTCAGCTCATTGTAATGGTAACTTGTCAAGCTTCCAAATTGGACCAGAATTGCTTAATTCAGACATCGTTCGATATCCCAAAACCACGTTGGAACTCTACGATCGTCATTTTACAATATGGATTATTAATCTTTAGAAATCACGCGATCCAATGGAGACACCTATAACTCCATCATTTGATGTCAGATTGGGTCGATATTTGGTCATCTGAAAGGTACTTTAGTGCTCTTGCATTTCTGACTGCAATCGTCATATTCCGAGACCATTCGGGCATCAGTAAGTGGGATCGCAGTCATCGATCTTGAATTTTTCCTTCATCTCCTTGTCCAATAGTAACCCTCATAACTCTCTCTTCAAAGGTTAAATTTTGACAATTTCAGCTCATTGCAATGATAACTTGTCAAGCTTCTAAATTGGACCAGAATTGCATAATTCAAAGACCGTTCGATATCCCAAAAGCACGTTGGAACTCTTTGATCATCATTTTTCAATATGGACTATTAATCTTTCCAAATCGTGCAATTAAACGGAGACATCCATAACTCCATTATTTGATGTTGGATTATGCGAAGCAGTGTCATGAATGACAAATTCACGGAGACGTTATACACGTTCCTCCAGAAGACTTGCATCAGTCAGTTGCCTCTTGGCCCTTCTCAACCTGGGGACTTGACGTCATAGGTCCTATAAATCCGCCTTCGTCCAAAGGAAAGCAATATATCTTGGCAGCAACAGATTATTTCTCCAAGTGGGCGGAAGCAGTGGCATTATGTAATGTTAAAGAGAAGGATGTGGTCAATTTCATCCAACACACGATAATATATCGCCATGGTATTCTGAAGAAGATTGTTACAGATAATGTCACTTCCTTTAAAAATAGAGGCATGGAAAAGCTGTGTCAGAAATTCATCATTCATCATTCAGTTTCAACCCCTTACTATCCACCGGTCAATGGATTAGCAGTGGCGTTCAAAAAAATGATAGTCAAGATACTGAAAAAGACATTGACTAGGAACAAGCGTGATTGGGATGAAAGATTACAAGAAGCATTGTGGGCATACAGAACTACTCACCGGACAGTAACAAGAGTGACACCATATTCATTAGTTTATGGTGTAGAAGCAGTAATCCCGATTGAAATACAAGTAGCGTCACTAAGAGTGGCAGTACATCAGTCCATAACAGATGATGAAAATGCAAAAATAAGGCTGAGAGAGCTGGATTTGCTTGATGAGAAATGCCTGGCGGTCCAACAGCAATTACAATCATATCAGGCAAGGGTATCGGCTGCCATTGATAAAAGAGTTAAATATCGCTCTTTCAATAAAGGGGATATGGTGCTAATGTTGAAAAGACCTATGGTGGTCACCCGTCGAATAGGGGGCAAATTCGAGCCCAAATGGGATGGGCCATAAATAATCGAAGAAGTATAATCCAATGGCGCATACAGAGTGGTGGATCAAGATGGACAGGGTATCAGTATACCGGTCAATGCTTGTTTCATCAAAAGATATCGTCCCTGAAAACACTACTGATTTTGATCTAGAATATTATCAAAATAATGATTTTGTATCAAAAGGGGGCAAGAATAACCAAGATCATGGCTATGTACAAACAGATGAATGAATAAAGAAGAAATTTGCAAGCATATTAAGATTATGTACCAACAAGCATTGCATGAAGAAAGTGCCCATCGTCATCATCAAGCGAGTTCTACGAAATTCTGTTGAAATTGGTATCATCACTAGCTGATATATTATAAACAGCACATATGATTATTGTTGAAGATATTAGCAGAAGTGGTGACATATTATTAATCTTAGGTAGATATGTCTATCATCCTCGCACAACGATGACCGCCTATTATTATCTTTCAAGGCAGCCTAGCCACACCCTAAAATAGCCAACTATGCTTAAGGCCTATCATTTTCACCATTCGAGTAGCGACGAGAAGCTCGTGGCCCTAAAAAGCCCATGAAGGCCATCGTACACATACCCATGCAGGCAGCTGATGAAGCCAGTGACTAAAAGCCTAAAAGGCCAAAAAGTCCTCAACGGCTAGTCACGTGTGAGACCAATGCCGTTTGTATAGCTTTTCGACAGCATCATGCGGAATGAAGTAAAATGCCCTCCCATGAATGTGTTCAACCTTACAGACGAAGAAAAAATGGGCCGCAGTGTGAGCTCTTTGGCCATGTCCATAGATAGGCCAACCATGTGTAAGACCCCCCAGGTCTTTGGCTTGATTTCAGTTCTAACTCATGAGGAAGGGCTTATACCTACTCATTGATGGACTGACGACCCTAGTTTGGTACCCCAAAGGTCACCTTATAAGCCTCGTGAACTCTAGAGAGTTACTGCGGCCAACCCTGTGCGTAATTCCAACCAAGTTCACCGCCCCGGTTGCTTCACTGGGCCCCTCTGATGGATCGCGGTTTGTGAACTCACCAGGCTGTGAAAAGTCTAGTGAACTCCTAAGAGTTACAAAGACCATCACGTGAAACCCGACTCCCACATGAGTCTAAGAAACTGCTTGCTCCACTACTCAAGAGCTTAAACTATGTGTGAACTAACTCTACTAACTTCAAAACAAAGTAGTTCTGCCCATTGAAATAAAATGCCACATAAGGTTGCCATTTAGTATATGAAAAGAATAAGAATGCAAATTCATTAAAATACTATAGTTTGTTCATATACTACATTACCAAAAGGAATAAAGAAACATATGCATCATGATATAATATGAAATTTTCAGATCCCCAGTTATGTTCAATGCTGTTATATAGGGCTGTAACTCCTCTTTTAGTCGAAGCTGTATTGCAGAAGTTGTTTGCTCAGCCTCTAGAATGATCTTAGCCTAATCGGGAATGTTGGCCAATTCTGATTCTAAAAGGGCGGCCATTTCCTAATTTTTCATCTGTTCAGTCTTTGCAAGATCAATGGCCTGAACATTCGCTTCAAGTTCTTCTTTGATTTGACGAATAATCAAACCTTCTGCTTCTTTTTTACCCTTGAGCAGCAGAATCTCTTTCTTGAGAAGGGTAATATAATCATCAATAATTGCTTTATTTCTATCTGAGATTCTTAACTTCTCATTAAGAGACTGGCTAGTAATCTCATAGGTAGCAAGATTGTCATCTGAATGAGAAAGTTGCTCCTTAAGTGATGCCAATTCTTTCTGACGATTGAGGATTTCCGGAGCAACAACGAAACTTCGAGCGGCTTCTAAATTTTTTGTCGAATCATAGAATTCTGATAGACAGTCATGGAGGAGTTGAACATTGCCATGCGCAAGGCGAGCAGAGTGAGCAAGAACAGCCAAAGCACTATCCAAGAAAGGTCATTAAGTCGGGTCTTTAAAAGTATTAATGATGACCAAGAGTGAGTTCTTGAATAATCCTAACATGAGAGGCGATACTTTCTCTAATGAAAATCCATCAAAGACAATAGCCACTGAGTTAGAGCCCTCGGAGCCACTTGGGGTTGGCATGATTGTGGCTAAATAAGAAGGAAAAGAAGATTGTGAGTTTAGAAAAAAAAGATGATACATCAAATAAGAAAATATATACGTATATATGTACCTCGTTCCAGAATAACGACAAGAGTAGTTTAAGCAGAGCAGGTTGAAGGAACTACAGATCCTGGTGTTAAAGGAGAGTTCCTGAGCCCCTCTCATACTAAAATCAACAGTTGTTGGGGTCGGCACATCAACAGGGTTTGAAAAGAATTCTAAACTCCAAGCCACTGGTTGAATAAAGGAAGGATGCACCATGAGAGATTTATCTACACGAGGAGGAGAATCAAGTGGTGCAGCTGTGGCTGGCAAAATTTCCTCCATGCTGTGATGGAGAGGAGCATCTTTTATTTCTGTTGGAAGTCTTGATGATTGAGCCTCTGTCTCTATTAACATTGGTGCTCCATGAGCAGTCATACTGGTGGTCTCTACAATCCGCGGAGAATATGCGGGATCGAAGGAGAAGAAGATGTTCACTCCAGGAGAACATTCATATTCTTCATAGTCAAGTTGCTCCTCTTCTAAAGAATCCATTGTGGTTAGGATAGGAACATTTGGATCAGCTGGAATATCATGAAGTGGAGATTTAACCCTGACGTCGCTTCCTTCCCCAACGTCTACTTCAGCATCAGTATTTGCATCCAGCAAAGCATCTCCTTCATCAGTCAAACTTGTAGAAGAAGATAGATCGTCACTGTCAGTGTTAGCTGAATATTTTGAAGAACTGTCTTCCACCGATATTGTTTGTTTCTCTTTATAAACAGTCTTTACCAGAAGGACACATGTACTTCGAACTGGAGAAGGAGCTGGTTGAGCTAAAAAAACATGAGATAATGATTTAGCACGAGATCGGGTCATGGGAGACGTAGCAGCCTGATTTCTAGTAGGAGAAGTTGAGGTTGTAGTATGACGAGCAATTAGAGAGATTGCAACTATTGAGGGGCCCGTGGTAGTGTGAACAATATTGGAAGGATCGGCAACGATCGTAGGTTTTGTGATAGCAGGGGTGGCAGAAGTAACATGAATAGGTTGATCTCCTCCTTCGGGAGTTGAAGAAGGCAAAATACCACCCACGATCTCAAACTCCTCATGAGGAGCAGGGGGCTGTATTCCTCGCTTTATCAAATCTAAAGGAGAGCCAAAGGCAAACCATCCTTCCAGAGTGTTTGATGGTTTTATCTCTCTGATAGTCTCTTCTAAGGAAATCTTACAGCAGAGTTGTCTGGAAACAGCAGCTTGATCTTTCTCATAGAAATAACCTATTCCCTGTTCCGGTCTGTAGTTCCTCAAACGTAAAGGAGGAATCCAAATGGGGTGGTCCACTAGAAAACAGTTACGTACTAAATAGTAATGGTGTGCCCACCATCGCATCCAGGCGTATGAGGCTGTCACTCATGATTATATCCTGGTAGAACGAATTGAGAACCAAAATTCCTCACCAAAAGTGGTTTCCGTATCAATGCCCAGTTATAGTGGCCAACTCCGTAGCTTCGCATGACATGGGTGACATCTTCTCCTATCTGTGGCACAGTCTGATCATATCCAAATTACCTGGCAAACCGGTTGGGGAAGTACGACTCTCTCCAAAATTCTACCCCTTCTCGTAAAGGAAGACTACCGGAACAGATGCATAAGAAGAAGGTTCGCTCGATAGGGTCCAGATTGTTGTTGTCCTCGACATCCTTGTCTTCGGCCTGATGATCTAAGTTGAAAGGAAAGAAGTCAATGGATTCTAAATTGTCAATCTTGTCTACTATCCAGTCATATGTCTTCTTTATCATTTTCTGCTGCTGAAAATGCCATAAAGGTAGATGCTCAGGATGGACATAAGCTTTTTCTAGATCATTACATGTCCAAGGAAAATAGATACGTAGCCAACTAGAGAAATAATACCAAGGAGTGAAAGAAGATGAGACTCCTAGTGTTGGGCTTGAGCAATGCGCCACAGCATGTCCCAAAGCTCGGTACTGCGAGTATAATAAAGGAGGAGCTAGAGAATATCTTTTTCTACCCTCTGTCATTGCGCCAGCGCGACAAACAGAGTGGGTCAAATGGAGTCTGAGCTTTTTGAACTCAGAAGTACGACCAAGCTTAACCAGTAAGCTAGGAAAGCAGCCAATTCGGTTTCGGCAGTAAATTCAGTAGGGCCTTTTATTTTTTTCTCGATTAGCCTCTAGTTCAGGGCCGTGACTACCAGGAAACCTAAAAGAGAAAGAAGTATTAGCAATTTATACAATCAAGTAGGTATCATGAGAGAGATGAAGATAATGATAGGGCTACTAACACTAAATATCACGAAAAGTGTGCGAGCCATGAAAGGGGTGATATCTTATGGATGTCTGGAAAATAAGACATTTCCTAGAAAAGTGAGATTGTTGAGGAAGTAATGTTGGGGATCTTGTTTGGGGCCAAATAAGCGAATTCTTCATTCGTGGGAATGTATTCGTCCAAGAAAAATCCAGTAATGGGTAAGCCGGCCATTCTGAATAAATCCCATAGACTGATCCTTACCTCCCCAACAGCGAGGTGAAAGGAATTTGTGGTAGAAGACTAATACTTCAGAAAACCCTTGTAAATCATTGTATCCTTGTGAAAAAACTCTGAGGTAGCTTCTATGGCATGGTAGACTTTGGCTGCAACAAGGACATTTTCATATTTCTTTAAAATTGCTTTTGTCCATGTGCTGTAGTATGGACGATCCGTCCAAAGACCCCGGGTTCTGAATTCCTCCTTACCCCACAGAGAGTCACGATGATGGAAGCGTTGTTGGATTGTTTCAAAAAAGTGGGTGGGTTATAGGTCGTGAGGATTGTAATATGGCATGAGGAAGCGCATGTATGCTATTTGTCCAATTTTTTGGACCAATCCTTTCTCCTTTAGATAGCCTTCAAGAAGTTTCAGCTCCTTTATTACCCAGTTTGACACGTACAAAAGCCTATTTTGTGTTATGAAGTCAGTCGGTTCACTCTGAATTATAGAGCGATGACGGTGAAGGAGCAAAGGAATGGTGACGGTTTCGTCCTTATAAGGATTGCAGAATTTAATTGAGTCCGAATAAGATTTGATCAAATCCCATGCATTTTGGAAGCATCAGTCCTCCCAGTCTGACTCTTGTCCTTCAGTTGGGGGTCCCTCTATTTTCTCGCATTAGAACAGCCGTTTGAATGTGGTTAGATAGACACTAAATACGATCAGTGAAATTGATGATGGCAGGGGCCGGTTCTTTGAAAAAGGTGGAATACGATCAGTGAAATTGATGATGAGAGGAACCGGCTCTTCAGACCTAGGCCTTTTGTGAGTATGGGACTCAGTTGGTTGATTATCGGAGGGTCCTGCAGTGTTTACCGAAGTATGAGGTCTCTTTGATGAGCCAGCCATCAAAACCTTCACGGGAAGTTAACCGAAAAATTAGAACTAAGGAGAAGGATTTGTCAAAAAATTAAAAAATTAGAGATAAAGCGCAAAGCTATTGTGCGCCCATCTTTGTGCGTAGCAGGATTGAGCTGTTGTGCGTCCCTCTTTGTGCGCAGATAGAAGAGAACTGTTGTGCACACACCATTTTTCTGCAGACTGATAGGGTCAACTTTTTGATACAGTTCATCATTGTGTGCAGAAGAGAACTGTTGTTGCGCGTAAAAGAAAAAGTCACCTGTCCTTGCCCGTAAGGCTGTTGTGCACAGAAAAGTGTTGTGTGTAGAGAGACGTTGTGCGTGGATGGCTGTTGTGTAGAAGAAGTATTGTGCGGTGCACAACGAAAGGGAGAGAGTGAGGAAGAGAGTGAAGAAAAGGGATGGAGCTCCCAAGCCTTCAATGATCTGAAATTTCCAGCCACCCCCTAACCTTCCTCTCAACCTTTTCAATCCATAAATCTAGCCTGATTGATCATGGTTCAATCCATACCTTAGTTCACTCAAAGATCAAGCCAAAGATCCATTCATTTTACATACAAGCATTCACCATGACATCTATTCCCTTCTCAACCCCCCTGCTCCTCTAAATCTCTAGTGAATGTATGCTTTATGACTTGCCATACATCGAATCCTGTCACATCAGAAATTCCTAGTGATCTAGTCCATTCTTTTTTACCTTTTTACATAAGCATAATTACATCCCTCTTTTAGACACGTCGTTGGACGTATGCTCTATGGCTTGCCGAAGTCTCGGATCTTGCTACATCAGAAATCCGCGTGTGTGCCTAGTCCCATCTCGACCATAGCATACATCATCCCTTGAGATTGTTTTACTACACTAAGTAGAGACTGTACATTTGTACTGGCAGAGAGGGTGCCTAACACCTTCCCTCTTTGTAACCGAGGTCCCTTATCCATAATCCCGGATAGTAAACTAGGAATCAATCTGAAGGAGGGAAGTCTTCAGATTTCTCTGACTTTACGTATTCTGCAGTTCTAGCCGACTGTGGGATTCTGAGATTATTCAGCTAGTGGCAACTCCAACATCCATAACCACCTATATTAAAAACACTAATCAGCGTGGGCATCGATTTTTTAGTGTCTACACTAAGCGAAGACATCTTTATTTTCTTTGAGAAGTTGAACGTATTTCTCAGACTCCTGTTTAGTTAGACCGGCACTGACGAATGTGTTCCTCGGCTCTTCCTCCATGCCCAGGTTTATCTCTCACAAACTGTCTATCGTTGGCTTCCCCCTGTCTTCCATTTTCTTTGGAGTCATTTCAGGATGTTCAACTGTTTTAGGATCCTCTTCCGATAACTGCTCGGTTGTAACCATGTTCACCGATGATTCTGCCTCCAATCCTTGAAATTTTCCTCACTTTTCCTGCCCAACTTTAATAGGAATTTGAATTCCTCTCCCATGATTCAAGTCAGTGGGTTCTTCGTAATCAAAACCCATGTTTCTCATAATTTTCTTGCTTGCCGGGCTATATTTTTTAAGATCTTGCGGTGTCAGCCTACCGCGGTACACATTATTATTAGTCTCTTCTCCTACCTTTGCTTCCACTGAGGTGTAAAATTCTATTGGTTCCAGGTATTTTACGCAAGCCCTAACCTGAAATCTTCTTGGAGTGGCCGAAAATGGCTTATTTCTTTCAACATACGGCAATGGCACTATATAATTGGACTGTAAAATTTTTAACTATTCAGGTGATAATAGGGTTAGTGGCGGTTGCCCCGGTTGTCTTAGATGTTTTGGCACAAAATAGAATTTCTTCTTTGCTTCTGCAGTCCTGGATGATTCTGCCTTTCCTGTTTCTTCTTCATCACTTTTACCTGAATGTCCTTTAGGACTTTGCTTTCATCATTCTTTCTTTCTTCTTTAGTAAACCCTTTATAATAACTGACATCTGCAAAGAAGGACTCAGCCTCTGTATAGGGCTTCGCATTGGCCATTACTTTATACTGTATCCCATCTTTACAGTATTTGAAGCATTGATGCAGAGTAAAGGGTACAATGTTGTACTGATGTATCCATCGCCTTCCTAAGAGAAGATTGTATGTCGTCACTGCATTTCTAACGTGGCACATGACATCAGTAGTCAACTCTCTTATCTCCAACGTCACTATAATTTTACCAAGTGCATGTTGCCCATCTTGATTGAAGCCCTGTATCATCATTCCACTAGGGCGTAGATCAGAACGATGATAACCCAGTTTACTCAACATCGAGAGTGGTATAAGGTTCACCGCAGAACCATTATCTATCATAATCTGTTTAACCTTCTTTCCATAGATATGTCCTTCCATCATTAGCGGCCTGTTATGCCCTGCATCGCATATCAAATCATCATCGAAGAAGGAAATGATTGGTAGGTAGTTCTCTTACTCATTGTACTCTTCGTGTTCTATCTCTGCTAGTAAGGTTTCTCTGACATCATGATTGGACAACACTTGAACAAAGCTCTACCGAAATTCTTCTGACAACTTAAGCGCATCATAGACGCTTAATCGAGCTGGTATGCCCTTCAAATGTCTTATTACATCATAGGTCACTTTCGCCATCTCACTCTTCTTTTCTTTCTCATCATCATCGCTCTACCTTTTAATAACTTCTTTTCTTATAATCCCTACTTTCTGTTTCATAGGGCTTGTTATCTTCTTTCCCGATCGTAACGTAATCACCGCTACCTTCTTTGTCGTCTTATGATCCTCTTTCTCTTTCATTTCTCGGGCCTTTTCCCGAATCATGAGCATATTTACTATCGCCATCGTACTCTTTTCTTTTTCTTTTCCAATTACTATTTCACCCCTATCTTTCATTCATTGTATTATACATTTCAACGTATAGCACTTCTCTGTCGGATGTCCTACCAAGTGATGATAGTGGCAAATTTCTCTCTCTGGTTTTTGTCACATCTTCGGGGCGTTTAGGTTCTGATAATTCTATCGTACCAACTTTTAGCAGTTGGTTCATCATAGGAACAACATCTTCCCTATCGAACGTGAACCCCTTATGAGAATTGAGCATCTTGGGCCTTTTTCCACTGTATCTATTTCTTGATTGATTCCATTCTTCTTTCCATTCCGGTCTTTTATCTCTTGAGTCCCTAAAGTCTTTACTTCTCTTTTCACGATCAATAGTATTTACAGCCATCCTGTTGGGTGCCCTCCTGGGTGTCTTAGAGTGAAACGCTGGCATCTTCCGAGTCATCAGCTTTAAAGCATGAGCCTTAGTGGCTAGGTCACGAAAAGTTCTAACATCGACGCTAGTGAGTCCAAACATGATTCCCGTTTCCATGGAGTTCAGACACATCTTGACCTGTTCCTTTTCTTCTGGCAGCTGCCTACACGAGGTCCGCAATATCTTCCACCTGTCTATAAAATTTTCTACCAGTTCTCCTTCTCTCTACTGCACGAAAGCCAATTTCATAATACTAACATCACGCTCTGAAGAGAAGAAGTTTGACATGAAGGCGTCCTGCATTTGTTCCTAGGTACGTATTGACCCCAGGGCTAGGATGGAATACCATCAGAATGCTTTGTTTGTCAGGGACGACCCGAACAATCGTAAGCAATATTGTGGTATCGTAGAAAAATTCCCCGTGTTAGTAATGAAGTATATTAAGTGTTCCTCCAACAATCCTTCCCCATTAAACTTCTGAAAATCTGGGTGTTTGAAGTTAGCTGGGAATTGGATGTCTTCTACCTCTCTTGGATACGGCGTTCGGTATCTGAAACGGCCAGTATTCTCACGCTCTCTCTCTCTATTCTGACAGCTTCTTCGATGACTTGTCTTACCTCATCTTGTATCATGGTTCTTGCTGCTGGAACAGACCCCAGTGATCCTGCCCCCTGAGGTTGAAAGCCTTCGGGTTAGTTTTCTTGTCCATTCATTATGCCCATCATCGGGGGATCTGCTATCTGGGCTACATTGTGTGCGAGAGTCACTAAGGCTTCTCTGAGATTTTTACACTCTTCCATTAGTGCCCTTTGTGCTTCTGCCATCTCATTTATGCGATCCTCCATAGTTGGCATATTCTCCTGATTTGTCCTAGCCATATGTACTGCAGCTTCTCCACTCTTCGATGAAGCTGTAGTTGGAGTGGGGTGGGAATTTGTCAACGTAGTAGGACTTACGAAGAGAGGAGAGGATGGAGTTTCATTTGACTTCTCTATGCTTCCATTACCATTGATCGATTGGGGCGATATAGATATTGGTGAACTTGATAATAATGCCTTACCTTTTTATTCTTTCGTCCATCTGACCCTTGCGGCAACCAAAGCCGGGAAGTCACGCGATGTTAACTGCGGAACTATCAGCCCGGGATATATTGCAGGAGGAGCGAGTTCAGGATTCCACCTAGCTGCATTACGTATTATCAACCCTCTAACTCTTGGCGAATGCAGATTCATTCTAGGGCTTCTTGCATTCCGTGCTCTCTTCCTACGAGACATCACAACAGTCTAGCCCTTATCTCCTTCCGGTGATTGAGGCGAAGCAGATACAACTCCAGCTATTGCTTGAGTCAGGCTGTTTTTGCTTGTAGGAAGTCGAGTCATGTATTTCGGGGGTTGGTTCGGTGCATATTCTATCGTGAATATAGTCGGAGTGAAATGGAAGTTCACTTTCCTTGCAGAAATTGCCATTAGTTGTATTTGTAGTTGGATTCAGAAACCTTCTATTGCTCACTCAGATCCACACAAAGAGAACGAGCGCACAATGAATACGTGGCATGTTTGCATGTGTGAGAGAGCTATAAGTACCCCATGACCCCTCTAAAGGGGGTATTAACACCACATTCAGGAGAAGAGAAAGGAGAGGAGCAGAATTTGGAGAGAGGTAGAGTTTGCACCCATTGTGAGGAATAGCAATTGTGCAACGCGTAACACTGTCAGCGCACAACATACTCCAGCACACAATGAACAGCGCATAGTAAACAACACACAATGAATAGCGCACAGTAAACAACGCACAATGAACAACGCACAATGAACAACACAGTAAACAATGCACAGTGAACGGCCAGATTGGGGGTTTCAAGTCTGCACAACCCATCCGCCTTTGCGATGAACATCAAAAGTATTAAAATGCTCCCAATATCGCCATTGGGCTGTCTTCTCTTTCATTTATTGCATTGATTAATTTTACTCTATTTTCATAATCAAGGGACATCCGAGGATGTAAATGAACTTAGAATGAATAAATATCTTGTGATCATTGTTCTCTGATTCTTTCTTTGTAATCATTGAATAATTCCCCTAAATCAAACGCATTTGTTTCTTGTTCGAAACAAAATGGTGACTCTGTTGGGGAATATTATTCAATGATGACTTGGAAAATATTTAGAGAACAGTTATCACTTTTTGGCATCTGTATAAATGCTAAAATGACGACTCTCAGTGGGAACATCCTCCCCTTCATCTCTGAGATAGAATGTTTTATCACGTAGATGCTAATTGCGATTTTATATTTTGTCTCCAGGTAAGAAAAAAGCAAAGTCTGTTGTGATTAAGAGTAGGGAATTTCATGTAATGGACAGAATGATCTCTGTTTCGCCAGTAGCTCAACAAGATGAGTGAGGATGGAGGATAGTAACATCCAAAAGACGAAAAGTTCGATCTACTTCCGAAAGAAACATCATCTCGCCAAGTACTAGGTCAATTATTTGAAGTGTCGTGAGACATAGTCTTGCTTCGGTCATACAATCATCTCATTTGAGAAAAATAGAAAGGCCCGTTACTCCAAAAGGTCTTCCGATACCGTTAACTATAACTGTAAAGACATCTTCCACAGAATCATCGCGAGTTTAGAAAATAAAGGGAAGGCGACCATAACCAGCGAATGTTCACTCACAGCACCTCCTGCAAAAGATTTTAAGTAAACTCATGCATTAAGAATGCCACGATTTGAGTCAACTAGTCCTTCAAAGCAACAATATGCTGGTTTCAAATTAAATAATAGTTCATCTTCTTCAACAGCGTCAGCAACGTGACGCTTGCTTCCTCCTTCAATATCAAGACAATCGAAGTATAAAGAAACAGAAAGCTCATCGATAGATATTAATCAGCCTGATCAGTTTTCGCTAGATGAGCATGTGGCTAAAGAAGTCTCTAATATTTCAACATTGACTGTCATGAACAACATTGAACCATAAGTAGAAAGGCCACAACCGCAAGTGGTTAGATTTCAAGAGCCGATGCTTAATATTACTCAGAATATCATGTAAGAAGAAATCCGGTAGATGGTTATCGAATCTATTCATCTAGAGAATGAACGAAGTCAGAATAAAAGGTTTCGATATCAAACACCATATCCCCCTGAAATAGAAGAAATGCCATTTCCCACCGATTTCAAACACCTAGACTTTCAAAAATTTAATAGGAACGGATCACCAGAAGAGCATATAATTCATTTCATAGCAAAGATGGAAAATTTCTCTAAAATTTCTCAATATTGTCTGCGATTATTCAAATCTTCTCTGACAGGAAGAGCTTTCAGATGGTATTCAGGTTTAATCCTAGGATCTATTCATACTTGGGAACAGATGTAGGATGCTTTTATGTTAAACTTTTTCTCTTCAGACCGAGAAGTTAGTTTGACTGAACTGGCCTCTATTCGACAAGAAGAAAATGAATCAGTCAAAGAATTCATCAGTTGATGGAAGGACTTGGGGGCATCATGTCGACATCCTCTGCAGGAATCGGAACAAGTAGAACTATGTTTAGAAGGTGTGAGACCAGAACTGGCATGCCACCTAATTAGTAAAGATTGGAAAACCTTTCGTGATCTTGCTACGAAGGCTTACGCTCTTGAAAAGATGATTGAAAGAGTGTCCGCTTTTTAATCAATATAAGCTAACATCACTCGGGAAAAAGAAAATAAAGAAGATTATTAGGATGTTGAAAGAGACAGCGATGAAGAAGATAGAAATGGTTGCGCGATTATAATGACATATAAAAGGTCCAGGCGAAATAAAGACCATATGAAGTATTCGTTTGCAAGAAAAGACATGCTTCCTATGCTGAAACAATTGTTGACTATGAATAGTATCGAATTACCTCGGCTAAAACACCTTGAAGAGATTAGAAATACAAGAGGAAGGGATTACTATCATTATCACCGTACATTTGGGCATCATACAGAAAATTGTAATGCCCTCAGGAAAAAGCTGCAAAAGATGATCAATGGAGGAGAAATTGTGATGGAAGAATATCACAGAAAGAAAAGAATGGCGATTTCAAAATATTGATGATCTCTTAATAGTTCGTCATGCTTATGTGCAAGAAGAAATAAGAGTACACGTGCTTGATTAGTTCAACGACTGGGGGGTAATACTAATTTTAGATGATCGGTATGAGGTGATGTGGCTTCAGCATACTTGTTAAAGATTGCGACATTGTGATTTTGATTACGAAGATTATCAGAATAATACTTCTTAATCAAAAGGGGGCATGACAATTAGGAAGATGAAACGACTACAAAAGACAAAGTCATGTATTCCTTTTCATGTGAATGAATAAAAAGGGTGCAAATTTTCAAGCAAAGCTTCTCAAGCATATCAGGCATATTAAGATTGAGCACAAAGCCGATGATTATATCGCCAAGCGCCGATGATTATATCGCCAAGCGTCGATAATTATATCGCCATACGCCGATGATTTTTATCAAATTCGCCAAGTATCGATGGTCATCACCAAAATTAGCAACTATCACTGTCATCATTAATCACCTATATAAGATTATCTTATTGAAATTGCTATCATCGCCAATCTGATACACTATTTCAAACATAATATGAATGTTTTTAGAACATTATCAGCAACGACGAAATATCAATTATCGATTTACCATTTTTGGCAATGGAATAAAATTATATGGTCAACCACATATAAAGTTGACGACAGCGATGGTAGCTTATCATTTAAGGCAGCCTACCCAAGCCCTATATGGCCAACTACGCATAAGACCTATCATCATCATTTATATATAATAGCAATAAACACTATACAAAGCTCCAATAACTTAAACAACTTGAAATCGGCAATAATCTATGTTTGCTCTATTGAGCCTTTGCTCCTTGAGCCCTACTCTTTTGAGCCTTTGCTCGCTTGAGCCTTTCTCTCTTGAGCCTTTGCTCTTTGAGCCCAGTTCAAAATCGGCAGTAAACTATAATTATTCTTTGAGCTTGTAGAGAAATTTATTAGTAGATGGAAGACTCTGGGGGCATTGTGCCGACAATTACCGGAAGAAAGAGAACATGTGAAAATGTGTTTGAGCTCCATGGAAACAGGAATTGCATTTGGACTCACCAGTGCTAACATGAGGACTTTTTGAGACCTAGTGACCAAAGCACATGCATTGGAATTGATGACTAAAAAGATGCCAGCATTCCAAATCTGCATAGAAAAAAGAGGACACAGGGTAATGGTAAATGTTGATCAAGAGAAAAAGAAAAACGTTTTTCGCGACAACTGAGAAACGAGGAGGGAAGATTCGGATCGACGAAGAGATTATAAAAATGATAAATAACCGTGGTCATGTGATTCCCATAGGGAATATGCTTTCAATAAAGAAGATGTGTTGCCAATGATGGAACAATTACTAGCCGTTGGAACTATCAAGTTACCTTCACCAAGATAACCAGAAGAGGTCGAAATAACTAGAGAGAAAAATTATTGTCATTATCGTCATTGTTTGAACATCATACAGAAGATTGGTTCACACTAAAGAATATATTATAAAGGATGATAAAGAAAGGAGAAATAGTTCTGAAAAAAGATGATGAACGATGTAGAAAGGTAACCATAAACACGACGTATGCGATTGAATTGTCAAAATCTTCTATTAGAAAATTTAGCTTAGAGGACATAACTTCTACTCATCATCAAAAGGATGAACTAGTAAAAGAATTCATTAGGCAGGAGAGAATTTTAGGGGCATCCACATTCAAAGAAGATGATATTCTTCGGATATTGAACCGATTGTCAATAATGGATAAAATCAACTTACCATGGTCCAAATACCCGAATGGAAAGAAACGAGTAAGGGAAAGATACGAAACCACGATTGATAAGTGCTGGGTTTGTCAACAGCACATCAATCCAGAAAGGGACAATTTTGGTTCTGAAGAGTATTAGTCTGATACTTCCAAACCAAAAGGGGGCAAGATAGGTGAACAATAAAAAAAGGTTATAGAACTCTATATTTCTTCTTATATATGAATAAAAATGCAGATTTTCAGGTATACCAAATGAAAAGCGCCAATGGTTATTGCCAAAAAAAAAGCGCCAATGGTTATCATTAAATGAAAAGCACCAATGGTTATCGCCAGATGAAAGACGCCAATGACTACTGTCGTATCATCAAAAGCCATCATCACCATTGTCATATTGCCGACATGACACGAAGGCCATTTTATTATCCAAATTTATTGAAATTAATAGTATCACCAAACTGACACACTATTCTAACAATAAAATTTTGTTTATATCATCAGCAAAGGGTGATATATCAATTTCAATTTATTACCTTTACCAGGGCCTATAAAGCCAGTTGCATATAAATATCATCGGAATATGGCAATTTATCATTTATGGCAGTGGAATAAGCATATAAAGCCAACCACATATGAAATCCTACAACAACAATGGCGATCTATCATTACGGTAGTAGAGCTAAGCATACGAAGCCAACTACATATAAGACTTATCATCATTGGCGACGGTGATACCATGAGATTATTCGGGTAGTAGTGAAAAGCCCGTGACCCTAAAAAGTCCGTAAAGAGCATCATATGCACCCATGCGGGCAGTTGACGAAGCAGTCACATAAGACCTATGCCATCTGTACAGTTTCCGACAACGTCACGAGGGCTGGTGTTGAGGGTCAAAAATTACATATTAAACCCTAGTTATTACCTAATTTTACGAACATGATAATGCTTAACGCTTTATTTTAATCATGTTTGTGTTGCAAGATGAATTTAGGAGCTTGGACTGAAAAGGGTACTAAAGGCATGTAATTGACTTTAAAAAATCACCAAGGTAAGGCACGGATCTTAGGAGACCGAGATTGAAGAATTCCTAACACCAAAGATCTGAGAAAACCCAGTGATTGAAGATAAAGAGGCCTGGAAATCATCTTGAATGCAAGATCACAGGGTTCCCACTATCTGTTTGGCTCGAAACTTTATATCTGGCCTGAGGATCATAAAGCAACCGTACACATAAAATTTCAGCCATTGGATCTTTGTGGAAGTGGCCCAACGGACAAATCAGCCCATAAATCACTGATCTGGGGCCCACCTGATCTTTGGATATGCTTTAATTTTGGTCTCAACCCATTAAATTAGATGAAAAAATAGACCCCACCTTAGGTTGCATGCGCACACAGCGCACGTGAATGTGCAGTGCACTGGACCAGACTCCTGGTCAAAGTCGGGTTGACCCGACTAATCTCACTAGCGAGCGGACGTTCGTCCATTATGGTGGGTTGTGGCCCACCACTGTCGATCATCTTGACGATCTGAACCATCCATTTGATCTAGAGCGTGGGGCCGACCATGGCCATGGTGACCTTTTAAAACCATGCACGCAATCGCACGAATACCACTTCAAACGCAGGATGAACGACAAGAATATTTGATCCCTTGGGCCGCACCAACCTCAAGCAAAAGTGTCCATTCCTAATTGAAATTTTGCCATGAATCTAATGAATGGGGTGGATTTCTCCGAAAACATCACTGTGGGGCCCACTGAGCATCCTAACGTGGGTAAGTGCGTCAGTTACGCACATCCTAGACCTGGACGATCCGGGCCGTTCTGTGTCCATGGCCAGGATCGGTCCAATGATCTTGGTCGTTCAAAGCTTCCCCATGGAGCAACCAACCACCACCAAGGAGCCTGAATTGGACAGATCACTCGATCAGAACCCATTTATGCCAAACATGGGTCAAAATGCAAGACCCTTTGCGTTTTCGCTGCAAAAGGTTATTTCTGTGTAAAGGCTACGCACGTCACTGACTTCCACCTTCCAGCCAGCCTCCCTTGGCTATAAAAGGAGAAGAGAAGAGAGA
This sequence comes from Magnolia sinica, assembly GCF_029962835.1. NCBI lineage: Eukaryota > Viridiplantae > Streptophyta > Magnoliopsida > Magnoliales > Magnoliaceae > Magnolia > Magnolia sinica. Next base: position 54,502,465 of record NC_080575.1, read on the forward strand.
GAGAGAGAGGATCATCTTTGGGCGTGGAAGAGTAGAGAGAGAGAGGATCATCTTTGGACGTGGAAGAGTAGAGAGAGAGAGAGAGAGATCGTGGATGGCAACCGGGAGTTTGTTTCTCCTTATTCTTTCTTCTTTAGTTTTTGTTTTATGTTTTCCTAAGATTTTAGCTCAATCATGTCTGGTTAAACCTCTTAGCTAGGGCTAAGAGGTGAAGCTTGTAGTGTGACGGGTTGTTTTCTATGCTTTGATTCATGTTATAGTTTAACTATCTTTGATTCTAGTTTGATTATAAGGAATGTTTTTACTTTTTTAATGGTTTGTTGTGACTTAAAATACAATGGATCTGCAATAGCTTTGAGCATGTTCTTTGCATTATTATGATTATGAAATTAGGAACCCTGTTGTTCACCATCGCCCCTTAGACATGGTTAGATGATGGAATCCTTCTAATCTTCATAATTATTGTTGAGGCATAAAACGAAGAAGGAGAAAGATCAAAGATCAAGAAGGCAGAAGATAGAAGAAAAATGGGAAAGAATATCATTTTATGAGATTACGCGAGCCGCGCAAAAGACATATTAGTTGCATGAGCCGCATAAAGTATCTGTTGATTGCACGATCCGTGCAGATGGTCCTGTTGGTTGCGCGAACCGCGCAAAGGGATGAAGATGTTTTATATGAGCGGATAGATTTGATGGAAGGTGGGCCCCATGGCACCAAGATCGAGGGTTCGCACATGTGAAGGCCTATAAATAACCCTCCCCCTCTCATTTGGGGGTTAGAAGATTTTGGAAGAAGATCATAGCTCCAGAAGAGAGGGACGCAAGGGTTTGCGCGGGTCCGCGCAAACCATATCGGTTGCGCGGCCCACGCAAACAGGGTTGTTGTACATCAAGTAAAGTTGGGGCCGAAATGGTTGATCTTGGTCTTCATCATCTCTAGTTCTCATTTTGCATAAGGATATAAGCTCAAGAGAGCGAGATCAGATGATCAAACCTGCACAATATTCCTCTTAAAGAGATGAACAAACTACGAGTCGAAATGCTGCCAAATTTGATATTCAGATTTGACATTCGAACTTTGTCAATTTCTGTATTTTAAATAATCTATCTCAGAATTAAGGGATATTCGAGGATGTAAATGAAGTCGATGTTAATAATACAACGATTGTTCTTTATACATTATCTTTGTTATATTTGAATAAGATAATCTCCCAAATCAAATACATTTGTTTCTTATTCTAAACAAAATGATGACTCCACTGGGGATCATCTTATTTAATGTTAATGTTGAGAAGGTTATAAGACTTTCGTTGTGGTTTGGCGTCTTTCCGATGCCAAAATGGCGACTCTCAGTGGGAACATCCTCCCCTTCATCTCTCAGATAGATTACGTTACTATTTAAATAGTAACCACAATTTCATGTTTTATATTAAAGGTAAAAAGATAAAATTGCGAACTACGATTATTGACAAACTCAATGAGAAAGGTGCACTTCTATTTCACTGCAACTAGATTCATAGTGGAATATGCACTGGAAGGTGATGAAGACTAGATTGTCGTGACATCTTGAAGGATGAGAGCCCAAAATACAAGAAGCCCTAGAACAAGCATGCCTTCCCTAAGAGTTAGGGGACTAATAATGCAGAATGCTGCTAAAAAGAATCCCGAACTTGCCCCTCTTGCAATATATCCTGGGCAAACAACTTTACAGGTAACATCATGTGATTTCTCGACGCTGATTTCCTCAAGAGCCCGATGGACAAAAGAACAAAAGGGTAAGACACTACTTGTAAGGTCACCTACTTCTGTATCACCCTGATCAGTCAGCTGCAGTGGAAGTATAGGAAAATCGAATGAGACTCCCCTCTTTATAAGCCCCATCGCATCAATATATTCTCATCCTACTCCAACTACAGCTTCATTAGAAAGTGGGGAAGCCGCAGTGCACATGGCCAGAACAAATCAGAAAACTATACCAACTACAGAGGATCGTATGAATGAAATGACACAAGCACAAAGAACACCGATGGAAGAATGCAAAAATCTCAGAGAAGGTTTAGCAAATCTCACACACAAAGTAGCCTAGATGGTAACTCCTCCAATGATGAGCACCATGAACGGACAAGCACAACAACCCAAAGGCTTTCAGCCACCGACGGCAGGATCACTCGGATTTGCTCCAGCAATGAGAACCATAACTCAAGAAGAAGTATGACAAGTTGTTGAGGAAGCTATCAGAATAAAGAGGGAACATGAGAATGTTGGCCGATTCAGATATCGAACACCATATCTGAGGGAAGTGGAAGATGTCCCCCTTCCAGTTAACTTCAAGCATCCAAACTTTCAGAAGTTCAATGGGGACGGATTGCCAGAGGAATATTTGATGCATTTCATCACTAGCATGGGAAATTTCTCTACGATACCACAATATTGCCTACTATTATTTAGATCTTCTCTAACATGTAACACATTCCGGTGGTATTCTAGTTTGGCCCCAAGATCAATACACACTTGGGAGCAAATGCAGGACGCTTTTATGTCAAATTTCTTCTCTTCAGAGCGCAACATTAGCATTACGGAGTTAGCTTGAAATCGGATTGCATATTGAATTACTCGGTCTGCTTTTATCGTACTGAGTAAACTCTATTGGGCCCACCATGAATTCATGTGGTTTATCCATGCCGCCCATCCATTTTTTAATTTCATTTTAGTAGTTGATCCAAAAATTGAAACATATCCAAAGCTCAAGTGAGCCATACCACAGGAAACAGTGGGAATAATGATTTCCACCGTTGAAACCTTCCTAGGGCCCACAGTAACGTTTATTTGTCATCCAAACTTTTCATAAGATCACAAAAACATGGATGAAGGGAAAGAAAAAATATCAGCTTGATCCAAAACGTCTGTCCACCCAAAGAATTTTTCAATGATAGATGTTCAATTCAAACTGTTCCCTGTGGTGTGGTCCACTTGAGCTTTGGATATTCTTTATTTTTGGTCCCATTTATTAAAATTAAATTATAAAATGTATGTACAGAGTGGATAAAATAAATACATCATGTTGGGCCCCACATAGTTTACTCAGTACGCAATCCGCTTCCAGTTAGCTTCTGTACGGCAAAGAGAAGGGAAACCTGTGGAGAAATTCATAGACAGATGGAAAACATTGGGAGCCTCTTGTAGACAATTGCCGAAAGAGAAATAACAGGTCAAGATGTGCTTAAACTCCATGGAAACAGGAATTATATTTGGACTTACCAGTGCCGATATCAAGACTTTCCACAACCTAGCCACCAAAGCCCATGCTTTAGAACTGTTGACTAGGAAAATGTCATCGTTTCACTATGAAACGACAAGAAGATGATCCAGTAGGTTGATTGCAAACACTGTGGACCATGAGAAAAGATGTCAGGATACAAGAGAGTCAGGAGGGAAAAGGACAGAGTCGAAAGAAGAATAAAACAGTCCTAATAGCAGATTCAGCGGAAAAAGGCCCAGATCACTTAATTCTCCCGAAGGGTTCCCATTCGATAGGGAAGATGTTGTTCCCGTGATGAACCAACTGTTGAAAGTTGGTACAATAGGATTACCTGCATCCAAGTGCCCCAAAGATGCAATAAGAACAAGAGAAAGGGATTTCTACCACTATCATCGTCTGATGGGGCACCCGACAGAAAATTGTTACACGTTAAAATGTATAATACAAAGAATGATAAACAGAGGAGAAATAGTGATTGGAAAAGAAAAGGAAAGAGACACAAAGGCGATGGTAAATGTACTGACAGTTCAGGAAAGTATTCATGAAAGAACAGGGAAAGGAAATCATAAGATGACAAGCAAGGCTGTAGTAATCACACTACGATCAGGAAAAAGAATGGCAAGTCCCCCAAGGCAGAAAACTAAAGTCACAAGAAAAGAGATCGTCGAAAATCAGCATGATAGTGATGAAAGAGAAGAAAAGAATGAGGCAGCAAAGGTGACTTATGATGTAGTAAGCCACTTGAAAGGCATACCGGCTCGGTTAAGCTTTTATGACGCATTAAAGTATCAGAGTACTTTTGGCAAAGTTTGATTCAAGCGCTATCCGACCATGATGTCAGAGAAATATTACTTGCAGAAATGGAAAAATGAAGAACGCAAAGAACAAGAGGACTACATGCAGGTAGTTTCCTGCTCTAATGATGATCTAACCTGTGATACTGGGCACAATAAGCCACTAATGATAGTGGGCCACATCCGTGGCAAGAAAGTCAAGTGGATTATGCTCGACAATTGGTCTACGGTGAATCTATTACCACTAACGATGTTGAATAAATTGGGCTACCATTGTTCTGATCTGTGACTTAGTGGAATGATGATACATGGCTTTAATTAAGATGGGCAGTGCACGCTCAGCAAAATTACAATAACATGGTAAATATGAGAATTAACTATTGATGTTGTTTGCCATGTAATTAATGTAATCACGACATACAATCTTCTCTTAGGAAGACCATGGATATATTAGTACGATATTATACCTTCTACCCTACATCAACGTTTCAAGTACTGTAAGAACAGAGTACAGTATAAAGTAATGGCCAATGCGAAGCCATATATGAAATTCGAAGCCTTCTTTGCAGACATCATTTATTACGACTGATTTGCCAGAGAAGAAGAGAGAAAGAGTGATGAAAACAAAGGCCCGGGAAATGTTCATGCGAAAGTAATAAAAGAGAAATCTGAAAAGGCAGGAGCGTCTGGAACTGCAGAAGCAATGAAGATGTTCTATTTTGTGCCGAAACATTTGAGAGAACCAGGACAACCGTCATTAACGTTATTGTCACCTGAACAGTTGAAAATTCTACAGTCAAATTACATAGTGCCATTGCCATATGCTGAAAGAAATAAGTCATTCCCGGCTGTTTCGGAAAGGTTTCATGTCAAAGCTAGTGGAAAGTATCCGGAGCTGATTGAATTTTATGCCCCTTCAGAAGAAAAGATAAAAGAAAGGGCTAAGGATAATGTACATCACAGAAAGCTAACATCTCATAATCTTAAGAAATACAGTCCGACAAGTAGAAAAATTATGAAAAGCATGGGTTTTGATTCCGAAGAACCAACTGGTCTAAATCATGGAAAAGGAATTCAAATCCCTATCGGAGTCGGCCAGAAGAGACGAGGAAATTTTCAAGGATTGGGGGCAGAGTCTTCAGTGAATATGGTTACAGTCGATCAATTATCAGAGACAGATCCTGAAATACTTAAGCATCCTGAGATAGCTCCGAAGCAAATGGAAGATGAGGGGCAGCCGACGATAGATAGTTTGTGACAAATAAATCTGGGCACAGAAGAAGAGTCAAGAAAAACATTCATAAGTGCCAGTCTTCTTGAGCAAGAAGCTGAAAAATATATCCAACTCCCGAAAGAAAATAAAGATGTCTTTGCCTAGACATATGCGAAAATGCCTGGTTTAGAACCCTTAGTAGCAATGCATCGATTGAATATTTCTAAAGACAAAAGGCCGATTAAGCAAGCGCAAAGGCGATTTCACCGAGACTTGGTTCCTCTGATAGAAGAAGTGAACAAACTAATAAAAGTTAGATTTATCAGAGAGGTCAAATATCCTAAGTGGATATCGAATGTTGTCCTAGTAAAGAAGAAAAACAGACAGATCAGGGTGTGCATTGATTTTAAAGATCTAAATGAAGCTTGCCCGAAAGACGACTTTCCTCTCCCAATAATCGAATTGCTAATTAATGGTACGACACAATATGTTGCATGTCCATCATGGATGGCTATGCTGGTTATAATCAAATTAGAATGGCTCCTGAAAACGAAGAAGTGACAACATTCAGAACTTCGTTTGGAATTTACTGCTACAAGGTTATACCATTCAGTCTCAAGAATGCTGGGGCGACTAAAGGGTAATGCAAAATATCTTTCAAGACACGATGCATAAGCATGTTGAATGTTATGTAGATGATCTGGTGGTCAGGTCAGGTAATCATCAGGAACATCATGAGCATCTGGCATCAGTCTTCCGTCGGCTTAGAACGAAGCAGCTAAAGATGAATTCAACTAAATGTGCTTTCAGAGTGTCGTCAGGAAAATTTCTTAGTTTTGTTATCTGGCACAGTGGTATTGAGATTGATCCAGTGAAAGTTAAGGCCATTTAAGATATGCCGCATTTGAAAACATTGAAGGAATTGAAAAGCTTGCAAGAAAAACTGTCGTATATTTGCCTTTTTATTTCAAATCTAGCAGGGAGATGCCAGCCGTTTTCTCATCTTATGAAGAAAGGAATAGAGTTCATATGGGACAAAGCTTGTCAGAACGCGTTCGATTCAATAAAGGAACTGTTAAGACAACCTCCAGTATTGACAGCTCCTATAAAGGGTAAGCCACTTATCTTGTACATATCTGTAGCTGAGAATTTGTTGGGAGCCTTATTAATGCAGGTAAATGAAGATGGAAAAGAAACAACTCTTTATTATCTACGTCGAACTCTAATAAGCACAGAATGCAATTATTCCCCGATCGAGAAAGAATGCCTAGCACGGATATTTACAGTACAAAAAATTGAGACATTATTGACTGTCTCATGATATAATTTTAATCTCAAGGGTAGATCCCATAAAGTTTTTAATGATAAGGCCGATGTTATTAGGAAGATTGGCCAAATGGATGCTATTACTATTAAAATATACGATTACTTATGAACTGATGAAAGCAGTGAAGGGACAAGTAGTGGTGGATTTCTTGGCAGTGCATCTGGTAATGGAAAGTGAAACCATTAGCGATGATTTTCCCGACGAGCAGGTTATGATGGCTGAGTCGCAAAACTTATGGCAGATGTATTTTGATGGTGCTTCTCGAGCATCAGGAGTAGGTGCAGGAGTAATTTTCATTACTCCTCAAGGTGACTTGTTACCATATTCCTTTACATTGGGTACCGCATGCACGAATAATGAAGCCGAATATAAAGCTCTCATCATTGGAATGGAAATTGCTCAGGAAATGAAGATAAAAATGCTACAGATTTTCAAATATTCCAAGTTGATTATAAATTAACTGATGACTAAGTTTGAAATAAGAAAGCAAGAGCTCTTGCCGTATTATCGAAAAGCACAGTAGTAACTGGAGTAATTCTACCATGTTGAAATAAAGCATGTACCGCGATCTGAAAATGCGAAGGCAGATGCTCTAGCTAGTCTAGTAGTAGCCATGTCCTATCTGAACAGATGTCCTCCTCAAGTACCTATAGAGGAAAGAAGATTCTTGCCCTTTTCAGAAGTTATTGACGAAGTCATCGAGGCACTCCCTATATAATGTTTGGAAGTGAGAGTAGATGATTGGCACCAACTTTTCGTAGATTACCTTAAATATGATATCTTGCCAGAAGATCCAGCACAAAAACAGTAAATCAATAAGAGATCGAACAAGTTCATCATATGTAGTGAAGTGCTGTACAGAAAATCTTATAATGGGATACTGCTGCGTTGTTTAGATGAACAAGAAGCAAGTTAGATATTACAAGAAGCTCATGCTGGGGAATGTGGGGCACATCAAGCTGGCTGAAATTTACTTCATCGGATACATCGAATGAGGTATTACTGGCCTACAATGTTTAAAGATGTAATAGATTACGCGAAGCAATGTCACGAATGTCCGATTCACAGAGATGTCATACATATTCTCCCTGAAGATCTCCATCAGACAATTGCTTCTTGGCCTTCGCCACTTAAGGACTAAATGTTATTGGGCCTATAAATCCGCCTTCATCTAAAGGAAAACAATATATTCTGGCAGCAACAGATTACTTCTCCAAGTGGAGAGAAGCGATCGCATTACGCAATGTCAGAGAGAAAGATGTGGTTAATTTCATCTGACACGCGATAATATATCACCAAGGCATCCCAAAGAAAATCGTAACTGATAATGGTACCCCTTTTAAAAATTAGAGGCATGGAAAAGCTGCATCAGAAGTTCAGTATTCACCACTCGTTTTCAACACCTTACTATCCACCGGCCAATGGATTAGCAGAGGCATTCAATAAGACGATAGTGAAGATACTGAAGAAGACAGTAACAGGAAACAAGCGTGATTGGGATGAGAAGTTGCAAGAAGCATTATGGGCATACAAGACTACCCACCGAACAGAAATAAGAACAACACCGTATTCCTTAGTTTATGGCGTAGAGGCAGTCATCCCGATTGAAACACAAGTTGCGTCACTCAGAGTGACAGTGCATCAGTTAGTTACAGATGATGAAAATGCAAAAATAAGGTTGGAAGAACTGGACCTCCTCGATGAGAAACGCCTGATAGGTCAACAGTGATTACAGTTGTATCAGGAAAGAATATCGTCTGCCTTTGATAAACGAGTCAAGTATCACTCTTTCAAGAAAGGAGATATGGTGCTAATGTTGAAAAGACCGATAGTGGTGACCCGCAGAACAGGGGGCAAATTTGAGCCTAAATGGGATGAGTCATACAGAATAAAAGTAGTATATTCCAATGGAGCATACAGAGTTGTAGATCAAGATAGATAAGGTATCAATATACCGGTCAATGTATGCTTCATCAAGAAGTATCATCACAGAAGATAGTTATAATTTTGATCCAGAAGATTATCAGCATAATGCTTCTATATCAAAAGGGGGCAAGAACAAGTGAAGTCATGTTCATGTATTCTTTTTTAGATAATTGAATAAAGAAGGAATTCCAAGCATATCGTCAAAGATTACATATCAGTAATTTCTTTAAAAGAGAGTAACCATCGCTGGCGTCATCGAACAAGCATCACTAAACCTTGCTGAAATTAGTATCATCACCAAGCTGATATATCATTATGAGTATGGCATGAATATCGTTAAAGATATTATCAGTAGCAATGATGTATCAAGCAAGATATCTATCATTCTCTTGACAATGATGGCGGCTTATCATTTAAGGCGGCTTATGGCCAACTACACATAAGGCCTATCGCCATTATTATTCGGCCAGTAGTGAGAAGCCAATGGCCCTAAAAAGCCCGTCTACACCATCATGTGCATACCTATACTGGCGGTAGATGAAGCCAGTGACTGAAAGCCCTAAAAGACCAAAAAGTCCTCAACGGCCAGTCACACGTAACACCAATGTCGTCTGTATAGCTTTCCAACAGTGTCACAGGGCACGGATGAAACTACCCTCCCGTGAATGGGTCTGACCTTGCAGAAAAAGAAAATGTGGGCTGCAGTGTGTGCTCTTTGGCATTGTCCATCGATAGGCTAACCATGCATAAGACCCCCTAGATCCTTAGATTGATTTCAATAGTAACTCATGAAGAAGGGATCTAACCCACTCATCGATGGACTGGCAGCCCTGGATTTTGTACCCCAAAGATCGCCTTGTGCACCCTGTGAACTCTAGAGAGTTACTGCGGCCAACACTGTGCGTAAATCAAACCGAGTTCACGGCCCCGTTAGCTTCACTAGGCCCCTCTAAATGATCGCGGTTTGTGAACTCACCAGGCTATGAAAAGCTCGGTGAACTCATAAGAGTTACAGAGACCAATCACGTGAGACCCGACTCCACTACTCAAGAGTCTAAAAAACTACGTTGCTCCACTACTCAAGAGCTTAAACTATGTTGCTCCACTACTCAAGAGGTTAAACTATGTGGCTATCTGACTAAATTGAAATCTAGTACCGCCTACCAAAAAAAAACATATAGGAAATTCCATATTAACAATTATAATATATTTGTTATTCTTTTATCTCAACCCTCACTAAATATCATGTTAGATGATTGCATAAGTAAATATGCTTAAAGTGAATTATGATTTGGAAATTTATGAATAGGTAAATTATCTCAAAATATCATCATGTCTTCACTCATATATGCATGCTGAAAATCAAAAGAAGCTGCATGTTCTAAAAAAAAAAAAAAAACAAAACAAAACAAATAAAACAAATTCTTTACCAATAATCTGTGACTCCTAATATTCCTAGATATTTTTACAAATCTTCCTTCAACTGAATTCGAGCTGCGATGTGTCTTGAATTTTCTTCAAGAATAATTTTTTCTTGATTTAAAATTCCAGCTAACTTGCTTTCCAAAGATGCGATTATCTCTTCATTTTTGATTAATTCAGATTTCTCAGCATTGACAAATTGAATACTGATTCGCATCTTCTCTTTGATCTCCTTCATAGTTGATTCTTCTGTATGGTCTTTCAACTCCAGTTGCGAGATTTCTTCCTTTTGGAGAGCTATGTGATTCTGAATGATCGTTCTACTGTCAGCACAAGCCTTCAACTGTCCCTGAAGAGTTGACTATTCTTGATTGAACTCAGAAATAGTAAAAGTGATGAGGGAAGCCTTCTATTTGGAAAGAGCTAGTTGTTTTCCATATTCTAATATCTCAAGAGCAATAGTGATGTTTTCTACTGATGTCAAAGAAATTACTGAATCACAAAATTTGAGAAGAGAATCATGTAGGACAGTTTTATTAATTTTTACCATCTTTGCAGTGCTTTCCAGGATTTCAATAGCAATATTCAGATCCAACCACTGTTTGGGATCTTTAAAAATGTGAACTATCTCTGATATAGAATTCCTCATCAAAAGCAGTTTATGTGTAGGAACCTTCTTAAAAGATAATAGATCAGACACAGTAGCTACAGAGTCAGAGCTTGCTGCACCACTGTGAGGAGGAGTTCCTATAATATAAAGAGGAAAAGAAATTAGAATAATGATAATAAGGCTAGGGGATGTGGAAATTCTGATAAAGCAAATGATATACATACCTACTACAGAAGTATGGGTAACAAGAGGTTGAATTTCCTGAACAGAAGAAGGGCCAGCTCCTAACATATCAGCAAAGGAAGGCGCTCTGGCCTCCTTGCTTAAATCCCTAGTAGTCAGAGTTGGAAGATCAGTGGTCTCTACTGGAAAAATAATTCCACGAGCTACTGCCTTTAGTGCTACCAAAGGAGTTAAATAGACACTCGGTGAAACCACTGGTGCAGCCGGAGGAAGATCCGCAGGGGGAGTATCACCCGTCCTAATATTGACAATATGAGCACCTGAAATAAAAATATAACAATAATAATGAGATAACTATTGCGATATATATATATATAAAGATTGTAAAAAAAAAGAGGGGAAGAAAATTCCGTACTTGGTGAATATTCATATTCTCCGTAATCTACAGGTTCATCTTCTTCCTCCTCTATCACCGCAAGGGTCTTCGCAGGAATATTGGTATCAGGAAGAGCTTCAAAGGTTGACGAAAAATGTTCTTCGTTAATAAAAGTACCTTCCATAACAACATCTTCCTCACCATCAATGTCAACCTCTCCCTCCTCGAAGTCATCATTTTCATCATCTTCATCATCTTCATACTCAGCAGAATTGGTGCCTTCAGATGAAGAGGCTGAACTTTCATCCTCTAAATCTTCTTCATCTACTTCTTCGATCATAACTCGCTTCCCTTTGGAGGGAGAAGCCCGGCTACTTCCTGGCTGAAAATCTTTATTAACTGGGACCGAAGAAGCTGGAGAAGCTCGGCTACCCCCTTTTTTAGGAGAAGGGGGAGAAGCTTGGGAGCGTGTCTGAGACCTTGTCATCGGAGAAGATGGACTAGGGTGAGTAGTTCGAGGAGAAGTAGAAGGGGCTGATTGATCTTGAGGTTCAGCAACATTTTCTTAAGCCGAAGAAGAAGCTTCTATCACCTCTTTAATCACTTTCCCAGAACGATCCTGTGGGACCTTCTCAAAGTCCCTAATGACCCCATAAGCTATCCACCCTTCTAAAGTGTTGAGGGTTTTCGTTTATGAATGGGATCATCCACTGATATCTTAACACAGAGCTGACCAGGAAATGGGGCATTACTTGTTTCTGGCACGAAGCCTATCCCTTCTTCGAACTTACGGCCTCTAAGCCTTGGCCGCGAAACCCAAATTGGTTCAGTCACAGGTAGGCATTTATTCACCAAATATGACTGATGAACCCACCATCTCATATGACTATATGAGGCACGAGGGATGCGATTACAACTCGGGATAATGAAAGAAGATTCGACTCGACCGCCTAAAAACTGTTTCCATATCATAGCCCAATTATAAGGGCCTGTCCCGTAACTCCGCATTCGCCTGGTCACTAACCCACAATCCTCTAGAATGGTTTGGTCAAAACCAAATCGATGAGCAAAATGGCTCAGGTAGTATGGCTCCCTCCAAAACTTTACTCCCTCTCTCAATGGGAGACTACAGGATCGGATTGATAGGTAAAACGCCCTCTCCCCTGGGGTAAGTGATCTAGTATCTATTTTTTTATATCCTTCGTGTAGCGATACAGGCAGAAATGGAAGTAGTTGATGTTGTCATCAGAAGAAATTGCATCAATAACCCAATCGTAAGATCTTTTTGTCATAGTTCTCTTCTGGAAAAACCAGAGTGGAATATAGGAGGGATGAATATAAGCCTTCTCAGAAACTTCAAAAGTCCATGGAAAATATACACCGAGCCAGCTAGTGAAGTAATGCCATTGAGTGTAAGTGGAAGAAGAGCAACAGAAAGACTTTTGACATGCGAGGTAATCTCTCCAAAAGCCCTATAAATTGAGCATAGGACTGGAGGAGCGAGAGAATATTTGAACCCTTCAACCATTACGCCGACAATAATAAACCCGAATAGCATCTGCCCACTTCGAGTTGGGTAGGACCACTACACTCAGCAATACACAAGAAACGTTGCAAGTTCCCCATCAAGGGTATACTCTGGATGTTCTTTTATATTTTCATGAAGATCCTCCAATTCTCGCGAATGATTGCCACTAAACCTGGGAAGAGAAGAAAAGACGGATAATGAGAAGTATGCGATAAGGAATTAATAGTCCACAAGAAAGAGAAATTACTAGAGAGCTCTATTGAAATGTGTAAGCCATTGTAATAGGGAGATCTTGTGAATGTTTGGGAATTTGGACATCTCCTTAAAAAGTTCAGCATCGTTTCTAAGATAGAAGCAACGCGGCCTGGTGAGGAGATATAGGCCAATTCTTCATTAGTCAGCACAAACTCATTGTAGAATTTCCTGGTTATTAGAAGACCAGTAAGTCGATCCCAGAGTGTGATACTCATCTCGACTGTAAGAAGGTGGAAGGAGTTGGTTGATGGACACCAATAATTAAGGAAGCCTTTTAGGATAGAAGGCTCCTTATAGAAATGTTGCGATGTAGCTTCTATCGTGTTATAAAGATCAATCTTGACCAAGATCTTAGAATGTTTGGACAAGATCACCGCTGCCCATTTAGGATAGTAATTGCAGGAAGTTAGGAGACCTCTCGTCTTGAATTCTTCCGGACTTCAGATCAAATGGCGTTCTTTGAAATGTTATTGAAGCGTCTCATAAAAATGAGTCAGGAATAGATTGTGCAAATTATGAGAAGGGGTGAGGATGATCATCTGGTGAACATCGCTAATCTATTACCTTGGGTTCATCGGCAGTAAGATACCTTCCAAAATTCTGGGTTCCCTCAATGACCAGGATTCTGTGAAGGCCAGTTTCTCTCCGTCCATTTGATCTGATGGTTCACAGTTGAGGATATACTAATGGTGGTGAAGGCTCAGTGGGATATCACTACCATGCCTTGCTTATAATTGTTATTAAATTTCCATAATACCCTCGATCACCCGAATCGACTCCCATGAGTTCTGAGTTTCCTTTTATTGTGCTCTTTGATTTTCTCCTAAAACTCTTCAACTTTGTTGCCACGGGTTTTCTTCGACCTAGATGGTGGGGGAGTGTTTTCTCTCATCAGCTGTGTAACGTCTCGAAAAAACTCGTACAAAGACCCGAGTACCACCTTAGGCAGAAATTCTTAAATATTGTATACTGTGGAAATTAGACGAAAATTAATTAAGTACTAAACTAAATTAATCGGTGGATTAGATTGAACCACTATCTATACAAATTGTAAGACACAACCATTAAAATCGCTAACTCAATATTACTTGAAAACGTCGAGGAAATCCCAAAACCCAGTTGCTCTCGGGAGCACATTGAAACGCCATATCGGACCTGGACCGCACGTAGAAAGTCCGACAACCGCAAGACTATAGGGTTACGACCATCTTATTAGGCTTGACAACCATTGCGAGAATCGAGCCTAAATAGTATCAGGAAATGCACAACTTGAGCCCTGAGCAAAGTGTGTGAGAAACGCGAATATCTTTAGAAAATGAACCCAAACTTAAGTAAATTGGACCATTTGCTTGTGGGTGAAATTGAAGACTTCAGATTGTCAATTTCTGACCGAACTTCACCCATGGATTAGGGAAATTTTCCTGCACATATTCATATACTTGGCCCTGATCGAGTGACAACGACCGTTGATATGATGTCGGTCCGTCACGGTTGATCGGCCTATCCAAACATGCTGAAATCGCATCCTGACCTAGATCCATCGTCAAGGAACTTACTCTGTGACATAGACAGGTAATGGACCTCCATATGAGTCCCGTTTGTCCAAAACAGACACCCTTTGGCTATAACCTAAGCATACCATGGCCCTGGGGCCATTGACATCAGTTCTGGGCCTATTTAAAGACCTTAAACCATCCCATTCCCGTTCCATACGAAATTCTCTAACCCTAGGATAGAGAAGAGAGAAAAGAAGAGAAAAGTGTGAGGAGAGAAGAGAAAGAGTGGGAGATCGTTGCTGGGATTCTCTCCCACAACTCCACCTCGATTCACCTCCCCACCTTGCTACACGATCGTCTCTGGTTACGATTTGGGTAAGAAATCCTAACCCTAACCTGATTTAGAAATCCAAATAGAACAATCAACAAAATAGCTAACGTATTTCATCGTATAGGTGTCGTCGTTCCATTTTCGGGAACGTTGTGTTGGAACCGAGTTCAAATCGGGTATTCTGACGAAAGGTGCGGACTATAAACATTTATGTTATGGTTTTCAAGGCTTTCAAATGTCGGCAATGATTTATGTCTAACTTGATTGTTGTCATATGATCTTAGTTATGACATTTTTCATATATTATACATGTATGAACTATATTGGACAAATATGCATTCCATGTGTTTGTTGAAATGTTTGAATGAACTTGAAATTATGATTTTGTGCTTGTCATGATATCTAATCTAAGATCCATGTTTGTTATATGCGTTATAGCCTATGTTGCATAGGAAATTGCTATAGTTCATGTCATAAGTAATCTAGTCTATGTATTTGGTAATGTGAAGGCTAAGTGTTTAATAAAATGTCTGAATGAGAAATTATTTGATGAATTGTATTTAATAAGGGTGTTGAGATAGGATTCTCAATTACCTTAATTATATGTATGATTTCCTTTATGTGACCTTAATTTCAACTACGCAAGTTATGGATGAATTGTAATGTTCGGTAACATGTTCAATATGTTTGATAAAATGCTCAAATGAGTGTTGTACTTGGATCATTGTTAAATGCTTATATGATTGTCACATGTATCTACATGCTACATTTGAGTATGATTGGGACTATAATGTAGTCCAGGCAATCGGTAACAGTTCCCGATTGAGTGGCCGAATTAGTCTCGCCACATTGGATACGTTCGATGAATTCGAGCCGTACGATGATTGTCGATAGTGGTTAGCCCATGTGGAGTATTTATGTGCTCCATGTCGATTAATTCACCGTGCGCTTATACCAATCAAACTTATCAAATAACCCGATTGGCCTATTATGTGTTTACCATGTATGGACACTACTGCTTGAATCTAAGGTACCACTTACCAATGTAAAACCAGTTTCAACTATGGTACCATGATCTGCTAAGACTCATGAGCTGAGCATGGTGGTATGGGTCACCGTGGTCGAGCTATTAGCCTACGCTAGGGTGATGAGCTTCCCCGTAGTGTCCAGTGAGTAACTCAAACTCGTGAGCCGAATATGGTGGTATGAGACATTGTATTCGAGCAGTCGGCCTACGTTCAAGTGACGAGCCTCCCATACTGACCTCGAGTATAAACACTTGAATTTACCTATCCACTGCTTTCATTAGGGGTGATGCCCTACAACTTGCCTATCGATGTGATTAACTAGGATTGACGACCCTATATGGATCCCCCCTTAAGTTAATGATATAAAAGGGAGGTACCTTAGCTTCACAAACCTGCTGTATGAATAAGCCTAATTGAGTACTTGGTTAACATGACCATACACCGCATTGCATGTGCTTTGGCAAGGAAGCCTACATTTAGGGAGTTTGCCATGCGCGAATGGTTGATGAAGTCGTTGAAGGAGTGTTGGCAAGGGCATGCATCATTACTGTATATCATCCCTACATTAACCAGAGTAGTTAGGAAATGCTTGTTGTATTGATTTATCATTACTGCTTGATTGAATTGATAACATGTTAACCTTAACCTTATAGTACCACTAAGTTGATCAGTCACTCCCACTCTGGGACCGTGTTTTAAAACACCAACCAGACTCTGTTTTAGTGGCAGATGATGATGAGGCTTACGCGATGAAGCCGGATTTCTTAGACGAAGAGGAGGAGTTCTCCTACGTGGAGCTCTCTGCCAGGTCAACCTAGACCTCGTGCTACTTCGATGTGATTATAGGGATACACAGATTAGCTAAATACTCCATATTTGGATATTTTGTTTAGTTTGAACCAATACATGTATAAACTTCAGCCCGGTTATATGATCATACTCTGGAGGTTGTGAAACACGTATATGCTTTTTATATCCATCTTAGTCTTCCGCTTGCTTAATTACATTAACTCTGGAGTATGACATGTTGTTTTAGTATAATCCCTCTCATGTTTAATGCACTAATATGGACAACATTTAAACATCATTATCTATGTTCCATAAGTGATGCGCTGGATTTCAGGAGTAGAGCTTTGCTCGACCCTCGAAATTCGGGGCGTTACAAGTTGGTATCAGAGCATGGTTTGGATTAAACTGGACCTAGGTTATGGTAACACGATGCACACTGATGCACTTTGACTTAGGAGGGGGCGATAAAATGTAGAAATGATCATAGGATCCCAAGGTTTTGCCGATGGGCGAAATCGACCGGTGAACGTAGCCTGTACGCGTCTGAGATCATGAGAAATGATCTCAATCCCTTTAAGACCGCTAATAGGTGGGTTTGAACAAAAATTTAGTGAACCCTAGGCTTGGAACAAATCAAAAGGCGTGAATACGCGCTTCCTGGACAGAGAAAACACCTCACACGGGTAAAGGGGCCCATTGCACGATTTTCGATGAGACCCAGGGGGTCCCCCGGACATTTCGGCATGCCAAGATGGGGTAGCCACCGCCCCTGGGCAGAGGCGCCACCAGCAGCCCAGGGGGGCGCGGCTCCACCGCCCAAGCTGCGGCACATCGCCCGCCTTCACAGCGAGCCGCGGTGGGCCCGCGGTTCCGGTGGCCCACTGCCCTCCACACACACATGTGGGGCCCGTTTTCATGTGGGACCACCTTATTTTATCCCTCTTTGCTCCCCTTTATTAATTTCACCCCTCTCTTAGCCCTTTAAACCCCTCCAAAATCCCATTTTCTCTTCCAAATCTCCCTTCCATATACACCAAGCTTCATCTTCTTCCATATCTTGCACCCATCTCCACCATTTCCTCAAAACCTCTCTTACAACTCTCTATTTTCCTCATTTCCCCTCATTTGAGCACCCAAACCTATCCTTTGTGTCTCATAACTCTCAAACTTCTCAAATCCACCTTATTCTCAAGCTTTTCCAACTCTATGGCCCTCTTTGAGCTCGTCACCACCATCTTTTCCATCTCAACGCTCCTTTTCCTTATGAGAAAGAGAAGAGTGGCCCCAAATGAGGCTGGGCCAAGCCGTCCAACCCGCTCAAGGAAGCAGATGAGTGCCATAGTTACTACAAGTGCCGAGCGAGAGCAAAGGACGAAACGGGACCTCGATCCTTAAATTCCGTTGGAGAGATCGCTACCAGCGGGTGCCGAACTAGGTAGGTTCCGTAGAGTTGTATTTGAAGCACATGTGGATGAGAAGTTATTTGGACTATACCTAGTGATGGACCTCCTGTTAAAGGCTGTGTGGGGCCCCATATTTGAAGGCAAGTCTCATGCATGTGAAGGCACTGTCTGAGCCTTCTATGACCATATACGGAACCCTTTACTGGAGCCTCTTCGGTTTACTATTCCCTTTGGGAGGCAGGAAGCCATAGTCGATGTAGAGATGATGGCCTGAATCATGGGAATTGAGCGTGGTGTAGTACATGCTAGTGCATCTCGTCTCACTAGTATATGAGAGAGAGAGATCACCGCACGCGATTTCTTTGTGGTCAATTAGCTCATTGGAGGTGAGGCAACAGCCTCCTATCAACCAAGATGATGGCAGAATTTTACCTACTTCACCACATATGCACGTACAACATGTATCCTAGGTGGAGTAACTGTACCAAATGCACTCGCTTAATGGTGGACTTCCTTTATAGGGCTGGACAGGGAGACAAGCTATGCCTGCCTACTTTTGTCCTATCACAGAGAGTCAGGACTGCATGCTCTACTAGGGGAGATGCTTCACTCCCATTTGGCCAACTTATCTGTAAGATTACTCGTAACTTCAGTTTTAGGCCTAACATGGATAATCTTGCGCCCATCCACTTTATGTAATGTCTCGAAAAAATTCATACAAAGACCTGAGTATCACCTCTGGCAGAAATCGCTAAGGATCAAATTATGTAGAAATTAGATGAAAATTAACTAAGTACTAAACTAAATTAATTAGTAGATTAGCTTGAACCACTTTCTATGCGAACTGCAAGACCTAAAATTAGTAGAATCTCTAACTCTACATTACCTAAAAACCTAGGAGAGATCTCAAAACCCAGTTGCTCTCGTGAGCACACTGAAACTCTGTATCAGACCTAGACGGCACGTCAAAAGTCCGATTACTGCGAAACTATATGATTATGACCACCTTACTAGGCTTGACAACCATCTCGGGATCAGGTCTAAATAGTATCCAGAAACGCACAACTTGAGCCTGGAGCGAAGGGTGTTAGAAACGCGAATATCTTTATAAAATAAAATCAAACTTAAGTGAATTGGGTCGTTCACTTACAGACCAAATTTAAGGTTTCAAACCATCAGATTCTGACCCAACTACATCCTTAGATCAGGGAAATTTTCCAACACATGTCAGTGTACTTGTAGCCCTGATCGAGTGACGGTGGCCATTGAACTGAAACTGGTCCTCCACGGTCGATCTACAAATTTGATCGGACCAAAACTTTAACCTGGCATAGATCCATTAATAGGGAACTTTCTCCGGACCGTATGCAGGAAATGGACCTCCAAATGAGCTCCGTTGGCCCGAAACAGCCACCCTTTGGCTATAACCTAAGTATACCATGGCCCTGGGGCCATTTGCACCAGTTCTGGGCCAATATAAGGGCCTTAACACACCCCTCTCATTCCATACGAATTTCGTAAACCCTAGGAGAGAGAAAAGAGAAAAGAGGAGGAAAGAGTGAGGAGAAGAGAGAGTGAGAGTGAGAGATAGTTGCTAGGATTCATTCCCACCACTCTACGTGCCGAATCATCTCTCTCGTGTCGCTACACCGTCGAATCCGAATCCATTTTTAGGTAAGAAATCCTAGCCCTAATCTGTTTTAGGAATTCGAATAAGGGAAACGGTGAAATAGTTAACCTATTTCATGATTTAGGTAGCCGTTGTGCCATAGATAAAGGTGTAGTGTACGAATCGAGTTCGTAATCAGCATATCGATGAAAGGTGTGGACTATAAATATTTAGGTTATGGTTTTCAAGGCTTTCAATGTCAGTTAATGATTTATGGCTGACTTGATTGCTGTCACATGTACTTAGATGCGATGTTCTCCGTGTATTACACATATATATGAACTATGTTGAATATAATGCATTCCATGTGTTTGTTAAAATCTCATAATGAAAATGGAATTATGATTTGTACTTAACATGATTATTGATTGAGATTACATGATTGTTGTATGTGTGGTAACTCCCTTGTGAAAGGATTTGCCATAATATATGTTATAACAAATTTATTACATGTATGTTGATATATGTGTAGTCTAAGTGTTTGAGAAAATGTTTGAATTAGAAGTTGCTTGTTGAAATGTATTTAATAAGGGTGTTGAGATAAGATTCTCAATTATTGTATCTATGGTTACAGTTTCCTTCATGTAATCTATCTCGCTACTACGTGCTTTATGGGTGAAATCTTATGTATGATAATATGTACACTGTGTTTGTTGAAATGCTCAAATGAGATTTATATTTAAATTGGTTGTCACATGCTGTTTGACTATCACATATGAATGCCTATTGTATTTGAGTATGATTGGGACTAATACGTAGTCCAGGCAATCGGTAACGGCTTATGGTCAGTGGCCGAACTAGTTTCGCCACAACGGATACGTTCGATGAATCCAAGTCGTACGGTGATTATTAACAGTGGTTAGGCCACGAGGGGTACGTATGCGCTCCATGTCGATTAATTTAGCATGCGCTCGTACTAATTGAACTTGTCAAATAACTCGATTGGCCTATTATGTGTTTACCATGTATGGACGGTACTGCTTAAATTTAAGGTACCACTTACCAGCGAAAAGTCCGTTTAACCTTGGTACCACGATCCGCTAACACTCATAAGCCGGGCATGGTGGTATGGGACACCGTGGTCTAGCTGTCGACTTATACTGGGCTGACGAGCCTCTCCATAGTGTCCATTAAGCAACCCAACTCGTGAGCCGAATACGGTGGTATGGGACTGTATTCGACTGTCGGCCTACGCTAAGGTGACGAGCCTTTTCGTAGTGATCTCAAGTATAAACTAGGCCTACGCTAAGGTGACGAGCCTCTCCATAGTGACTTGAACTTGCCTATCCACTGCTTTTCAATTAGGAGTGATGTTACCCTATAACTTGCCTATCGTATGTGATTAACTAGGATTAACGACCCTAGATGGATCATTGTTTGGGTAAATGATATAAAAAGAGGCACCTTAGCGTCCCGAATCTTCTGTTTAAATAAGCCTAATTAAATAGTGGCTAACACGATCATCACTACGTGAAAAATGGAAAATAATGATGAATTTTGAGACGGTCCAGGACCGTCTCTAAAATTCCTTGGTTTAAAGATGGTTTAGAGATGGCCGTAAGCCGTCTCTAAAATTTTAGACGGCTCTTGACCGTCCCTAATATTGTCTTAAAATGTTAAAGGTCCACAAATCATTTAAGACGGTCGAAGACTGTCTTATATGCGGTCATCTAAGACGGTCAAAGACCGTCCGCATTAGAGACGATCATTAGCCATCTTTTACTTGTAATCTGAGACTGTTAAAGACTATCTCTATTAGAGACGGTCCTTAGCCGTCTTATAGCCCTGTCAAAGGCCGTCTCTAAGAGACGGTCCTAAACCGTCTCTAATGCTCAGGTCAAAAATTTAGAAGCTCAAAAAAATTATGAATTTCAAAAAAAAAAAATAGCTGAAGCTTAGAAAAATAATTAACAATGTTTAAGAAAAATTTAAATTTTGAAAAAAAAAAAAAAAACTATTGATAATTTTGAAAAAAAAAAAAGATTTCGATAAAAAAATGATATTTTGAAAAAGAAAATTTTAAAAATTAAACAAAATTGTGAAAAAATTGACAAATTTAAAAAGAAAATATATTTTTTAAAAAAGAAAACTAGATTTTGTATTTTGACAAGAAAAATTGAAAAGTTATATAACAAAAGTGAGATTTTGATGATGTGTTGTATATCCTTGCCGCCCCTATGTTTCTCCAACCCATTTTTGGGCCAGGTGTAAAAAATTGTATAGATTTAAATTTAAGTGGGCCACACCACTAGAAAGAATGATAATATAGTACCTCGCCATTAAAAATTATAAAGAGCCCATCGTAAGTTTTAGTAATGTTTATTTGTAATTGAACTTGTTGATAATGTAAAGAAGATCTAGATGAAGGTAAACTACAAAGATTAAATTGATCCAAAACTTTTGTGGCCTTCAAAAGGTTTTTAATAGTTATTCATCATTGTTTTGATTAGTATGGCCCACCTGAGATTATTGATTTCTTATGATTTGAAATCACATCCTAAAATATGATGGAAAAATATATGGACGGTGTCGATATACATAAAACATATCAAGGTGGGCCCTACATAGTTAGAGTAACACCCATGAAGGAGTTACCTAAATAGTGAAATGGTACTATAAGGTTACCTTATGGGAACTTCCCATGAGGTTAATCTGTGTGTGCCCCACCATGATGTGTGTAGAACATCAACACCATGCATTTGATGTGTCCCCTTTAAGTCCAAAAATTAGTCATATACGAAACTCAAGTGGGCCATAGCATCTAAAACTATGTGAAGACATCCCTAAAACATATAAAAGCATTTGGTGGGGCCCACATGAGTTTTGGATGTGTATGAAATTGGTCTGACTCCTCATCTAAGTGGGACACACATAATGAATGGGCTGGATCTATGAACCACATCCAGGTGGGCCCAATAAATGATTATGAATGTTTTAATGGGAGGGTAACCCTCTCAACTATAGTATGTAGTGTGGCCCACCCAAGTCATGGATTGACTTTATTTTTAAGCTCGTGGCCTACCATGGAATGGTGCATCTGACTGACGGGGCAGATCCAAAGTTCAAGTGGACCCACACCATAGAAAAGAGTGGGATAATGACACCCACTATTGAAACCTTCTTAGGGCCCGCCGCGATGTTTATTTGAGATCCAACCTGTTTATAAGTTAATACAGACATGGATGCGGTTGAAACTTGGTCTGACCCCTCATCCAAGTGGGACACACATAATGAGTGGGTTGGATATGTGAATCACATTTAGGCAGGACCAATATATGATTATGAATGTTTTAAGGAAACCCTTCTCTACTACATTTAGGTGAGTTACTGGTTACCCTTACAAGAGTAAACTCTGTGGGGTCCACTATTATTTATTTATTTTATCCATTCCATTCATTCATGTTAACAGATAATTTGAGGTCTAAAGAACTAAAAGGAAGCATATCCAAAGCTCAAGTGGACTACACCACAGGAAATAGTGTGATTGAACCTCTATCATTTAAAATTTCTTGGGGGCCATAAAAGTTTTGGATCAAAATTTCTTGGAGGCTTAGGTGGACCACACCACAAGAAAACAATAGAAGTTTTGGATTAAATAAACCATAACGTATGGCCCCACGACCATTTTTTTTTATACTTTTGAACCAGTTGGATTTCAAATAAACATTACGATGGGCCTTAGGATAGTTTCAATGGTGGGAATCACCCTCCCATTGTTTTTTTATGGTGGGGTCCACTATAGATTTGTATTTGTCTCATTCTTTGGCTCGTGACTTGACTTAAAATGATATCTCAAAATGGATGGACAGTGTGGATATAACAAATACATCATAAGTTTTTTATTTTTTAAATATTATATATATATGGAAAAGGTTCTATCCGTTGAGCTCATGGGAACTCCCCATGAAGTCAAGCTGTGTGGGCCCCACCATGACGTGTGTCAAAAATCAACACCATGCATTTGATGGGTACCCTTTAAATTATGGGATATCCCAAAAATCAGCCCTATACAGAACTCTGGTGGGCCATACCATCTAAACTCATGTGACGACATGCCTAAAACATATAAAACCACTTGGTGGGGCCCCACCTGAAATTTGGATGCGTCTGAAACTTGGTATGACCCCTCATCCAAGTAGCACACACATAATGGATGGGCTAGATTTGTGAACCACATATCTGTGGGTCCAAAAAATAATTATGAATGTTTTAATGGAGGGTAACCCCTCTCAACTTTTGTGTTCAGTGGTCTGTGGGCCCCACCATGATGTATGTGTTTCATCCATGCCGTCCAGCTATTTTTATAGATCATTTTATGATATTACAAAAAAATGAGTTATATCCCAATCTCAAGTGGACCACATTACAGGAAAAAGTGTTGAATGAATGTCGACCATTAAAAACTTTTTGGGAGCCATAAAAGTATTGGATCAAGCTGATCTTTGTTTTTTCCCTTCATCTGGGCCTTTATGACCCAATCAACAGATTGAATGTCAAATAAACAGTACAGTGGGCTTTAGGAGGATTTAAATGATGGATATCTAATCACTATTGTTTTCTTGTGGTGTGGTCCACCTAAGATTTATATCCCTCTTATTTTTAGGATGAAGGCCTAAAATGATCTTTAAAAATGGATGAATGGATTGGATGAAACACATACATCATGGTGGGGCCCACAGACCATCGAACACCAGCCCCGTTCCACCCCAAAACCCATCCCGCATGCGCCCATCTCCCACAACCCCAAATCCCTAAATCTCTCTCGCGCGCCCACCCCTCCCAAAACCCAAACCCTCTCTCTCGTGCCCGAAATCTCTCTCTCTCTCTCTCTCTCTATGAAATCCGGCCATGGCTACTCTCGTCTTAACCGTCGATCTCATCTCAACCATCAATCAGTTGTGGCCCACCCTGAAAGATTCCATCACAGCTTACACAGGCCTCTCCCTGACTACCTTCTTCACGGTCCTAGCCCTAGCGATGGCCTTCTACTATGCCGTCTCCAACTTCTTCAATTCTCTGCCTCCTCTGCAGAGGTCGAGGGATTACGAGGAAAAGATGGAGCCTCTGCCGCCTCCGGTCCAACTCAGGGAGATCACAGAGGAGGAACTGAAGGTGTACGACGAATCGGACCCTAAAAAGCCACTGCTGATGGCGATCAAGGACCTTCCGCTGCTCGTGAATCTCCGATTCTCAGGTATGATGTAAACCTTTTCCCTTCTTGCTATTGCTTTCTGCAATTTAGAATACCTAATTAGGGATTTGCATTGTCAAATCCCGAATTAGGGATTTGCATTGTCGAATCCCTTTTTAGGGATTTTCATTGTCGAATCCCTTTTTATGGATTTGCATTGTCGAATCCCTTTTTAGGGATTTCCATTGTCGAGACCCTTTTTGGGGTTAGCATGCTTTTGTTTCCAGGTGGCTTAAAACAGTTTGACAATCAGTTTGGGACAGATAATGGGAGCCTATGAAATGCAGTTCCTGTTTGTGATCTCAGGTGCTTGGTGGACCACCAAAAAGTAGATGCAGTTGTGATTTTGGAGTATATCCAAACAGTTCTTAAAGCATGCCAAAGTTTAGTGCTGTTTTGTTTTTTATATGAATTCTGTTTTCTATGGATGACTATATAGATTTGGATGACTATATAGATTTTATATGAATTCTGTTCAGTGCTGTTTTATTTTTGTTTTTGGTTTTTGGTTTTTTTCTTTATTCACTTTTAACTTAGATGGAAAAAAGCTATTCACAAGCTACAATGTTACAATTTTTGCTTAGATTTATGCTATGGCTTTCTAATCATGTAATAAATGCTGGCTTAACAATGGCAACAGTCTTAAAAGATGTTAATTCTCATGCTTCTTTATATTAGGAACAAATAGACTAAGCGATTCTACTTCATATTTTCTGTTTAGTTGAATATGCAATTTTATTTGACACATGTAGTACCTGTTTGGTAGATCCAAAAATATGTTCATCTCATTTTAGCTAACAATAATTATGTATTAGAGATTGTTATCTGTATCACATAATCACTTTTAACATGAACTCATTATCCATTAGAGATCAAGATTAATGCATAGTTTCTGTTAACCAAAATGAGATCAACTCATTATCTATTAGAGATCAAGATTAATGCATTTTCATGGGTATTTATATATTTCCAACACTATCATTTTTGACTTACCATCCACTAGTATCCAACCTGTTTTGATAAAATTAGATCCAAAACTTTTGTGATCCACAAAAAAAATGATATTAGGTGCAACCAAACACACCCTAAAAGCATTCAACCAGACATGCCCCTTTGCATGATACCAGTGTACCATAATTAAGAAAGTGTTGTATTGCAATCACCTTTCAAATAGAATCCATGTGTCATGTGAAAAAAAAATGCATTTATTTGATAAGCGGCTTTAGATGCCACTTAACCTGATTGGTGCTCTACCTCTACCTCATCTCTTGCCCAAAGAATTTTGGATTGCAAACCAAAGGCTGTCATAACCTGCAATGCTGTTCGCCGAGGTTCTAAAGTCATACTTCTAAAAGATATTGTTGATGCAGCATTGGTCGAATCAACCAAAAATGGGGTCTCTATAGATACGTTAAGTTAAAACTCTCAATTCTTTTGGCGCATAATCTCCTACTTTATTTTATTTTTATTTCTTCATGCACCTGCTGCATTTGAATGAGTCAAGTTGAGATTTCTGTAAATGGACAAAAGCTGCATTTAAACCATAGAAGTAGAAGTCTCTAACAAGGTTGTCACATTCATACCTTGGCAGGCATATCTATTTAATGTCTACTGGGAAGATATTGGGACCATAAAGCCCTTTTTTGATGCTAACTTGGCTCTCACATATTAGGTAAATCTCCGGTGAACTACTTGTCTGTGTATAGTTTATTTTTTAGTTTGACAATTTTTTTTTTTAAACTGAAGCTGTCTAATGTTTGGTGAAGCCTCCCAAGTTTTAATTTTATGATCTGCTGATGCCAATCTTCACATCTCCTAGGTTTCTACCACCAACGAAGATAGAAAAATGCTAGGTATGATGTGTATTTACTATTCTTACTTATGAGCCTTTAACTCTTTGATACAAATATTTACCTATGCTTACTTATTATTACTACAGATTTTAGACTAAGGGAATGCAATGTTGAACATTCCATAGTTGGGACACGCTCAAGACTGAAGTATGGGTCTAAACTGAGGGTAATGCATGTCTCATTCATGACGCACTTCCTTAACAGAGATGTGTGACTGGTATCATGGCATGAACTCTTGCTGTTTTTCTTTCTTCAACATCTATTTGGTGACCCCCATGAAAAAATGATGACATCCACCTATTTGAATTAATTACTCGTTTGAGGATGATGAATGTTTCAATTTCTTGGATGGATGATGAATGAATTTGTGAATGTAAATGAAAATAAAGAACTTATAATATATATATATATATATATATATATATATATATATATATATATATATATATATATATATATATATGTTATCAATGGAGGATACCTTGTTTAGGAAGACATAAAATTCTTGTAGCTTATGGTATGGTGCCCCAATATTGATTGTATGTTACTAGTATGTAGTAGATAATACTAGGTTCAATAGTAGATAATACTAGAGAATACCTAAACCCGAAACCGAACCTGATTCCCTAAACCTAGACGGAAACCTATAGGTTAAACCTAAACCTAAACCTATGACCTATAACCTAAACCTATAACCTAAACCTAAACCTATAACCTTAATCTAAACAAAAACCTAGGACCTAAACCTTAACCTATAACCTATAACCTGAACTTATAACCTATAACCTAACCTTAACCTTAACCTAAACCTAAAACCTTAACCTATAACCTAAAACCTAACCTAAACCTAAAACCTAAATGTATTCTCAAATCCCTAAACCTAAACCTACACCTAATCCTAATCTCAACTCCCTAACCTAAACCTAAACCTAAACTTGAAAACCCAAACCTAAATCCGATCTCGAACCCGAACCCGATTTCCTAAACCCAAACTTATAACCTTAACCTAAACCTATTCTCAAATCCCAAAACCTATAACCTAAACCTAAACCTTAATCTAAACCTAAACCTTAACCTATAACCTAAACGTTAACCTATAACCTATAACCTAAACTCAATTCCCTAAACCTTAACCTATAACCTAACCGAAACCTAAACCTAAACCTATAACGTTAACATAAACATAAAACCTAAACATAAACCTATACTTATAACCTAAACCTATTCTCAAATCCCAAAACCTATAACCTAAACCTAAACCTTAACCAAAACCTAAACTTATAACCTAAATCTATAACCTAAACCTAAACCTACACTTATAACCTATAACCTAAACCTAAACCTAAAACCCAAACATAAACCCAATCTCGAACCCGAACCCGATTTCCTAAACCTAAACCTTAACGTATTCTCAAATCTCTTTTTGGGTACGTAGGCAACCGTTCGTAATGTACTAGAATATCGGTGCAGCCACAAATCTTTTTTCTCCTTTGAATTGTAACAGACTATATCAGTTGCATTTTTCTCTGTCATATAGGTTGTGGCTATCAAAGATATAATATTACCTCCTTATAGGGAAACATTTAATGATGTTTACAGGTAAATTCATTTTTTCTTATTCCTTATATTGTTTCCCAGTTATATTTGTGTTAGTTTCAGAGTATAGGTAGCGAACAGAAATTGTTGGTCGATTGTGTCTTGTAGACAAAGGGATTAGTAACCAACAATAAAAATATGGGAGGCCTTCCCCAGGTATCCAGATGCTTTTAGATATATTTATTTTATTTTTAAATGTATTAGCTTAAAATTGATGGAGCAGACCCGGATGTGCGTCGGAGCTATCCGGATGTTGATCGGGGGTCCCTTGAGGTGGGAACCACTGTTATGACTATGATGAAGTTATCCATTTCCTATGGACAGCATTGGAGGGGCCTGGCCATTTGGACAGGCCGTGTTTATGTATTTACTCGAAATTAATGGAGCAGACCCGGATGTGCGTCAGAGCTATCCGGATGAGCGGGGGTCCCTGGAAGGTGGGAACTACTGTTATGACCATGATGAAGCTGTCCATTTCCTATGGACAGCATTGGAAGGACCTGACCATTTGGACAGGCCGTGTTTATGAATTTGCTCAAAATTAATGGAGCAGACACGGATGCGCATTGAAGCTATCCGAATGAGCAAGGGTCCCTGGAAGATGGGAACCATTGTTATGACCATGATGAAGTTGCCCATTTCCTATGGACGGCATTGGAGGGGCCTGGCCAATTGGAGCAGGCCGTGTTTATATCTGTATTTACAGGTACCACACCCTTAACCTAAACCAAACCCTAAACCTATAACCTAAACCTATTCTCAAATCCCAAAACATATACTTATAGCCAAAACCTAAACCTATAACCTAAACCTATTCTCAAATCCCAAAAGCTATACTTATAACCTAAACCTTAACCTTAACCTATAACCTAAACCTATACTTATAAATTTAACCTAAACCTATTCTCAAATCCCAAAACCTATACTTATAACCTAAACCTAAACCTATACTTATAACCTTAACCTAAACTTATAACCTTAACCTAAACCTATTCTCAAATCCCAAAAGCTATACTTATAACCTAAACCTAAACCTTAACCTATAACCTAAACCTATACTTATAACCTTAACCTAAACCTATTCTCAAATACCAAAACCTATACTTATAACCTAAACCTAAACCTTAACCTATAACCTAAACCTATACTTATAACCTTAACCTAAACTTATAACCTTAACCTAAACCTATTCTCAAATACCAAAACCTATACTTATAACCTAAACCAAAACCATAACCTATAACCTAAACCTATACTTATAACCTTAACCTAAACTTATAACCTTAACCTAAACCTATTCTCAAATCCCAAAACCTATACTAATAACCTAAACCTAAACCTTAACCTATAACTTAAACCTATACTTATAACCTTAACCTAAACTTATAACCTTAACCTAAACCTATTCCCAAATCCCAAAAGCTATACTTACAATCTAAACCTAAACCTATAACCTATACTTACAACCTTAACCTAAACTTATAACCTTAACCTAAACCTATTCTCAAATCCCAAAACCTATACTTACAACCTAAACCTAAACCTTAACCTATAACCTAAACCTATACTTATAACCTTAACCTAAACCTATTCTCAAATCCCAAAACCTATACTTATAACCTAAACCTAAACCTTAACCTATAACCTAAACCTATACTTATAACCTCAACCTAAACTTATAACCTTAACCTAAACCTATTCTCAAATCCCAAAACCTATACTTATAACCTAAACCAAAACCTTAACCTATAACCTAAACCTATACTTATAACCTTAACCTAAACTTATAACCTTAACCTAAACCTATTCTCAAATCCCAAAAGCTATACTTATAACCTAAACCTATAACCTATACTTACAACCTTAACCTAAACTTATAACCTTAACCTAAACTTATTCTCAAATCCCAAAACCTATAATAATAACCTAAACCTAAACCTAAACCTAAACCTATAACCTTAACCTAAACCTAAACCTATGACCTAATCTATAACCTATAACCTAAACTTATCACCTAAACCTAAAACCTAAACCTAAAACCTAAATGTATTCTCAAATTCCTAAACCTAAACCTACACCTAATCCTAATCTCAACTCCCTAACCTAAACCTAAACCTAAACTTGAAAACCCAAACCTAAACCCGATACTGAACCCAAACCCGATTTCCTAAACCTAAACTTAAACCTTAACCTATAACCTAACCTAAACCTAAACATATAACCTACACTTATAATCTAAACCTAAACCTAAACTTAAACCTATAACCTATAACCTAAACTCAATTCCCTAAACCTTAACCTATAACCTAACCTAAACCTAAACCTATAACCTACACTTATAAACTAAACCTAAAACCTAAACCTTGACTTATAACCTATAACCTAAACCTAAACCTAAACCTAAAACCTAAATGTATTCTCAAATCCCTAAACCTAAACCTACAACTAATCCTAATCACAACTCTCTAACCTCAAACTAAACCTAAACTAGAAAACCCAAACCTAAACCCGATCCCAAACCCGAACCCGATTTCCTAAACCTAAACTTATAAACTTAACCTATTCTCAACTCCCTAAACCTATAGCTTATAACCTAAACCTAAACCTTAGCCTAAACCTAAACCTATAACCTTAACCTAAACCAAGACTTATGACCTAAAACCTTAACCTATAACCTATAACGAAAACTTATAACGTATAACCTAACCTTAACCTAAACCTAAAACCTAAACCTTAACCTAAAACCTAAAACCTAAACCTAAACCTAAAACCTAAATGTATTCTTAAATCCCTAAAACTAAACCTACACCTACTCCTAACCTCAACTCCCTAACCTAAACCTAAACTTAAACTTGAAAACCCAAACCTAAACCCGATCCCGAACCCGAACCCGATTTCTTAAACCTAAACATTAACCTATTCTCAATTCCCTAAACTTATAACTTATAACCTAAACCTAAACCTAAACCTAAACCTATAACCTATAACCTAAACCTAAACCTAAAACCTGAATGTATTCTCAAATCCCTAAACCTAAACCTACACCTAATCCTAATCTCAACTCCCTAACCTAAACCTAAACCTAAACTTGAAAACCTAAACCTAAACCCGATGCCGAACCCGAACCCGATTTCCTAAACCTAAACCTTAACCCATTCTCAATTCCCTAAACCTGTAGCTTATAACCTAAACCTAAACCTAAACCTAAACCTATAACCTATAACCTAAACCTAAAACCTATAACCTAAATGTATTCTAAAATTCCTAAACCTAAACCTACACCTAATCCTAATCTCAACTCCCTAACCTAAACCTAAACTTGAAAACCCAAACCTAAACCCGATCTCGAACCAGAACCCGATTTCCTAAACCTAAACCATAACCTATTCTCAATTCCCTAAACCTATAGCTTATAACCTAAACCTAAACCTAAACCTAAACCTATAACTTACAACCGAAACCTAAACCTAAAACCTAAATGTAACCTCAAATCCCTAAACCTAAACCTACACCTAATCCAAATCTCAACTCCCTAACCTAAACCTAAACTTAAACTTAAAAACCCAAACCTAAACCCGATCGCAAACCCGAACCCGATTTCCTAAACCTAAACCTTAACCTATTCTCAATTCCCTAAACCTATAGCTTATAACCTAAACCTAAACCTAAAGCTTAACCTAAACCTAAACCTAAACCTATAACCGAAACCTATACCTAAACCTAAACCTATAACCTATAACCTAAACCTAAACCTATAACCTAAATGTATTCTCAAATCCTAAACCTAAACCTACACCTAATCCTAATCTCAACTCCTTAACCTAAACCTAAACTTGAAAACCCAAACCTAAACCCGATCTCGAACCCGAACCCGATTTCCTAAACCTAAACCTATTCTCAATTCCCTAAACCTATAGCTTATAACCTTAACCTAAACATAAGCCTAAACATAGACCTATAACCTATAACCTAAACCTAAACCTATAACCTAATGTATTCTCTAATCCCTAAACATAAACCTACACCTAATCCTAATCTTAACTCCCTAACCTAAACCTAAACCCGATCCCGAACCCGAACCCGATTTCCTAGACCTAAACATTAACCTATTCTTAATTCCCTAAACCTATAGCTTATAACCTAAACCTAAAACCTTAACCTAAACCTAAACCTAAACCTATTACCTATAACCTTAACCTATTATTAATTCCCTAAACCTATAGCTTATAACCTAAACCTAAAACCTAAACCTAAACCTAAACCTAAACCTATAACCTATAACCTAAACCTAAACCTAAAACCTAAATGTATTCTCAAATCCCTAAACCTAAACCTACACCTAATCCTAATCTCAACTCCCTAACCAAAACCTAAACCTAAACTTGAAAACCCAAACCTAAACCTGAACCCGAACCTGATTTCCTAAACCTAAACCTTAACCTATTCTCAATTCCCTAAACCTATAGCTTTTAACCTAAACCTAAACCTAAACCTAAACCTAAACCTAAAACCTAAATGTATTCTCAAATCCCTAAACCTAAACCTACACCTAATCTTAATCTCAACTCCCTAACCTAAACCTAAACTTGAAAACCCAAACCTAAACCCGAACCCGATTTCCTAAACCTAAACCTTAACCTATTCTCAATTCCCTAAACCTATAGCTTATAACCTAAAACTAAACCTTAACCTAATCCTAAACCTATAACCTATAACCTATAACATAAACCTAAACTTAAAACCTAAATGTATTCTCAAATCCCTAAACCTAAACCTACACCTAATCCTAATCTCAACTCTCTAACCTAAACCTAAACCTAAATTTGAAAACCCAAACCTAAACAATCCCAAACCCGAACCCGATTTCCTAAACCTAAACATTAACCTATTCTCAATTCCCTAAACCTATAGCTTATAACCTAAACCTAAACCTAATCCTAAACCTTAACCTAAACCTATAACCTATAACCTAAACCTAAACCTAAAACCTAAATGTATTCTCAAATCCCTAAACCTAAACCTACACCTAATCCTAATCTTAACTCCCTAACCTAAACCTAAACCTAAACTTGAAAACCCAAACCTAAACCCAATCCCGAACTCGAACCCGATTTCCTAAACCTAAACCTTAACCTATTCTCAATTCCCTAAACCTTAACCTATAACCTAACCTAAACTTAAACCTATAACCTACACTTATAACCTAAACTTATAACCTAACCTAAGCCTAAAACCTAAACCTAAACCTAAAACTGAAATGTATTCTCAAATCCTTAAACCTAAACCGACACCTAATCCTAATGTCAACTCCCTAACCTAAACTTAAACATAAACTTGAAAACCCAAACCTAAACTTGATCCCGAACCCAGACCCGATTTCCTAAACCTAAACCTTAACCTTAACCTATTCTCAATTCCCTAAAGCTATAACCTATATACTATAACCTATAACTAAAACCTAAACCTTAACCTAAACCTAAACCAAAACATATAACCTAAACTTATAGCCTATAACCTAACCATAACCTAAACCTAAAACCTAAACCTAAACCTAAAACCTAAATGTATTCTCAAATCCCTAAACCTAGACCTACACCTAATCCTAATCTCAACTCCCTAACCTAAACCTAAACCTAAACTTGAAAACCCAAACCTAAACCCGATCCCGAACCCGAACCCGATTGCTGTAATAATGTAGCCCAATCACATGGCAACAAACAAGAATGTATTCCTTTTAACACATGCCTCTTTTTACAAAGCTTTAATTTTTGTTGTTGTTTTTATTAACTTGAATTGTAGCCCAATCACATGACAACAAACAAGAATGTATCCCTTTTAACACATGCCCCTTTTTACAAAGCTTTAATTTTTGTTGTTGTTTCTATTAACTTGAATTGAAACACTTTTTTGCATTATTTGCTTGCATTAGTTTTATCTTAATGATCAGTTTTATTTTTAAAAAGTGCCCACTTTTTTGGAAGAAGTTTCTGCAATTCTTTATGATTCTGAATTATAATGTTTTGTTGGTTTAATATTTTTTTATTAGATGAAAGACAAAAAAAGAAAATTGTTGTTGTTTTTTTCCTTTTTTTTTTAATTTATGATGTTAAACTTATATGTATTTATGCGTGGATGAATGTAATGTGGATAAGATTGTTTGTGTTTAGATGGATGTAGTTTATGTTTGGATGAATGTAGTTTATGTTGGATTTACGTAGTTTGTGTTTAGATGGATATGAATGTGAATATGATGAAATATATTATATAACAGGTGTATATTAGGAAGAATACGATGAAATATATTGTAACAGGTGTATATTGACCCTCTCAAATTTGAAAATGTCCTATGAAGGTGATAGCAGTCCCTTTAAAGGACGGTCCATGATCGTCCTTTGAAGGCTCATAAGAGACGGTTCATAGCAGTCCTTTTTAAGGACGGTCCATGACCATCCTTTGAAGGCTCATAAGAGACGGTTCATAGTAGTCCTTTTTAAAGACGGTCCATGGCCGTCCTTTGAAGGCTCATAAGAGACAGTCCATGACAGTCCTTTTTAAGGACGGTCCATGACCGTCCTTTTAAAGGACAGTCGATGGCCGTCCTTTGAAGGCTCATAAGAGATGGTCCATGACCGTCCTTTTTTTGTCAATAAAAATGACGGTTTTCAACTGTCCTTTTAGTAATACAACACGTCAAAATATGACGGCCCATGCGACGGTCCATGACCGTCCTTTTTGGTCATTTGAGACGGTTTTGGACCGTCCTTTTTTCACTGTTTTGGCGTAGTGCATGCACCGTATTGCATGTGCTTTGGCGAGGAAGCGCAAGTGTCCGGAGTGGTGCATGCACGATCGTGAGATGATGTCGCTGAGGGAATGCAGGCAAGGGCATGCATCATTATCGTATACCATTCTTGCATTAACAAGAGTACTTAGGATATGATTGTTGTATTGCTTTATCATTACTAAACTGAATTGATAACATGTTAACCTTTGCCTTATAGCTCCACTAAGTTGATCACTCACTCTCACTCTGGGACGGTGTTTTAAAACACCAATCAGACTTTGTTGTAGCTACAGGTGATGACGATGCTTACAAGGTGGAGCCTGACTTTTATGATGACGAGGAGGAGTTCTCCTACATGCAACTCTCTGTCGGGTCTATGTAGACCTAGAGTTGTGTCGACGGGGTTACAGGGATACGGATTGAATGCCATTACATTGTATCATTTTGAAAATTTTGGAACTATACATGTAATTATTTAACCTGGTGACATGTTCATACTTTGGGGACTTACAACCAATTATATGCTTTATATATTTATCATAGTCTTTCGCTTGAGTAATCTAATTGTCTCTGGAGTATGATATGTTGATTTAGTGTAATCCCATTTATGTTTAATGCATTAATACGGACAACATTTAATCATCATTATCTATGTTGCATAAGTGATGCGTTGGAACTCAGGAGCTGAGCTTCTGCTCGACCCCCGATTTTCAGGGTGTTACACTTTATCAATGAAACTACGCTCAATAATATGGGGATTGGCCCTAGACAACGCCAAGCCTGCCTCGATGAGTATGGAGATGAGATATAAGAGTAAAGTGAAGAGGATGAAAGTAGTGAAGAAGAGGAAGGGAATAAAATAGAGGAAGTGAGGAAGAAGGCAGTGATGAAAAGGGAA
The DNA here is from genome assembly GCF_029962835.1 of Magnolia sinica. NCBI lineage: Eukaryota > Viridiplantae > Streptophyta > Magnoliopsida > Magnoliales > Magnoliaceae > Magnolia > Magnolia sinica. The sequence goes on from NC_080575.1 coordinate 54,538,398, forward strand.
GTGAGGAAGAAGAGCACGAAGAAGGAGAGGAGGCCTAAGATTCTGATAGGGGCCCTCCTACTGCTGCACATGAGGACCGCCATGATCGGGCTGCCTTAGAAGCTCGTATGGCCAAGATAGAAGAAAACCAGGCCACCCTGAGACAGGAAGTCAAGGAGAATCAGGCCTACCTAAAACAGAAATTCAAGACACTACCAAAAAAATGACCAGAGGCTATAGACTTTGCAAGTTTTTAGCTACGGATATAAACCGTAGCTATATTGCTACGGATTAAATCCGTAGCAAAAAAGTTGCTACGTTATTAAAAATTGACGGTCCTGTAAGGGACTTTTTGAGGCCCACCACAATCTATGTGTTCTATCTAATCCATCCATCTATTTTGAAATATAATTTTATGGTATCATCCCATAAAATGAGGTATATCGAAGGCTCAAGTGGACCACACAGTAGGAAACAATAGAGATTAAATCACATGTGATTCCTATGGTGTGGTCCACTTGGGAATTCAATATACCTCATTTTTTGGATCATTCCCTAAATGTATTTATAAAAATGAATGGACGGAATGGATAAACCATGTACATCATGGTGGGCCCCATGTAGGTACCCAATCCACGCGCAAAATAATTGGGCGCGCACCCAAAAGAGAGTCGCGCGCCCAAATCAATATTCGGCCATCCCTCTTCCTCCCTCTCTCCCTCTCAATCATCCCAAAACCCTCTCTCCCTCCCTCTTTCTCTCAATTATCCCATTTTCGAAGCCCTTCTTAAATTCTTCTCTCTCTCTCTCTCTCTGCAATTGGACTCAGAATTCCAATTATCCCATATAAAAACCCCATATCATTTTTCTCATTTCCTCCACACTTAAAAAACCCTAACCGACGGCTCTCTCTCACTCTCTCTACAAATGGATCGCCCAAACTCACTGCCTTTTCCTTCCAAAACCCTAACTTCAAGCAAAAGCTCCTCTGATTCTTCTCTCCATCTCTCTCTCTCTCTCTCTCTCTCTCTCTCTCTCTCTCTCTCTCTCTCTCTGCAATTAGACTTGGAATCTGGTCATTTTTTTCTTGCATTTTGTTCATCAGGAGATGCTTCATTTCACATGATGATGGTCTATTAGTAGGAGGCATCGGGGCTGGGACCAAGATCAAGGAGGTGGACTAAGGTGCAATCCAACACTAGTATCTATTCATTTATGTTTTTACTTCTAAAATGTTGGGATGTTCTAGACTTGGGTTATGATTTTGATTATATGCATGATGACCATATACTACCTCCTATTATATTTAAAGTGTTTAGTTTTTATTTTATATAGAAATATGCCCTCTAGTCATTTGAAGAAATGCTTCCACCAATACTTGTCAATCCACTATTGCCTTTCCTCAACCATATCTTCAGATTTTACCTTTGTGATTGACACAACATGGAGCATACAATTGAAGTGTCTGTTTCCTCACTTAATTAGGTCTTTTGAAGCTTCAGAAGTAGAACAGAGCATGCTTGATCGATGGGACTATTTTATGTAGCATTTTGAACCAGCTCAGCCCTGGCTCTGTACCCGAGGTTGAGTTCTTTGCATTTGCTCTTCATGAAGTCATCCTCATTTCAGATTGGAATTTATTTTTGCATATATGAATTTTCATTTATAATTTTTTTAAAATGATAGAGTCGAGGTGGTTCATTTGTTTCTTCTGGGCAGCGCTAGAGAATGTCTAAAAGTTTCTTTCAACTATCGATGAAATGGGGTTACTGAGATTTGAAGCATCAGACCTAGAGCAGATATCCATACTTTTTCCCTAACATTTTTCTTCCATTAAAGGCATCTTTGGTGAAATGGGGTTAAACCTCCTATGTGACATCTAAAAAGTTTACAAGTTTCAAACAACGGCATTGAAGTAGATGTGCTCATCTATGATTGGAACTATTGTGAATCCTGAATTTTCTTTTTTCTTATTTTCTAAATGCAAGTAATGTGGACTCTGGGGCCGGTTGTCTTCATTTTATGGACTAGAAAGGGGCTCATGGAGCTATGAGAAGGATCCAACTCAAGTGACAAGGGTCGTGTGGTGGAGGTTTAAGCGGCTACATATGTGATAGGCTACACCCCTTGGATGTATGTTCCACCAACCCAAAGTCATCCTGTAAATCCTTATTGAAAAACGCAGGCTAATTAATAACATATAATATCTAAAGAAGTTTTAAATTTTGGTGCTGGACCATTATCTTTTGTACTTTTCTTTTGTGCTCACTTTGATACTAGTTACTGAAATTGCCTGAACAAAAAAAAAAAAAAAAAAAAAAAAAACAATTCCACAGATTAAATTCATAGCATTGATCTATATATTTCAATTGAAAGCTGAGCTTTGTTTCTTCCCTATATGCTGAAATTTAACTTAATAGTTATCTGCAATTATGTTTTTTCTGTGGGAGAATGAGTAGGGATGTGTTGCCTATAGCTTTTCGTGAGTGCAGACACCCTAATATTATGATTTTTTGAATCATTTTATCCCAAATGGATGGAATTAATTTTTTTGTTGTTAGGATGGGTGCTTTTTCCGCGTTGTCCTTTTTTTTCCCCATTGTGGTATTCGTATGATTTTCAAGTGATAAAAACTAAAACCGAACTTAAAAACTAAAGTCATGACAAGGGTGTACTTATTATTGTATCACTACACCAACTCGGCCTGGTTTGCCTTTTCTCTCATTCGTGTATTAGTTGCATCTTTGTAGTTAAACTATGAAGTCTTCCACATGTTCTTGGCCTTTTCTGCACTCTGGTGATAACGATTGTTTGTAATTTTTCTAGCTTGGTGCCAAATGCTGTGCTAGTAGCATCAGTTTTTATTTGCAAAGCAGGGCTAGTGTAAAGAAGGTCCTCCTTTACAAGGTATATAACACATCTCTATTTGTTATTTATTTTATGATTTTGACTTTTAGAATTCTCTTCTAGTGATTTTAAATTCCAAGATGGCAATGATGCTTTTAGAATTGCATCTGATTCATTTCAAGTCCGACTTTTGAGTTCCTCTTTATTAAATTAATTATCAACGATTATAAATAATGTGGATGTACCCATTTAGGGTGATATAATTGTAAAACAGTGTGATTCAAGCCTTTAGCTATTATCCCAGTTGTTTAAATCTTGCTCTTTTTGAAACTACACAAGGTATTTAACTCCTTAACAATTATCGACTTAAATTTTTGTGTCTTTTGGCCCTCCAAATTAATGTAGAGATAGTACTTCGGAATAAAAAGAAGTTTTCTTAAGTTTGACAAAGTAGTAGAGGTAAACATTCAGTACTTTGCCTACCACACAAGATTCCACCAAAATAAGGGTAAATAATGTTGGGGTTAATTGATACTCTAGAAGGGTGTGGCACTTGACATACAACCACTTAAAAATTTTACATTTACACGTATGAACTCAAATTAAATTGTCTAAATCACAAACCTATTGTCATTAAGTTACAATCCAAAAATTAAATTGGTTGTGCAAAACTAATTTCTGAATTTTGGACACTTGTTTAGTGAAATAGGCCCATTGGATATTTCCATTTTTAACTATCCAATAGATGTGGATGAGTAAGTTTTAATTTTATAATGCATCTAAGTTGGAACCCGTAAATTGGAAAGTTTAATTTGAATTAATTTAATGCCACATGCAATTTCTACAGGTAAGGGTATCATCCATCATAGCCTGCCAGAGTATCAAAGATTTTCTCAAACGTTATTGGCACCCTAGCTTCTTTAGACATGCTTTTGTAAAGAAAGGAATGCAAAAGATAAAAACAGTGGAGTAAAAGGGTGAAACGCATGAAAATAAGTGGGGCTACCAATATCTCACTCAAGTGACACTTGGGTACAAGGTAAATGTGTGCCAGATCAGAACAATTCACCGGGTGATCCCAACAATGACACATCATTGTACCCTCTCATGCATCCATTCGTGAACAACTGGTCCTTGTACATTTGTCATGGTTGGAGCTTGTTTATAAATTATGAATTTGCATCCGTAGTAGTTGGTAGGAATCTTATCATTTGACTATAGTTCAACATTGAGATCTATCCATGCTTTTGATTGTGATATGATTAGAAAGTTGGAGTCCCTACATTTTTCTAGCATTGAACATGTTGCTTGTCGTCAAAGAATTTCTACTAAAGAAGATCGGCTATGGAGCTCTATAAGGGCTATATCTGGACTTCAATTTCTGGACTGCTATCAATGAGTGACAGAGAATGATTAAAGATTTGACGAATCCAACCGTCTATATTGATTAAAGATCAGCCATGATTAAAGATCAATGAGTGATAGAGAATGATTAAAGGTGGGGGTTAGTTGCTGGTACAAGTTACTTGAATGCCGGTCAACATCAAATCACCAATATTCAGGCATCGCAGAGAATGCCATTGGAAGCTATATCTTCTATGTCAACTCATCCACCTGCTTTTACAAGAGGATGTCCACATGTCTTCTGCCTTGGTACAAGTGAGTGGGTGCTTTGGACTCATGCTTGTTATTATTTAAAGTCATCTCTTGTCAGTCAATATGTTTCAATTTTCCTTATTTTGACATGGAGGTTTGCTAAGCCCACACCAACCTATCTGAGCATGAAATAAATGGGCCCATAGTGCAGATGAACTAGACAAAAGGAAAAAAAGGCTGGTCCAAAGTCCATTCTTCAGGTGGGCTACACTTATGCAATGAATTTAGGCCTTTGGAAATTTCTTGTCCCCTCCAGTATTTTTTTTTCCCATCTGGGGCTCCTTAGAATTAGTAGGAGAGCTTGATATTTAGGAATGATCACCTCTAAGGCTTGCCTAATGCATGGTTTGGATTCCTACATGTGTTGTGTTAGCATGTGCATCCACATGCATGACGTACTTATTGTGAAACATTCTCTGACAGGTTTTATCTCTAACAGGTGGTAATCTGCATCTTAGTGATAAAGGGTTTATTGGAGTTGTTTGCTCATGTCATAGTTTACCGATGTCTGTGGCTAAATTTTGTGAGGTAGATTGCTAATTTCACAAATGCCAGCCTTAGGATAAATATGTTTCTTATAGTTTAAACACATATAAGTACATATTTGTCTTTGTACCCTGTAGAAAAAAATGTTCATAGAGTTGTTTCACGGCATGCAGGATCATGTGCTATTAGTCCTGGGGATGCTGTCCACTTGGAGAGTGGTGAGACTATTGTTCAGTGGCGCAGGGCCTGTTTCATGAAGTACGGGGTAAGATTTGCTCTTCTAATTGGTTTCTTATCTGATTACAAGAAAGGTGTAATGACATGAAAAGAGTTTTGGGTCTCTCAAGGTTCTTATGAAGTATCGAGACCTCTGTATTTGGTGTGGACTCGAGTGTGCACCAACAACATGCCCATTAACTGAGGCCCATGGGTTGCAAAACTTGGTGCAAATTATTTAACTATTTGCTTTCTTGAAAAATAGCATAGATCGGAATATATGATGATGTTGAAATAAAAATGAATAGTAAACACGTCTACTGGTCATACTGATAACAGGTTAAAGTGGTTCTATGGAGGAGAAGGGCTTCTCAGTTATATATATATATATATATATATATATATATATATATATATATATATTCACATCTTGGCCTGAATTTTCATGCTTCATTTGTTTGCATTCTTATTTTTGAATGGGACGGAGGAACTATATCATCATATCCTGTTCATGGAGTTTTATAAGCATCTTAACCTCTTCCTCTTGGGTTCCTCTTCTTATTCACTTCTATAGATATGTACTAGTTTCTCTCTGTTATAATTTGGGATTGATTTTTTTTCCTTCATTTGGTGCATCATTTGCAGATATTAGAAGGACTTCTTAAATTGCCAAAGAACAGGGAATGTACTGACTGCAAAAGCAAGTAGGTATCTTGGTTGAATTGTGATAACGAATGATCTTTTAAGAAGCTACTTGTAACTCTTTTTGCATATATAATGTATTTGGAGATGGAGTCAAAAGAGAAAGAGTTACTCAAATGCAGTGGGATATGGAAGAACTTCATAGGAAGTATTTGGAGATGGAGTCGAAGCTCAAGTTCGAACAGGTTCCTTTTTTGTAATTCTTATGATAGGTTCCTTTTTACCTTCTATTCCTTCATGAAATGATCTCTTAAATCCTTTTTATTCGTTATGATCCCATGAATATGATGATCTATTTTAGGATGAAAAGATTTGTTTGTAGTTGGCAAAAGTGTCTACCATTCATGAGAAGGAGTTATTGCTGTAGGAATTGGATGTTGCAAAAGAACAACTTAAGAACCTGCAGAAACATTAAGAAGAGCTGGTAATGAAATCAAAAGCGAATATTAAACTTCTTGTTGAAGAAGTTAAACATGTTAGATTGGAAAGTTTTAGGAGAGGCTTGAGCAAAGTGAAGTATTGTTTATTTAGAAATGTGAATGTAGAATGCATTGTATGATTTGATTGCTATTTGTAATAAACGCATCAATTTTTTTTCCTACTTTCATTTTATGTACTATTCCTATTAGCATTAATTGTATTAGCTTAGATGAGTTGATCAATCACAGTAGGTTGTTGGAATGGTAATAGACACCATTGTTATAAATTATTATTATTATTTTTTTAAAAATAGCTACAGATATTAGCCGTAGCTCTTGTTCTAAAACCATAGCAATTGCTAACTTCAGCATATTGCTACAGATTTCATACCACTTTTAGTTACAGATATTATCGGTAGCTGTAGGTACATTTCGCTACAGAAAGTATAGCTACGGATTATAGCCGTAGTGATTGGTACATATTGTTACGGATTTAATCCGTAACGAACTTTTAGCTACACCACCAATTGCTACAGACGTGCTATGGACTATAACCATAGCAATAGGCCTTTAGCTATGGTTTTTATCCATAGCTTTTGCCCCTTTTTCTGGTAGTGAGAGGATGTCTTGCACTCTGAAGACCCTCTTGTGTTGTATGCAGGATAAGGGTGTGCCTCCACCTTCACAAGAGTCAGCGGACTAGACCTGTGTGTAGTTGTCTTTTGGTTTTCCCTGTTTCTTACTTTTCTTTATGATAGCCTTGGTAGGCTCAGTTGGATGTTGGTGTACTTAGTGTTTAAAGCTTCTATTAGGTTAGCTTATATGCATTCTCTGTCATGATTCATGTAATACTACACCTCATGTACTGTGACAATTTTTGGTTAAATGAAATGTATGAAGCTTCTTTTGATTTGAAATGTGTAAAATGCCTGGAAAAATTGAGTAATGTTATTCTAAATCTCACACATGTTGCACCCTATGTTGTATATAGGGAATGCCTCCTAAAAACACTTGAAACATTGCACGTCTCGCACTTGGTGGATCGATTGACGGGGTATAGTGATAGCCATATGGACCCCAGTTTGGGCTCGGACATCGAGACTATGCCGGATTCATAGCCAGCCACTGGCCCCACCAATAGGCCAACACCTTGTGCACCACCAGTTCCGGAACAGAACCGTGCATCCCCGTCGACGCCATACATGCCTCAGGCAGCATCTCCCCCTGATAGGTTGGAGCAGATGATGCTCCTAATGCAGCATCAACAACAAGTTTAGGCCACTATTGCGGGGGCCATTGCCGAAAACATGAGTATGGTCCTGCCTTCACCACCTGTGCAGCCTGCTGGAAATATGAATACAAGCGGTCTATTTGAATGCTTCCAGCATTTTCGTCCTCCTAACTTTACAGGTACTCACCGACCCAAGGAGGTAGAGTATTGGTTGGATCGCATATCCAAGATGTTGAAGCCATTGCACTATACTGAGGTAGAGCAAGTGGAGCTTGTGACCTATACGTTCAAGAAGGAGGCCAATCTCTAGTGGGATAGCATCCTACGAACCGTTCTCGAAGGATACGTGTGGACGTGGGACGCGTTTGAAACACGCTTTCATGGAAAGTATTTCCCCTTCACTTACCATAATGAAAATGAGAGTGAATTTCTCCACCTCCGTCAGGGAGGAATGACCATGTCAGAATATGAGAACAGATTCACGGACCTAGCCAGATATGCTTCATTGATCCTAGTAGATGAAGCGATGAGAATGAGGTGATCTTCAGGGGTCTGCGGCCTGATATCCGTATGAAGATGTGTTGTGCTAGCATTCCCAATTATGTTGAGCAAGTGAACATGTCCCTGCGAGTTGAGCAGGATGGAGACAGACTATCTCGCACATGTTTACCAATGGGCCCGAGGCCTCGGCCTGAATTGTCGAACCGACCGTTTCTTAAAAAGAGCTCACGTGCAGATTCGCCTCTTAGGCTTATAGCTCCACCGACCCAACAGAGGCGATCAGATTTGTGGTGCACCTAGTGTAAGAAGATGGGCCATACAGAAACCTATTGTTTTACTAAGATGAGGGACAATGGTTTAACGCCACCTCAAAAGATCAACCGTCAGCTACCACAAGCTATATCAGCCCCACCTCTACAGTTAGCACCACTAGCCCAACCTTTTTACAGACCAACCGTACCTCAAAATAGGCCACCTCAATGACCTATGGCAGCATAACCTAACCATTCCCAACAAGCGCGTGAACATGCCCTTGCAGCTAAAGCATTTGAGTTAGTAACTGTTGTGCCTTTAGCCTTTGAAGTAACGGCCCACATTCAAGGTACACCTGTATTCCTATTAGTGGACACCGGGTCCACTATATCGATAGTATCATCCTCTATGGTCAAGCGTTTGGGGTTGAACACTACCCCTATGATTGGGGTGAGAGTCCTTACCGTAACAAGGACTTTCTCCGACATTACTAAGTTTTGTAAAGATTGCCTAATAGACTTAAGGTGCAAAACGGTGCGCATTGACCTGATTGTCACTCCACTACATCATTACGACGTCATCCTCGGCATGGATTGGCTCACTGAAATGAAGGCAGATATCGATTGTGATACTAGATTGGTAACGGCTCGTAGACTTGAGCGCACGACCTTTACTTTCCTAGTTCAGGTTAGTTGGCCCTACCGTATAAGTTGTTACACTTCCTTATTGGAGAATGTTGATGGTCCAACACTTGGGGACACGCCTGTAGTCCAAGATTTCACGGACGTGTTTAGGACGATACTTGGACTACCTCCTCAGTGCGAGATCGACTTTACTATCGACCTTGTGCCTAGTGCGACGCCAATTTCCTTACCAACATACCGCATGCCTCTGTGTGAAATGGAGGAATTAAGGAAACATATAGACAATCTGCTGGATTCAGGTTTTATACGGCCTAGTGTAACTCCTTGGGGAGCACCTATATTGTTTGTAAAGAAGAAAGACGGATCGCTGTGATTGTGTATTGATTATCGCAGGCTGAATCACGTCATGGTCAAGAATAAGTATCCTCTGCCTAGGATAGATGACTTGTTTGACCAGTTGAAAGGGGCACGATATTTCTCTAAGATCGACCTGCAGTCCAGGTATCATTAGTTGCGCGTCAAGGATGAAGACGTACAGAAAACAATATTCAGAACCAATTTTAGGCACTATGAATTCCATGTAATGTCATTTGGACTTACAAATGCATTAGCCATGTTCATGGACCTCATGAATCAGATGTTTCAGCCGTATGTGTACCGGTTCATCATCATATTTCGAAACGACATTATGATATACTCCAAGAGCTGAAAGGATCACGAAGAGCACCTGCGAGCAGTCTTTAATACTCTCAGGAAGAATTAGTTGTTTGCTCAATACCGAAAATGTGACTTCTGGAAGGAAGAAGTCAAGTTTCTGGGACATATGGTGTCAAAGGAAGTAATTTTTGTGGACCTTACCAAGGTGACCGTGATACAGGACTGGGAACAGCTCGGTTCGGTTACTAAAGTAAGAAGTTTCCTCAGCCTTGTAGGCTACTATCATCGATTTATTAAAGACTTTTTCAAGATAGCCCGACCATTGTCTCAACTCACTCGGAAGGATCTTAAGTTTGCTTGGAATGAGAAAGCAGAAGTAGCCTTTCAAGAATTAAAGGACAAGCTGACATCCGCACCCATGCTAGTAATGCTAGAGCAAAGGGTCAGATATATTATATACACCAGTGCATCTCGTGTTGGTTTGGGTTGTGTTCTTATGCAAAAGGACAGAGTGATTGCCTATGCATCATGGCAGTTGAGGAAACACGAAGAAAAGTACCCCATGCATGACCTGGAATTAGCAGCAGTCATCTTCGCATTAAAGTTCTGGAGACATTACCTCTACGGAGAGGAGTTGAGCTCTTTTGCGATCACAAAAGCCTCAAACGCATTTTTATGCAGAGGGACCTGAACACGAGGCAACGACAATGGATGAAGACCTTGAAAGACTTCAAGTTTGAGGTCTCCTACCATCCTGGTAAGGCCAACCTTGTGGCCGATGTATTGAGTCGCAAGATGACAATAGAATTTGCAGCTCCGCTGATAATAGAAGAATGGAACATGGTAGAATTTGTGTGAGACTTCGAATAGAAGCTTACAATAGAGGAGCCATTCAAGAGCGTCGCACACATCTACGTACAGCCACTTATTGATGACCGAAGCCTTATGTGTATTTGTCTTCATAGCGGCATCTTTCTTACTGTCATGCGTGATAAATCGTCATTACTATTGCGACCCTTGTATTTAGCTTTATAAGCTCATTCTGCTGCAGCAAATGATGAACTAGCCTTGCTGGGATAATGAATCAAAATTAATATATCATGTTTGCTGATAATAGTCAACAAAATCTCATGGTTAAAATGGTATATCAGCTTAACGGTGTTATTAATTTCGATAAATTTAAATAATAAAATGGCCTCACATCAGTATCATTATAATAGTGATGATAGCTTTTATAACAACTCTAGCGATAATCACTGGCGCTTCAATAATGGTCATTTGGTGATAATCATTGGCTTAACTAAAAACCTACATTTCATTTATATAGAAAGGGAATACATTCTATGATGATTTTTCTTATTACCTATCTTGCCCCCTTTTGGTTTTGAAAGTATGGTGTCGATACCTTTTGAAACCAAAATTACTGTCGCTCCTCAGATTGGTTTATCGTCGATAAACCAAATATAGGTTGGCGGAAAAATGCTCTATGTTGCAACTTCATATCTTTCACCTCATTCGTCTATTTTATCAGGGCATTTAAGTTATGATACCCCAGTTTTGTCTATTATCGGGCATCTTCGAATGCAGATGCCCCCAGAATTTTCTTTCGACTGATGAACTATCCCACCAGTTCATTATTTTGGCGGTCGACAGAAGATAGATCTCTTGAATCAATTTCTCTAGCCAATGTTACTGACGATCCTTTTATAGACGTCAGATTTGTTATTGCCTTCCATCGTTGTTCATCATCTTTTTTCAGAACTATTTCTCCTTGTCTTATCATTCTTTACAGTATATTTTTCAATGGGAAGCAATCTTCTGTTTGATGCCTCAAACAGCGATGATAATGACAGTAATTTCTTTCTTTCGTCATTGCATCTTCTTCTGGATATCTTGGTGAGGGCAACCTAATGGTTTCGGTAGCCAATAACTGCTCTATCATTGACAACACATCCTCTTTCTCGAATGCATACTCTCTGTGCGATTCATATGGCCGCGGTCACTTGTCGTTCTTATAGTCCCTTCGCCGGTCTAAGTCTTCTCTTCCTTTCATTTCCCTCTTGTCACGGAAGGTGTTTTTCTTTTTCTCCTGATCAACAACATTTACTACTGCCATGTTCGGTCCTCTTCTTTTGGTTCTAGCTTGGAAGGTTGGCATGTTTTTAGTCATTAGCTCCAACGCATGCGCTTTGGTCGCCAGATCTCGAAAAGTCCTAATGTTGGCACTGGTGTGTCCAAATGCAATCCCTTTTGTTCATGGAGCTTAGACACATTTTTACTTGCTCCCTCTCTTCAGGTAATTGGCGGCATGATGCCCCAAAGTTTTTCCACCTGTTAATGAATTTCTCCACAGACTCATTTTCCCTTTGTCTTATGGATGTAAATTCTGCAATGTTAACATCACGGTCCGATGAAAAGAAAATTGACATAAATGCATCCTGCATCTGTTCTTAGGTCTATATTGATTCTGGGGCCAAGTTGGAGTACCACCGGAATGAATGCCTTGCCCGTTAAAGAAGACTCGAATAGCCGTATGCAATATATTGGGGAATAGTGGAGAAATTCCCCATAGACGTGATGAAATGCATTAGATGTTCATTGGGGGATCTGTCTCCACTAAAATTTTGAAACTCAAAGTGTTTGAAATTGGCAGGCAAAGGTACATCTTCTACTTCCCTTGGATACGACGTTCGATACCGGAACCTTCCTGTACTGTCACGATCCCTTTCCATTCGAACAGCTTCTGCTACCACTTGTCATACTTCCTCCTAAGTTATGACTCTTGTCACAGGGACAGATCCATATGATCCCACTCTAGGCGGTTGAGAACCTTCTAGTTATTGTTCCCGCTCATTCATAGCAGCCATCATTGGGGGTGATACAATCTAGGCCACATTATGTGCGAGGGTGGCCAGGGCTTCCCGAAGATTCCTGCACTCATCCATTAGCATTTTCTAGGCCTGGGTCATCTCAACTAATCTATCTTCAGTGGTGAGAGGGGGCTCTTTACTTGTTCCGGCCATGCATACCATAGCTTCTTCATTTCCTGACGAGGTAGTCATCGAGGTAGAACAAGAATAGGTCAGTGTTGAAATTGCGATAATGGCCGCTTTAGTTGAAGTGGGAATATGTCCTAGAGGGGGGTGAATTGGACTTTTTAATATTTTATGATTATTTAAAATCCTATCAATCTAATCCTGAGTAAATATGAGTGTATCAGGATTTCTTCAGAGTAACTATAATGGCTTCCAAGCCAATCAGAGGATCCAATCATAAAACTAATTAAAAAATAAACAAGCTGCAAATCATAGTTTATGATGGATATGACTGTGAGTGAGATGTGGTCTCAGATAATCAAATATGAAGGCATTTAAGGAAATCACATAAGTAATGGAATACAATAGCAATCTCAAATACAGTCATTTTTATAGTGGTTCGACTACTTGTCTACTCCACTTCCGGCAGACGCACTTAACCCTTGAGTGTACCAGATCTCACTAAAGAAGGTTTCACAATAGGTTCACCTCAAACCGGTGGTTTTAAATCAGGTTCACCTCTAACCAGTACAACCTACACTTAGGCTGACACACCATGTCTACACGACACACTTTATGCTCCCATGAGCAAGGGTCAACACACAACACTCGATTTTAGGCCACACAGGCCAAGGATCCACTCAAGGAACCTCACAAGTTTATGCTCCTATGAGCAAGGGTCAACACAAAGCACCTAAGTTTTAGACCACACAGGTCAAGGACCTACACAAGGACCTAAGAGTTTACACTCTCCACAAAGCAAGGGTCAACACAAAGCACCCCCATGTACACTCCCGCCGGAGGCCTCCTATGAGAACTTGCAAGGGGTGAGAAAGACTTTAGACCCAATCCTACAGAAGGAGTGATCACAAGGGTCCTCTAGACACTAATGACTTACAGAGAAGTAGATGAGCCTCATTCAGCACATTTTCGAAGATCTCCTCCTTTGTTGACGAAGCATCTTCTGCTTCCTTGAACCGTAACTCAGAAGATATATCAATACATGGCGACGGGTTGGGTCAAGGTTATGATGGAATCCTACTCTATTAAATATTTTCCTATAAGGGAGATAGAGCGATTTCAATCATCTATGCATTCAAGGCATCCCAGCTTAATGATTTACTATTAAGGTAGTAGTTGTAGGATCCTTGAATGTGGAAGTTCATTCCCCAATCCACTCTATTGAACGTCAATGATGAGGGTGGATTGGAGGATGAACTTCCATGAGAGAAAAGACTTAGGGTATATGATCTAAGGTTAAACACTCAAAAGCACTCTCTATTTTCTCTATCTAACTACCAAAGGCAAGCTCTCATTAAATAGGCAAAAGGTTCCAACGGATATAAAATGGTCAAATTTTTTACAAAGTTCGATATTATCAAGCAGGGTCGATATCTTCGCGCGTATACTCTCGATAGCATTGACTGGCCGCTCGATGACACGAACTCAAATGTCAAATGCTTTTGAAACCTTTTGCCAGCTGGTCGACGAAATCAAACGTGTGTCGATGTCATGAGATTTCGAACTCCGATTTCATTGATATAAGGTTCAATTCCTCAACATTTGAAAATGTGAGAGCACTTGCCTTTGAAATATTTTAGGTATATGATATGATCAAGCATCACTCGATATCATCAGAATATGAATATCAATGACATTGAGGACAGTGTCAATTCATCGATAATTCCAAGTAATTTTCCTATAAGCTTGCTGGACAGTTTGTGTCCACATTAGATGACATCAACCATGCCTCAATATGCTCAATATTTGAATATCGATTTTATCGAGTGACCCTCGATCGGAAAAAAAATAACCTGAAAACTTTGCTAGATAAAAGTGTGTCCCAATCTGATATCATCGAAGGGCTTCCGATATCCTCGATATTTGAATTTTGAGGATATCGAGGATCTCTTCGATATATCGAAGATTACATGAAATGCTTTAGCAAAACTTTGGACACAACAGACCTGATGTTGATTTTATCGAGTTTACTCGATGGACTCGAGATTCAAATTTCAATGATATCGAACCATCTATCGATACATCGATAATTCCATCTAAAGATTTTTGTGGTTGATGGACATCTTATGTCCTCATTTCGATAGTATCGAGTGAGCTTCAAGGACATCAATAACAAGGTTCGATTTCATCAACCATGTATTGATAAATCAAAAAAGATAGAAAACTTAAAGATTTTTCCTGAGGTTTGGGAAAGTTTTCTAACCACAAAAACTTAGGGTGTTCTATTCAATTTTAAGGGATTTAAGTACCTGGTGTTTTGGGATATGGGATGTGAGGCTAAGATTTACCTGTGGCGGGTTCTGGTACACATCCAGTTAAGGCAGACGCTTGATCAATCTTCCTATGGGGCTCCTCTGTCTAGCTAACTCAATGCTCACGCTAATTGACAAACTAGGGCACTTTCAATCTCCCCCTTTGTCAATTACGTGACAAAATAGCAAAACACCCTAGAACAACTTCTAGACAAATACCCTAAATTGTGTGTACATGAACTTTACACAATTTTACAAAGTTATCTAGTTTGCACACACACACACACACACACACATCAGTAGCTGCTCCCCCTAACAACAATCTCCCCCTGTCATCTTGTAGCTGCTCCCCCTAACACCTGCACCTCCATCCACAAATAGATTTACATAATTTTCCTTCGGGGCGGATTTGTTCTCCCCCTTTTTGTCAGTCATTAGCAAAGGGTAATATAACAGTTGATATTGACTGATGTTAGAGAATATGGGAGAACCAAAATTCAGGGAGCATTAGCACAATAGATAGATGTAAAAGAACATCTCATTACAGAAAACATGTGTGCTTATCAGGACAAAGGAGAGCAGTGAAATAGGCAGATAATATGGAGATAAAGAGCAAACATCACATGCATCATATTCCATTGTCTATATGACCAAAGAAAATAGGGGATCACAAAATATGGCAGTAAGATATATGAGATGTAAATAGTCATAGCCCAAAATATCAAAAAATATATACTGGCCAAGATATAGTAGTATAACATTCATACCAAACCAAAAAAATATCAAGCCCGTCCATGGGCACCCAAAAACGGAGTATATTCCTCACTCAGAGGATATCACAACCAAAAAAAACTTGTCAAACTCTGTAAGGTAGTAATTCATCACACACACATATATGAGCGTAGGGCATTCAAAAAGATATTTATGCCCTAAGCATTCCAGGGAGACTCCAGGTAAGTGATGAAGGGAAGGACGCACTATAGATAACAAAAGCCTGGGTATGTTTATTATGCGGGTAGGGAATCCAGAATATGTTTTGTAGCATGTTGCAGAGCCATCAGCATGTGTTTAATCTCTGAAAGACAGGCTTCACAGTCATCAAGTCGTTTCATCATGTGAGATTGTCCGTCTAGAAGGTTTTGTACAATGTCTTGTTCTATGGAAGCCTCAATGATATTAACAGAGTCGGGGCTGCACACAGGATTTCCCTTGCCTAAGGTTGGGTCGATTTTTCCACCACAAAACACATTGTTAATGATATTCAGGTTGCAAATGTCTTCATAGTTGAACCAGACACACGGGTGCGGGAGATGATTAGTAGGACGCAGCTCAATTTGTCGGGAAAGCTTGGACATAAGACACGGGAATGGAAGTGTTGTGATGTATTCTTCTGTAGACACACGGATTAACTGTTGTAAAAGAAGAGTGGGTAAACACACTTGAATACCTTGATGAACATCATACAGAATATTGAGAATGTATGGAGAAAGCTTGTTGCCCAAAACTTCACAGGGATAGACATTTGTGCTGAAGATGCTGTGAAGAATTTTATAGGGAGGATTGAATGCTTAACATGAAGAACATTCTTTGCATTTTTGGGAATTGTAGCACCGTTACATAATGCTTGAGTAACATCACCCCATACTCTAAGACTGTTCATATTCTGTTCCGATATAGGTATTCTAGTGACTTCTACACCAACCAGATGACTTATCAATCTAGGGGTGATGTGCTCGGTCCGATTTATGATAGCGACTGAAATGAGTGGAGGATTATTTTCAACGTTGTAGATTAAGTTCAGAAACTGATGCACAAGTTTAGACTGAAATCCTCCTCTAAAATTCACGATATTGCCCCACCCAATCAGTTCTAAGAGGTTGATGATCCCAAAGGGTTCAATGCACTTCCTATGAACAGCTCGTTCTGCCACAATTTCTAAGTCTGAAAATGAAGATGGCAGTTGCATTCTTCTTACCTTTCTTGCTCTCAGTTGAGGCACTTTGTGGAAGAACCAGAACTTTGTCTTTAGACATTGCTGCTTAGGATGAAAGAAGATTTGGATTTGAAGACTGTTCTAAGAGATGCAATGCCAAAATGAGATCAACGAGTGAAACTCTTTTTCCATTCTTCCAACTTTTATTGAGCAGTAACTTTTGATATCATCAAACATAGGTTCGATGAGATCGATATACCCTAATTGATATTTTCAATAAAGAATTCGAGGGAAGACCAACCGACCCAACATTTCAGCTACTCAAGAGGTCGTCGATGGTATCGATTCTTGGTCAATGTAATCGAAAAGTTCACATTATGTATCGACAGACATATCGAAGGTGAATATTTTTCATTTTTCAGTATTTCAACAAACTTTCGTGTATAATTTAGTATATCTTTGAATCGACCAGTATACGCAGCAAAATTTTTGTACAAGCATTGTACAATCCAAAATTATAAACATGAGGATGTTTATATACAGAAAGATTGAGGTGAGAAACCTCAGATGTATCATTAGGTGTTCAGCAAAAATTGCATCTGTTCAGCAACTATCCAGATCTAGATGCATGACCTGGACTTGTTTTTCCATGCTCAATATTTCTAGGTATATGGATCAGTTCTTCCTTTACCTTTAATGACATAACAGTGGTTATTTGTGCGACAACCCTTCATCATTGATTTTCCTGATAGGTTAAGTATTTCGCATTCCTGTTTGTTGAATGTAACCACATGCTCATTGTCACGTATTTGAGAAATGCTCAGAAGATTACACGTTAATCCTTTTATGTAAAAGGCATTCTCATTTTTTAGCAAATTTATTCCTTTAATAATTCCCTGTCCAATTACCTTAGAGGTGCTTCTGTCTCCATAGGTGACTATCCCATCATTAAGATCTAAATAGTTTAAAAGAAGGGATTTGTCACCCATGACATGTCTTGAGCAACCTCTATCCAGGTACCACTTAGTATCATTGCCTATTATATGATTTGAGTGAGTGATAAGGCAATTTTTCTTTTCTTTCACTACCTATTTTGTGACAAGGTTTTTAACTGTGGTAGTTTCTTTAATCAAGTTAGGCAACTAAATCGTATTTCCTTGTCTCACACATTCATTTGTTTTCTTGTTTAATTCAGCCACTTGATTTAATAACTCATTCATTCTGTTAGTCATTCTAGGTGGTAATGGATGTGTATTTCTTCTATCCATATTCCTAGGTGGACTCCTGACATTTCGTATTGTTCCGCTGGTCAGTCTATATTTACCGGTATGATTTTGACTAGAATTATGTTGAGTTCTCCTAGGTGACATGCATTCAAACTTATAATGACCAGAATCACCACATAAATGACAAACAGGAGTAGTTTTTGTTTTACTTCCTGAAGCAGCAGATTTTTCAGCCATTGGTGCTGCATTTCCAGTTTTTGTTTTAAATTTATCATATCCTAAGCCACTCTTGTCCTTTTCGGGTCTTCCCATACCTAAGAGTTTTTCTAATTTCTCACCACTTTGGGAAAACTTATAGTTTAGCTTAGCAAGTTTTTTAGATTCTTCTAAATCAAACAGGAGTGTGTGATTTTCATTTTGAAGGAGCATGTTTTTATCTTTTAATAGCTCAAACTGTTTGTTTAGTTTTTCACACTCGGATTTAAGGAAGATGTTGATTCTTTCTAGTATATCATTATCTAAATGATATTGTTGTAAATCATTAATTAGATGTGTATTAATTTCTAAAGTTTTATCCAGATCTTTTTGTAGCAATTCTTTTTTGTTTTCAGATATTCCAAGTCTTTTAAGGATGTTGATGCTATGAATGTAGAGTTGATTGTAAGCATCCTATAATTTATCATGTTCTTCTTCTTCCTTCTCAGTTTTCTCATTATCCAATGGAAATGATTCAGTGGCTTACGGTTCTTTAACATTCTCGGTTTTAGTGGGAATGGTTGAGGCAGTGGAGACCATAAGAATTTTCAGAGATTTCTGGTCTCCATCGCTCTCTAAGTCGCTAGATTTTGAGTTTGACTCTTCCTTATCATCCCATGTGGCAGCCATTGCCTTTCTCTTAGTTTTTCTATTTGGGCATTCAGTAGACAGGTGTCCAAACTTTCGACGGGTATAACATTGTGGCTCCTTTGACTTTTTACAAGATTTACCTATGAAATGTTTGTTGTCCACATGTCTTCCTTTAAATGGACGGCCACGATTTTTCTGAAAGAATTTTTTGAACTGTTGAGCCAACAAAGCCACTTCTTCATCTTCGTTTTCTCTTTCACTTTCAATGTCCTCATTTGTTGTATTCTTTGAAGTTTTGAGGACAGTAATTTTGGATTTAGGGGTTTGTTTGAAGTGTAGTTCAAATGTTTGTAGGGAACCTACTAGTTCTTCTACATTCATTTCATCTATGTTTCTACACTCTTCAATGGTTGTTACTTTAGGATTGAACCGTTCCGGTAATGATCTTAGTATTTTCCTAGATTTTTGGGACCGGAACTTTTTCACCTGATGCACCCATGGAGTTGCAAATGATGTTCAGTTTTGTGAAAAACTCCATGAAGGTCTCATGCTCTTCTATTCTGAGACTTTCAAACTGTGATGTTAAGAGTTGCAGTTTGGATCTCTTCACAGTGTTTGTTCCTTCATGGGTTGTTTCCAAAAAATCCCATGCTTCTTTGGCTGTCCCACACATACTGATTTGATTGAAAATGTCTTGGGACATGGCACAGTAGATAGCATTCATAGATTTAGCTTCAGATGTTTGTTTTTCTTTATCGAATGTTGTCCACATTTCTTTCGATTTTGGTTTGGTGATATCTATGTCATTTTCAAGTACTACTTGTTCGGTTGGTGGCACATATCCATTTTCAACTATATCTCAAACATCATGATCCAAAGATCTCAGAAAGTAATGCATTCTAGCCTTCCAGTATGCATAATTTGATCCATCAAATACTGGATGTCTAGTGACCGATGATCCCTCTCCTTTGGCCATATTACCAACTTCAGTCAAGATCACTCTCTAGGTGGTGAAGCCCTTAAGAGAGACCTGCTTTGATACCAATTGAAATTGTGGTAATGGCCGCTTTAGTTGAAGTGGGAATATGTCCTAGAGGGGGGTGATTAGGACTTTTAAATATTTAATGATTATTTAAAATCCTATCAATCTAATCCTGAGTAAATATGAGTGTATCAGGATTTCTTCAGAGTAACTATAATGGCTTCCAAGCCAATCAGAGGATCCAATCATAAAACTAATTAAAAGATAAACAAGCCGCAAATCATAGTTTATGATGGATATGACTATGAGTGAGATGTGATCTCAGATAATCAAATATGAAGGAATTTAAGGAAATCACATAAGTAATGGAAGACAATAGTAATCTCAAACACCATCATTTTTATAGTGGTTCGACTACTTGTCTACTCTACTTCCGGCGGACGCACTCAACCCTAGAGTGTACTAGATCCCACTAACGAAGGTTTCACAACAGGTTCACCTCAAACCGGTGGTTTTAAATCAGGTTCACCTCTAACCAGTACAACCTACACTTAGGCTGACACACCGTGTCTACACGACACACTTTATGCTCCCATGAGCAAGGGTCAACACACAACACCCGATTTTAGGCCACACAGGCCAAGGATCCACTCAAGGAACCTCACAAGTTTATGCTCCTATGAGCAAGGGTCAACACAAAGCACCTAAGTTTTAGACCACACCGGTCAAGGACCTACATAAGGACCTAAGAGTTTATACTCTCCACAGAGCAAGGGTCAACACAAAGCACCCCCACGTACACTCCCGCCGGAGGCCTCCTATGAGAACTTGCAAGGGGTGAGAAACACCTTAGACCCAATCCTACAAAAGGAGTCATCACAAGGGTCCTCTGGACACTAATGACTTACAGATAAGTAAATGAGCCCCATTCAGCATATTTTCAAAGATCTCCTCCTTTGTTGACGAAGCATCTTCTACTTCCTTGAACCGTAACTCAGAAGATGTATCAATACATGGCAATGGGTTGGGTCAAGGTTATGATGGAATCCTACTCTATTAAATGTTTTCCTGTAAAGGAGATGAGCGATTCCAATCATCTATGCATTTAAGGCATCCCAGGTTAATGATTTGCTATTAAGGTAGTAGCTGTAGGATCCTTGAATGTGGAAGTTCATTCCCCAATCCACTCAATTGAACGTCAATGATGAGGGTGGATTGGAGGATGAACTTCCATGAGAGAAAAGACTTAGGGTATATGATCTAAGGTTAAACACTCAAAAGCACTCTCTATTTTCTCTATCTAACTACCAAGGGCAAGCTCTCATTAAATAGGTAAAAGGTTCCAACGGATATAAAAGGGTCAAATTTTTTACAGAGTTCGATATTATCAAGCAGGGTCGATATCTTTGAGCGTATACTCTCGATAGCATTGACTGGCCGCTCGATGACACGAACTCAAATGTCAAACGCTTTTGAAACCTTTTGCCAGCTGGTCGACGAAATCAAACGTGTGTCGATGTCATGAGATTTCGAACTCCGATTTCATCGACACAAGGTTCAATTCCTCGACATTTGAAAATGTGAGAGCACTTACCTTTGAAATATTTTAGGTATATGATATGATCAAGCATCACTCGATATCATCGGAATTTGAATATCAATGATATCGAGGATAGTGTCAATTCATCGATAATTCCAAGTAATTTTCCTATAAGATTGCTGGATAGTTTGTGTCCACATTCGATGACATCAACCATGCCTCCATATGCTCGATATTTGAATAGTGACCCTCGATCGGAAAAAAAACAACCTGAAAACTTTGCTAGATAAAAGTGTGTCCCAATCTGATATCATCGAAGGGCTTCCGATATCCTCGATATTTGAATTCCGAGGATATCGAGGATCTCTTTGATATATCGAAGATACATGATTTTCCTTAGCAGAACTTTGGACACAACAGGTCTGATGTCGATTTTATCGAGTCTACTCGATGGACTCGAGATTCAAATTTCGATGATATCGAACTATCTATCAATACATTGATAATTCCATCCAGAGATCTTTGTGGTTGATAGACATCTTATGTCCTCATTTCGATAATATCAAGTGAGCTTCGAGGACATCGATAACAAGGTTCAATTTCATCGAACCATGTATTGATAAATCGGCAAAGGTAGAAAACTTAAAGATTTTTCCTGATGTTTGGGAAAGTTTTCTAACCACAAAAAACTTAGGGTGTTCTATTCAATTTTAAGGGATTTAAGTACCTGGTGTTTTGGTACATGGGATGTGAGGCTAAGATTTACCTGTGGTGAGTTTTGGCACACATCCAATTGAGGCAGACGCTTGATCAATCTTCCTATGGGGTTCCTCTGTCTATCTAACTCAACGCTCACGCTAATTGATAAACCAGGGCACTTTCAGGTGTGACGGGACTCGTTGGAAAAGAAGTTTTGTTTGATCCTTTCGTGCTTTCATAAGATTCAACTAATTGCGACACAATGTGAGGCGATGGACTTTAAGGTGATACATAAACTGCGAACCCTCCATATGCGACTTACCTTTCTGCTTTTTAGTACATCGAATACTTGCAACAAGTAGGGCCGAGAATTCTCAGCGTGAGGGCGAAGATGAAGATTTTCCTGGATATATTACTAGGGGAGTGCGGGGTTTTTCTTTACCATGTTTCGTGTAACGGGTCCCCTAGTTCTTGACATTAATGGGCTCATCCTGGCTGCGGCTCTTGTTCTCCGGCGCGTCACCACTATCCAATCATTATCATTTTCTTACGCCATTGGGGAGACTGTTACAACCCTAACAATAACTGAAAATTTGCTTTTCCTGCTCAATATAGGCTGTTCTTGTTGGGCCCGAGGCTGGTCAGAGGCATATTAGACTCAAATCCCATCTGTATGAAGTAGAAAATCATCTCTTTCACTAAGATCGCCATATCTCCTGAAATCTAGAGCTTGAATACATACGTCCCTTGTAATTTTCTTCATCAAAGAACATATGCAATATTGGTTAGTATTTATTCACAAACATAATCTATCCCAAAGATGAAAGGAAGGATGTTCCCACTGAGAGTCACCATTTTGGCGCCCTATAAGACGCCAAACAGTGATGAAATTCTCTTAGTCATTCATAAGTCAAAATTAAGCAAGATAAAGTCCCCAGTAGAGTCGCCATTTTATTTCGACCAGAAATGAAAAGCATTTGATTTGGTGAATATCTCACTTAATATCAACAAAAGATAGAACTAAGAGAATAATCGTCAATT
Source organism: Magnolia sinica (assembly GCF_029962835.1). NCBI lineage: Eukaryota > Viridiplantae > Streptophyta > Magnoliopsida > Magnoliales > Magnoliaceae > Magnolia > Magnolia sinica. The sequence continues at coordinate 54,561,563 of NC_080575.1, forward strand.
TTATTCATTCTAAGTTCATTTACATCCTTTTAGTCCTTTGATTCGGGGATAGAATCTCTTAGAAACACCAAAAATACAAAAGTAAATTTGAAATATGAATTTCGGCAGCATTCCAGCTTATATTGATCATATCTCCAGGGGAGATGAGTTGTGCGGGCTTCCTATGCATTCCGCCCCTTATTGGCATTATAAAGGAGTGTTTGGATCACTTTGACAAATCTAGAATAGCCTGAAATCTGGAAATTTTCAACATAGCAGCTGCCTCAAAGAGTATCCATGCAACTCATGTGAATTACGCGGGTCGAGGAGTTACACGGGCCTGCACAACTCGCTAGGAGTAGCGCGGCCCACGCCTTCAACACTCCACACTCCCTCTCCTTCACTGTCTCCAATACCTATCAGAGGCACTAGTCTTCTGAACATCCGATCATCCAAATAAGGGGGTAGGGGGTATTTATAAGCCTTCGTACGTGTGAGCCCTCGAATCCTGTGTTGTGGATCCCACTTCGCATCTCCAACCTATTGTTTTCCGAATAGAGTTGCGCGACTCTACGCAACCAGGACAAGTTGTACGGACCTGCGCAACTTGAGCCTCGCACAACTTGGGACCTATGCAACTCATGTCCCACACAACTCACCTACCTTTCACTTTTATCCTTTATTTCTATCACCAATTTTCCTCCTTGAAGCTTCTCCCCTTAACCAAATTTTATAACCCAACAGTTGGAGTCTTCATAGTTTGTGCTCGTAAGCTGATGGAGTTTATACAGTTTGTTCTCACAAGTTGTTGGAGTCTTCATAGTTTGTGCTCGCAAATTATTAGAATCTTCAGTGTTTGTGCTTGCAAGTTGTTTGAGTCTTCACAGTTTGTGCTCGGAAGCTGTTGAAGTCTTCATAGTTTGTGCTCCCAAGCAGATGAAGTCTTTCACAGTTTGTTCTCACAAGTTGTTTAGTCTTCACAGTTTGTGCGCACAAAGTGTTTGAGTCTTCACAGTTTGTGCGAGCAAATTATTGCAGTTGTCATAGTTTTTTGTCGCAAGCTGTTGGAATTTTCACAGTTTGTGCGCGTAAACTATAGGAGTCTTCACAGTTTGTGTTCGCAAGTTGTTGGAGTCTTCACAGTTTATGCACCCAAGCTGTTGGGGTCTTCATAGTTTATCCTCGCAAGTTGATGGAGTCTTCACAGTTTGTGCACGCAAGCTGTTGGGGTCTTCATAGTTTGTCATTGCAAGCTGATGGAGTCTTCACAGTTTGTTCTCATAAGTTGTTGGAGTCTTCGCAATTTGTGCGCACAAAGTGTTTGAGTCTTTACAGTTTGTGCTCGCAAGTTGTTGGATTCTTCATAGTTTATGTGCCCAAATTGTTGGAATAGTCATAGTTTTTGGTCATAAGTTGTTGGAGTCTTCATAGTTTGGGCGCACAAGCTGTTAGAGTCTTCACAGTTTGTGTGCGCAAGCTGTCGAATTCTTCACGGTTTGTGCATGTAATTTGTTGAGTCTTCACAGTTTGTGCTTGCAAGTTGTAGAATTCTTCACAGTTTGTGGTGCAAATTGTTGGAATCTTGACAGTTTGTGCCCGTAAGCTATTCGAGTCTTCACAGTTTGTGCTTGCAAGCTGTTAGAGTATTCATTGTTTGTGCTCACAAGTTGACAGAATCTTCCCAGTTTGTTCTCGTAAGTTGTTGGAGTCTTCATAGTTTGTGCACACAAAGTGTTCAAGTCTTCACAGTTTGTCCGCATAAATTGTTAGAGTAGTCATAGTTTTTGGTCGCAAGCCGTGGATTCACAGTTTGTGTGCGCAAGCAGTTGAAGTCTTCACAGATTGTGCTCGCAAGCTATTGGAGTCTTCAAAGTTTATGCACACAAATTGTTGGAGTCTTAATAGTTCGTACTCATAAGCTGATGCAGGCTTCACAGTTTGTTCTCGCAAGTTGTTGGAGTCTTCATAGTTTGTGCACACAAAGTGTTTGAATATTCACAGTTTGTGCTCACATGCTGTTAGATTCTTCAGTGTTTGTGCATGAAAATTGTTGGAGTCTTCAAAGTTTTTGCTCGCAAGTTGTTGAAGTCTTCATAGGTTGTGCTCGCAAGCTGATGGAGTAGTCTTCATAGTTCGTTCTCGCAAGTTGTTAAAGTCTTCACAATTTGCACACACAAAGTGTTTGAGTGTTCACAGTTTGTGTTCGGAAGCTGTTGAATTCTTCACAGTTTGTGCGCACAAATTGTTTAAGTCTTTGCAGTTTGTGCTCACAAGCTGTTAGAGTCTTCATAGTTTATGTTCACAAGCTGATGGAGTCTTCATAGTTTATTATTGTAAGTTATTGGAGTCTGCATAGTTTGTGCTCTCACGATGTTAGATTTTTCACAGTTTATGCATGCAAATTTTGGAGTCTCTACATTTTTTAGTTGCAAACTGTTAGACTCTTCAAAGTTCGTGCTCACAAGCTATTGGAGTATTCACAATATTCGCGTGCAACTTGTTGGAGTTGTCACAATTTTTGCTCGGAAGCTGTTAGAGTCTACACAAGTTGTGCGCACAGAGTGTTGGAGTCTTCACAGTATCTGCTCGCAAGCTATCGGCGTCTTCACAGTTTGTGCTCATAAGCTGTTGGAGTCTTCACAGTTTGTGCTCACAAGCTATTAGAGTCTTCATAACTTGAGCTCGTAAGATGATGCAGTCTTCACAATTTTTTCTCGCAAGTTGTTGGAGTCCTCATTGTTTGCGCGCACAAAGTATTTGAGTCTTCACAGTTTGTGTCTTAAGATGTTGGATTCTTCATAGTTTGTGCGCATAAATTGTTTCAATGTTCACAGTTCGTGCTCGAAAGCATTTGGACTCTTCACAGTTTGTGCGTGCCAATTGTTGGAGTCTTCATAGTTTATACTTGCAAGCTATTGGAGTCTTCCTAGTTTGTGCTCGCAAGCTGATGGAGTCTTCAGAGTTTGTTCTTGTAAGTTGTTGGAGTGTTCACAGTTTGAGCACACAGAGTGTTGAGCCTTCACAGTTTGTACACACACATTTTTGGAATCTTCAGTTTGTGCTCGCAAGCTATTGGAGTCTTCATAGTTTGTGCATGCAAGCTGTTGGAGTCTTCACAGTTTGTGCTCGAATTTGTTAGAATCTTCACAGTTTCTGCTTACAAGCTATTGGAGTCTTTTGTGCTCGCAAGCTGTTAGAGTCTTTGTAGTTTGTGCTCGCAAGCTAATGGAGCCTTCACAGTTTGTTCTCGTAAGTTATTAAGTCTCCACAATTGGTGCGTACAAAGTAATTAAGTCTTCACAGTTTGTGCTTGCAAGCTGTCGGATTCTTCACAGTTTATGCGTACAAATTATGGAATCTTCATAGTTTGTGCTCGCAAGCTGTTGGAGTCTCCACAGTTTGTGCACGCAAATTGTTAGAATCTTAACAATTTATGCTAGCAAGCTAATGGAGTCTTCACAGTTTGTGCTCGCAAGCTGTTAGAGTCTTCATAGTTTATGCTCACAAGCTGTTGGATTCTTCATAGTTTGTGCACGAAAATTGTTGGAGTAGTCACAGTTTTTGGTCACAAGTTGTTGGAGTCTTCATAGTTTTTGCTCGTAAGCTGATGGAGTCTTCACAGTTTGTTCTCACAAGTTATTGGAGTCTTCACAGTTTGTGCGCACAAAGTGTTTGAGTCTTCATAGTCTGTGCTTGCAAGCAGTTGGATTCTTTACAGTTTGTGTGCCCAAGTTGTTGTAGTTGTAGTTTTTAGTTGCAAGCTGTTAGAGTCCTCATAGTTTGTGCGTGCAAGCAGTTGGAGTCCTCACAATTTATGCTCACAAGCTGTTGGATTCTTCACAATTTGTGCATCCAACTTGATGGACTCTTCAGAGTTTGCGCTCATAAGCTGTTGGATTCTTCACAGTTTGTGCGTGTAAATTGTTAGAGTTTTCACAGTTTGTGCTCACAAGCTGTTAGAGTCTTCATAGTTTGTGCTCGCAAGCTGATGGAGTCTTCATAGTTTTTTCTAGCAAGTTGTTGGAGTCTTCACAATTTGTGCGCACAAAGTGTTTGAGTCTTCACAATTTGTGCTCACAAGCTGTCAGATTCTTCACAGTTTGTGCCTGTAAACTATTGAAGTCTTCACAGTTTCTGCTCGCAAGCTGTTGGTGTCTTCACAATTTGTGCGAGCAAATTATTGGAATCTTCATAGTTTGTGCTCACAAGCTTTTGAGTCTTCACAGTTTTTGCTCGCAAGTTGTTAGAGTCTTCATTGTTTGTGCTGACAAGCTGATGGAGTCATTACAGTTTCTTCTCGGAAGTTGTTGGAGTCTTCACAATTTGTGCGCACAAAGTTTTTGAGTCTTTGCAGTTTGTCCACGTAAATTGTTGGAGTAGTTACAGTTTTTGGTCGCAAGCTGTTGGATTCTTTACAGTTTGTGCATGCAAGCTATTAGAGTCTTCACAGTTTGTGCTCGCAAGCTATTGGAGTTTCACAGTTTGTGTGCGTGAATTGCTGGAGTCTTGATACTTTATTCTCACAAGTTGATGAGGTCTTCACAGTTTACTCTTGCAAGTTGTTAGAGTCTTCATAGTTTGTGTGCCCAAAGTGTCCGAGTCTTCATAGTTTGTACTCATAAGTTGTTGGATTCTTCCCACTTTGTGCGTGCAAATTGTTGGAGTCTTCACAGTTTGTGCTCGCAAGCTGTTGGAGTCTTCGTAGGTTGTCCTCGCAAGCTGATGTAGTCTTCACAGTTTATTCTCACAAGTTGTTGAGTCTTCACAATTTGTACATACAAAGTGTTTGATGTTCACAGTTTGTGCTCACAAGTTGTTGGATGCTTCACAATTTGTGCGCACAACCTATTTGAATCTCCACAGTTTGTGCTCGTAAGCTATTGGAGTCTTCATAGTTTGTGTTCGCAAGCTGATGGAGTCTTCCCAATTTGTTCTCGCAAGTTGTTAAAGTTTTCACAGTTTGTGTGCACAAAGTGTTTTTGAGTCTTCATTGTTTGTGCTCACAAGCCGTCAGATTATTCACAGTTTGTGCCTACAAACTATTGGAGTCCTCATAGTTTATGCTCGCAAGCTATTGGAGTCTTCACAATTTATGCACGCAAATTGTTGGAATCTTCACATTTTGTGCTTGGAAACTGTTGGAGTTTTCACAGTTTGTGCACGTAAGCTGTTAGAGTCTTCATTTTTTGTGCTCGTAAGTTAACAAAGTCATCACAATTTGTTCTCAAAAATTGTTGGAGTCTTCACAGTTTGTGCACACAAAGTGTTTGAGTCTTCTCAGTTAATCCGCGCAAATTGTTGTAGTCACAGTTTTTGGTCACAAGCTATTGGATTCTTCACAGTTTGTGTGAGCAAGCTATTGGAGTCTTCACAGTTTGTGCACGCAAGCTGTTGGAGTCTTTGCAGTTTATGCGCGCTAATTGTTGGAGTCTTGATAGTTTGTGCTCGCAAGCTGTTGTTTCACAGTTTGTTCTCGTAAGTTGTTGGAGTCTTCATAGTTTGTGCGCACAAAGTTTTTGAGTCTTCATAGTTTGTGCTCACAAGCTGTTGGATTCTTCACAATTTGTGCACACAAATTCCTGGAGTCTTCATAGTTTGTGCTCGTAAGCTATTGGAGTCTTCATAGGTTGTCCTTATAAGCTAATGGAGTCTTCACAATTTGTTCTCGCAAGTTGTTGGAGTCTTCACTATTTGTGCGCACATAGTGTTTGATCTTCATAGTTTGTGCTCGCAAGCTGTTGGATTCTTCACAATTTATGCGCACAAATTGTTGAAGTCTTCACAATTTGTGCTCGCAAGCTGTTGGAGTCTTCACAGTTTGTGCACGCAAATTGTTGGAATCTTCAAAGTTTGTGCTCGCAAGCTGTTAGAGTCTTCATTGTTTGTGCTTGCAAGCTGACAGTCTTCCTAGTTTGTTCTCGCAAGTTGTTTGAGTCTTCATAGTTTGTCGGCATAAAGTGTTTGAGTCTTCACAATTTATCCACACAAATTGTTAGAGTAGTCACAGTTTTTGGTCGTAAGATGTTAGATTTTTCACAGTTTGTGCACATAAGCTATTGGAGTCTTCACAGATTGTGCTCGCAAGCCATTGGAGTCTTCACAGTTTGTGCATGCAAATTGTTACTCTTGATAGTTTGTGCTCGCGAGCTGATGCAGTCTTCACAGTTTGTTCTCACAAGTTGTTGGAGTCTTCATAGTTTGTGCTTGCAAGCTGTTGGATTCTTTACAGCTTATGCATGCAAATTGTTGGAGTCTTCACAGTTTGTGCTCGCAAGCTATTGGAGTCTTTAGAGGTTACGCTAGCAAGCTGCTGAAGTTTTCACAGTTTGTTCTCGCAAGTTGTTGGAGCCTTCACAATTTCTGCGCACAAAGTGTTTGAGTGTTCACAGTTTGTGCTCGCAAACTGTTGGATTCTTCACAGTTTGTGTGCACAAATTATTTGAGTCTTCACAGTTTGTGCTCGTAAGTTATTAGAGTCTTCATAGTTTGTGTTTGCAAGTTGATGGAGTCTTCACAATTTACTGTCGCAAGTTGTTGGAGTCTGCACAGTTTGTGCTCTCAAGATGTCAGATTCTTCACAGTTTGTGCGCACAAATTTTGGAGTCTTTACAATTTTTAGTCGCAAGCTGTTGGAGTCTTCATAGTTCGTGCTAGCAAGCTATAGGAGTATTCACAATTTTCGAGCACAACTTGTTAGAGTCATTACAATTTGTGCTCGCAAGCTGTTGAAGTCTACACAAGTTGTGCGCGTAAAGTGTTGGAGTCTTCACAGTATCTGCTCGCAAGCTGTTGGAGTCTTCATAGTTTGTGCTTGCAAGTTATTGGAGTCTTCACAGTTTGTGCTCGCAAGCTAATGAATCTTCATAGTTTGAGCTCGTAAGCTGATGCAGTATTCACAGTTTTTTCTCACAAGTTATTAGGGTCTTCACTGTTTGTGCACACAAAGTGTTTGAGTCTTCACAGTTTATGCTCGCAAGCTGTTGGATTCTTCATAATTTGTGCACACAAATTGTTTAAGTCATCACAGTTTGTGCTCCCAAGCTATTGGATTCTTCATAGTTTGTGTGCGCAAATTGTTGGAGTCTTCACAGTTTGTGCTCGCAAGCTGTTACTATGACGAATTCGCCAGAAAGGAAGAAAAAGAAAATAATGAAAATGAAGCCCCAAGAAATGCTGATATGAAGGCGATAGGAAAAGAAACTGCAAGGACAGAATTGTCTAGGACAACGAATGCGAAAAAGAAATTTTACTTCATACCGAAGCATTTGAGACAACCGGGGCAGCCTCCGTTAACGTTATTATCACCCGAACAACTAGAAATCTTACAGTTAAACTAAACAGTGCCGCTATAATATGTTGAAAGGAGCAAGCCGTTTCCAACCATTCCGAAAATATTTCATGTCGAATCCAGCGCAAAATACCTAGAATCGATCGAATTTTACGCCCCTTCGGAAGCGAAAGCGGAAGAAAAGGCCGATAACAACATGGGTTATGGAAAACTAACATTCGAAGATCTCAAGAGGTACAGTCCAGCTAGCAAGAAAATTATGAAAAACATGGGTTTTGATTATGAAGAACCAACCAGCCTAAATTATGGAAAAGAAATTAAATTACAATCGGCGGAGTCAATGAGAAAGGGCGAGAGAAATTTCGTGGATTGGGGGCAGAGTCTTCAGTGAATATGGTTGCAGTCAACTCGGTAAAAGAAACATACTCTGAAATAATCAAACATCCTAAAATAGCTCCGAAGCAGATAGAAGACAGGAGGCAATCGACAATTAACAATTTGTGAGAAATAAATCTAGGAACAGAAGAACCACGAAATACGAATATTCATAAGCGCCAATCTCCCTGAAAAGGAAGCCGATCAGTATATCAAGCTATTAAAAGAAAACAAATATGCGTTCACCTGGACATACGCAGAAATGCCGGGTTTAGAACCGTCAGTAGCAATGCATCGCTTGAACATCTTTAAAGATAAAAAGCCGATCAAATAAGTGCAAAGGCGATTTCATCCAAATCTGATTCTTCTGATAGAAGAAGAAATAAAAAAAAATGATAAAAGTCGAGTTCATCAGAGAGGTTAAATATCCTAAATGGATATCAAATGTTATCCCCGGTGAAGAAAAAAGCGGACAGATTAGGGGGTATGTGTTGATTTCAGGGATTTAAATGAAGCTTGCCCGAAAGATGATTTCCCATTGCCAATAACTGAGTTGTTAATCGACAGTACAACGAAATATGTTATCGTGTCCTTCATGGACGACTACACCGGCTATAACCAAATAAGAATGGCTCCTAAAGACGAAGAAGTCAAGGCGTTCAGAACTTCATTGAGAATTTATAGCTATAAAGTTATACTGTTCGGTCTCAAGAATGTCACTACAACATACCAAAGAGCAATACAGAATATCTTTCAAGACATGATACAAAAACATGTTAAATGTTATGTAGATGATTTAGTAGTCAAATCAAATGACCATGAAGAATATCGTGATCATCTGACTTCAGTCTTCCGTCGACTCGGAAAGAAACAGCTAAAGATGAATCCGATAAATGTGCCTTTGGAGTATCATTAGGAAAATTCTTCGGCTTCGTCATTAGGCACAGGGGAATTAAGATCGATCCGGGGAAAGTCAAGGCTATCCAAGATATGCCGCTTCTGAAAACGTTGAAAGAATTAAAAAGCTTGCAAGGGAAATTGGCATATATTCATCATTTCATCTCAAACCTAGTAGGAAGATGTCAGCCATTTTCTCATCTGATGAAGAAGGGAATGGAATTTGTTTGGGACAAGTCCTGTCAGAATGAGTTCGATTCAATAAAAGAATTGCCAAAATAACCTCTGGTATTAGCAGCTCTCATGAAGGGTAAACCACTCATTTTATATATATCTACAGCTGAAAATTCGTTATGGGCCCCATTGGCATAGTTGAATGAGCACAAGAAAGAAATAACACTTTATTATTTGAGTCTAACTCTAATAGGCGCGGAATGCAATTATTTGTCAATCAAGAAAGTGTGTTTGGCGTTAATATTTGCAGTACAGAAGTTGAGATATTATTACATTTCCCATGACATAACTTTAATCTCGTGAGCGGATCCCATAAAATTTTTAATGACAAGGCCGATGTTATCAGGAAGATTAGCCAAATGGATGTTGTTGCTTTCAGAATATACGATCACTTACGAATCGGCAAAAGCAGTTAAGGGGCAAGCAGTGACAGATTTCTTGGCAGCTCATCCCGTAGCGAACAGTGAAACTATTAGCAATGACTTTCCCGATGAACAAGTTATTATGATTGAATTGCCAAACCCATGGCAGATGTATTTCGATGGCACTTCTCGAACGTCAGGGGCAGGTGCCGGAGTGATATTTATTACTCCTTAGGGTGACTTATTGCCTTATTCTTTTACATTGGGTACTGCATGCACAAATAATGAAGCTGAATATAAGGCTCTAATCATCGAGATGGAGATAGCTCAAGAAATGAAAATAAAAAGGCTGCAGATTTTTAAGGATTCCAAGTTGATTATAAATCAACTAACGACCGAGTTCGAAATAAAAAAGCAAGAGCTCTTACCATACTGCCGGAGAGCACAACAATTACTAGAGCAGTTCCATTATGTTGAAATCAAGCATGTACTGTGATGATAGAATGCAAGGGCAGATGCTTTAACTAACCTGGCAGCAGCTTTATCCTATCCGGATCAGAGTCCTCTTCAGGTAACAATAGAAGAAAGAAGGTTTTTGCCATCATTAAAGGTTCCCTTCATTAGTCAAGCTAGTAAAAGAAGATGTTTCACTGATAGAAGTGTCTGCAGAATAATCTGATGAACTATCTTCTTCAGAAACTGTTTATCTTCCCTTATAAGTAGTCTTTACAGGAAGAAGATGAAAGCCTCGAGAAGGAGAAGGATTTTGTTTTTCTAAAACTTCTAAAGGTAAAGATTTGGCTCATGAACGAATAGTCACGGGAGAAGGTGCAGCAGCAGTTGACCCCCAGCAGGAGAAATCGAGTCGTAGTTCAATTTGTATTAGGAGGAACCATAACTATAGTTTGATCCTCTACTTCCCGAGTGGGAGAAGAAAGAATAGCACCAAGCGTCTCAAATTCATCAACAGGAGTGGTTTGTCTTTTTGTTTGCCTTATGAGATCCAAGGGAGACCCAAAGGCTATCCATCCCTCCAATGTATTAGGTGGCTTTATCTCCCTGATGGGTTCTTCTATAGAAATCTTTTGACAAAGCTGCCCTGGAGTTGCGGTGTGATCTCTTTCAACAAAGTATCATATCCCTTGCTTTGGCCCGTAATTCCTCAGCCTAGGAGGAGGAATCCAGATGGAACGGTCAACGGGAAGATAATTACGCACCAAGTAATAATAGTGTGACCACCAGCGCATCCAAGCATATGAACACTTGATGATTGAATCCGGGAAGGATGAAGTGGGAACTGAAGTTCCTGGCCAAGAGTTGCTTCCATATTAGGGCCCAGTTATATGGGCTGACTTCATAGCTTCAATTATACGGGTCACCTCTTCTCTCGCTTGAGGCACCGTTTGGTCGTAACCAAATTGTCTTGCAAACCTAATAGGGTAGTAGGGCTCTCTTCAAAATTCCACTCTTTTTCGAAAAGGCAGACTATAAGATCGGATGCAAATCAGAAAAGTTCTTTCGATGGGTTCCAGATCATTATTATCTTCGACTTCTCTGTCCTCAACCTGATGAGTCAGATAGAATGGAAAAATGTCGATAGATTCCATGTTTTTAATTTTATCAATGACCCATTCGTATGCCTTCTTCACCATTTTACGCTTAAGATAATAGCATAAGGGAGGACGCTCAGTATGAACGTAAGCCTTCTCTGAATCATTATATGTCCATGGAAAGTATATTCCTAACTAACCAGAAAAATAATATCAAGGGGTGAATGAAGATGTAGCTCCAACTGCCGGGCTTGAGCAGTGCGCCGCGACATTTCCAAATGCTCTGTACAGTGAACATAAAATGGGGGGAGCTAGAGAATATTTCTTCTTGCCTTCCACCATAACTCTTGCAGCAATAAATAAAGTCGGATGGATGGAATCTGATCATTTCGAACTAGGCAAAATGGCTAAACTCAGCCAATACGCAAGGAAAGCAGTTAGTTCAGTTTCGGGGCTAAAAGTGGTTAGGCCTCTTATTCTTCGGCGAGCAGATTCTAGCTCTGGAGAATGACTACCAGAAAACCTGAGGAGGAGGAAAAGTATGAGAAAACACATACGTGTATGTAAAAAGAAGAGAGAAGAAAGGAAAGGGGAAGGGATATTAAAATTATATACCGCAGATATCTTGAGAAGTGTGCAAGCCACTAGAGTGGAGATATTTTGTGTACATCTGGAAAATGTGACATCTCCTTAAAAAGCTCAATAGTGGAGGCAGAGACATGGGGTTCTCTTCCGGTAGCGACATAAGAAAATTCGACCTTGGTAGGGATGAATTCATCAAGGAAAGAGCCTGTGATGGGAAGGCCGACCATTTGATGGAGATCCCATAGAGTGATGCTTACTTAACCGATCAGCAAATGGAAGGAACTTGTCACAAAAGACCAGTGTCTCAGAAATCCTTTGTAGATCATGGTATCTTTATGGAAGAAATCAGAAGTAGCTTCTATGGCTACATATATGTTCATTGCGATAAGGACTTCTTTATATTTCTAAAGGATGGCTTTGACCCACGAGTTATAGAATTGACGATGGGACAAGAGACCACATGTTCTGAATTCTTCTTTTCCCCACAGAGACTCTCGATCGGGAAAGCGCTGCTGGATAGTTTCAAAGTAATGAGTGGGATACAGAGTATGGGGATTATAGCATGGAGTGAGGAAGTGCATGTATGATATTTGTCCAGTGTTCTATACTAGACATTTCTCTGTGAGGTAACCTTCCATAATCTTCGATTCTTTTATAACCCAATTTTCTACGTATAGTAGTCGGTTCTGCGTCATGTGATCGGAGGCTCACTTTGAATCATGGAAAGATGACATTGAAGATTCAAAGGAAGGATGACAGTCACGTCCTTATAAGGATTCTTAAATTTGATCACGTCTGGCTGAGATTTGATCATGTCTCAGACATTCTAATAACGTCTTTTGTTATGATCTCTTATCTTTTCCTGGAAAAGTTCATCTTTGCTCTTCTGCTTCTTGCTCTTTGAATTGGAGGGAGGAGGGGAAGATTCGATTGGAGTAGGGTGAGAATCATCAATTCGAAAGTTGGCAGTAGACTTTAGCCAGTCTTCCCAATCAGATTCATGACCCTTTGTTGGTGGTCCTTCCAGTTCTCTCATTAGTACGGCATGACGGATGGAATCAGGAAGACGTTGAATTCGATTAGCAAAGTTGATGATCGGTGGATCTGGTACCTTGAAGAAAGAAGAATAATTTTCAGTAGATCTGGTCCTTTCTGAGGGCAATGTTCTGACGGTTGAGGATTTGACGATTCAGCGGCATATTTATTAGGGGAGACATATGGTCTTTTAGAATGAGCCATTAGAAGGGCAGGAAAAATTCAGTAAAGATTAAACACTTGAAAATTTTCAGACTACAAGTTCAATTGTGCACAAGTTTAGTTGTGAGCAGGTTCAGTTGTGCGCAAGTTCAATCGTGTGTAAGCTTAGTTGTGCGCAGGTTCAGTTGTGCGCAAAGTTCTGTTGTGCGCAGGAACTCGTTGTGCACAGATGAGTGTTATGCAGAAGGAGATGGCGTGTAGAAGGAGATGGATGTGAATTCTGAATGGGTAAAATGAGACCAAGTTTATATAGTGTTCCCGGACTTTGGTTGTGTGCAGACAGTCTGGTTGTGAGCAGAAAAGAAAGAGCGGTATTCATCAAGATTGATCCTACACTTTTGCTTTGAAGATAGAAAAGACAAAAATGCAGGATCAAGGGGGCATCTATTGAGGCATAAAAATTGATCAGAAGAAGAAAGGAGATTCCTGAAAAGAAATCAAAATTTTGCATTATTGAGTTGTGCGGCACACAACAGAAGCTACTAGGGAAAGTTGCTATGCGGCGCACAATAGAAGCTGTTAGGGAAAGTTGTGCGGCACACAACAGAAGCTGTCATGGGAACGTTGTTATGCGGCGCACAACAGAAGCTGTTGTAGGGATGTCGTTGTACGACGCACAACTGGTATGATCGCACAAAGGGTTAGCGCATAACAGATTCGGTGAAGAGTTCATATGTACGGAAGGTTATAAATGCCCCACTAATCCCATAGATGATTCATTGGAGCAACACCAGAGTAGCAGAGAGAGATTCGAACTTCAAAAGAATTCAGGTATCGGTGGTACCTACTGTTTGCAGCGCACAACCAGTGGCCTACACAACCAATGGGGCGCACAACCGCTAATCTGCACAAGTGACCTGCACAACAGCCATGTGCGCACAATGGGTTTGTTATGTGTGTACAATGGGTCTATTATGTGGATAGTTAGCTTGAGTGATGATTACTCAATCGTGAAGGGATTGAAAGAGACCCTGATTTGGGTTGAAAGATCGACGTATCTTCTCATAAGCATGGAATTAATCAGAATGGATATCATTCCGGCACAACAACATTTAATATTCTCATACTGAAGATCACGATGCAATCTGAAATGCTGCAAAATTAATATTAAACATTTGATATTTGTATTGGATTATGTAAATGCTTTACTTTCGAATCAAAGGAGATAAATGATGTAAACAAATTCAGAATAAATAAATATTGTGATTGTTCTCTTCATTCTTCTTTTAATAATTGTTGAGTAAAATAACTCTCCCAAACTGAATGCATTTGTTTCTTGTCGAAACAGTTGGAGTCTTCACAGTTTGTACTCGCAAGCTATTGGAGTCTTCATATGTTGTGCTCGCTAGCTGATGGAGTCTTCACAGTTTGTTCTCACAAGTTGTTGGAGCCTTCACAATTTGTGCACACAAAGTGTTTGAGTCTTCACAGTTTGTGCTCGCAAGCTGTTGGATTCTTCATAGTTTGTATGCGCAAATTGTTGGAGTCTTCACAGTTTGTGCTCGCAAGCGATTAGATTCTTCACAGTATGTGCGTGCAAATTGTTGAAATCTTCATAGTTTGTGCTCACAAGCTGTTAGAGTCTTCACAGTTTGTACTCACAAGCTATTGGAGTCTTCATAGTTTGTGCTCGCAAGCTGATGGAGTCTTCACAGGTTCTGTGCGCAAGCTGTTGGAGTCTTCACAGTTTGTGCTCCCAAGTTGTTGGAGTCTTCACAGTTTATGCGCGCAAATTGTTGGACTCTTCACAGTTTAGGCTCGCAAGCTATTAGAGTCTTCACAGTTTGTACGTACAAATCGTTGACTTTTCACAGTTTATGCTCGCAAGCTGCTGGAGTCTTCACAGTTTGTGCTCGTAAGCTATTGAAGTCTTCACAGTTTGTGCTTGCAAGCTGGAGTCTTTACAGTTTGTTCTCGCAAGTTGTTGGAGTCTTCACAGTTTGTACACACAAAGTGTTTGAGTCTTCACAGTTTGTGCTCGTAAGCTGTTGGATTCTTTACAGTATGTGCACACAAATTGTTGGAATCTTCACAGTTTGTGCTCGCAAGCTATTAAAGTCTTCACAGTTTGTGCTCGCAAGCTGTTAGAGTCTTCATAGTTTATGCTCACAAGCTGATGGAGTCTTCACAGGTTGTTTACGCAAGCTGTTGGAGTCTTCACAGTTTGTGCTCGTAAGCTGTTGGAGTCTTCACAGTTTGTGCGCACAAATTGTTGGTCTCTTCCCAGTTTGGGCTTACAAGCTGTTAGAGTCTTCATAGTTTGTGCGGGCAAATTGTTGACTTTTCACAGTTTATGCTCAAGCGGCTGGAGTCTTCATAGTTTGTGCTCGCAAGCTGTTGGAGTCTTCACAGTTTGTGCTCGCAAGTTGATGGAGTCTTCACAGTTTGTTCTCGCAAGTTGTTGGAATCTTCACAGTTTATATGCACAAAGTGTTTGAGTCTTCACAATTTGTGCTGGTAAGCTGTTGGATTCTTCATAATTTGCGCGCGCAAATTGTTGTAGTCACAGTTTTTAGTCACAAGCTGTTGGAGTCTTCATAGTTTATGCTCACGAGTTGTTGGAGTCTTCACAGTTTGTGCGAGAAAATTGTTGGAATCTTCACAATTTTTGCTCGCAAGGTGTTGTAGTCTTCACAGTTTTTTCTCGCAAGTTGTTGGAGTCTTCATAGTTTGTCCTAGCAAGCTGATGCAGTCTTTACAGTTTGTTCTCCCAAGTTGTTGGAGTCTTCACAATTTGTGCTCACAAGTTGTTGGAGTCTTCACAGGTTATGTGTATAGAGTGTTGGAGTCTTCACAATATCTACTCACAAGCTACCAGATTCTTCACAATTTGTGCTCGCAAGCTGTTGGAATCTTCTCAATTTGTGCTCGCAAGCTGTTTGAATCTTCATAGTTTGAGCTCGCAAGCTGATGCCGTCTTCACAGTTTGTTCTCACAAGTTGTTGGAGTCTTCATACTTTGTGCGCATAAAGTGTTTGAGTCTTCACAGTTTATGCTCACAAGTTGTTGGATTCTTCACAATTTGTGCTGGCAAATTGTTGAAATTTCAGTTTGTGCTCATCAAGCTGTTCAAATCGTAACTTTTGATTCGAGTATCGTTACGGGATGCACAACCTATCAATCTTTACTGAAATGGGCCATCCAAGGTGAATCAACTCATAAAGTTGGTCGCATCTGTCTATTTCATCAAAAAACGCGCGCTTTCAGCTCAAAAATGAATTTTTAAGGAAAAATTACTATTTTTAGTAATTCTGATTTTTTAATATTTTTTATTTTTAGAGTTTTAGATTTTCTTCCTTTTTAGAAATAACTTTTAATTATGTTGACTCTTCCAGTCAAAGTTTATTTGGAATTTTTCTTTTTATAAAATAAGTTTTAGAAGAGTTTTATTAGAATTAGGATTTTTATTAGAGTTAGGATTTTGCTATTTTTGGTAATTACGAATTTTTTTCTATATTAATGGTGTAACAGGGACACAAACACATTAGACAATTATCAATAAAATTATTTCAAGTTTCTTATAATTATTTCTATTTTCTTCTCCTCGTGGATTCAACGTTTCTCTATGAAGAGTCTAGAGAAGTTCCGTGGATTCCGAACAATTATCCCCCTGAGGAAGACGGTGCTCAACCTCACGTCCTTCCCTGCGTCAGTTTAGTATCAGAGCGAGGCTTTTCCTCGGATCTGTCTTCTAATGACGGGTCAGGCAATAATCCCCTAGACGATGCTCCATGGAATCATCTTTTAATAGCGACGGCTTTCAAAGTGGTGCAACAACAGGATCGGTGTGTCATGCAAGGGTTGCAGGTTGCTATCGATCGAATGACGGATCGCATAATGGAGGCCCTAAGGCTGCTCTGTGTTCCTGGCGGTGACCCGCCATTAGAAATTGCTGAAACTCATAATTGCCCTGATCGCAGGATGGTGCCAGTAGTGAACCACATGATCACTCCTGAGAAACTGAGATCCAACGACATGATTCCACAAAATCTTAGACAAGGCATTGATAAGATACATCGGAATTCAAGATGGGGGTCGATCTTCCTAATTTCAATGGCCAACTTCACATTGAGAATTTTCTTAATTGGCTTTCTGAAGTTTAGCGATTCTTTGAATATACGGAAATCCTTGAAGCAAAGAAGGTCAAGCTTGTAGCCTACAAGTTGAAGGGCAGAGCTTCAACTTGGTGGGAACAACTTTAACTCAATCGGATGAGACAGATGAATACGTACATCCGTACATGGTCGCGGATGAAGTAGTTGTTGTGCATGCAATTCCTTCTTAGAAATTACAATCAGGTATTATTCCAACAAAACTAAAATTATTGGCAGGATAGCCGATCAGTAAAGAGTTATGTAGAGAAATCCCATTATATGTCGGCGAGAGATGACTGCGTCGAGACAGAGTTGAGACAAGCTGTAAGATTCATCAATAGCAGACATGTGGCCCCTATGGGAATGGAGAACCAACCCAAGACTTCTAAAGTGGAGGGTCGATCTCTCATAACAGAACAGGCTTTTGTTAAACAATCTGAGGAAACAGGAGATATATGTGCATTAGTTGAAAAGGAAAAATATATGGAGCCTGTGAAAATCCCAGAGGATTTGAAACCACTGTTGCAGGAGTTTAAGGCGATTGTGCTCGATGAACTCCCTAATAAATTGCCTCCTATACAAGATATACAAAACCACATTGCTCTTGTCATAGGGAGAAGTATGCCTAATTGCCCACATTATTAGAAAAAATGTGAGATCTTGCAGGGACAAGCGAAGGAACTGATCCATACTAGCTAAGTCAATAAGAGCATAATTACATGTATTGCGTTGGCTAAAGGGCCTAATGCCAAGTACAAGAGAAGGGCTAATAAACATTAGCGTTAGACGTTATCTAAGAATCATGAGCCAAGTCCCTTAAGTAACTCGAGGATGAGTTTTTTTCAAGTGGAGGGGTTTGATATAGAACGTGTCACAGATACATTCCTAGCATGGTTGGGCCAAAAGAAGGTGGACCGTAAATTGATCATAACTTTTGATACGGGTATCATTATGGGACGCACAACCTATCAATCCTTACTGAAATGGGCCATTCAAGGTGAACTAACCCACAATGTGGGTCACATCTGTTCGATTCGTCAAAAAACGCTCGCTTTCAGCTCAAAAACGAATTTTTAAGGAAAAATTACTATTTTTAGTAATTCCGAAGTTTAAATATTTTTTATTTTTTGAGTTTTAGATTTTCTTCCTTTTTAGAAATAACTTTTAATTATGATAGGACTCTTCTAGTCAAAGTTTATTTGGAATTTTTATTTTTAAAAATTAGGCTTTAGAAAAGTTTTATTAGAATTAGGATTTTTATTAAAGTTAAGATTTTGCTATTTTTGGTAATTACGATTTTTTTCTACATTAATGGTGTAACAGGGACATACACATTAGAAAATTATGAATAAAATTATTTTGAATTTCTTAGAATTATTTCAAATTTCTTAAAATTATTTCTATTTTCTTCTCCTCGTGGATTCGAGGTTTCTCTATGAGGAGTTCCAAGAAGTTTCGTGGATTCAAAATAGTTATCCCCCTGAGGAAGACGGTGCTCGACCTCATGTCCTTCCCTGCGTCACATTTTTACATGGCAGGTGTTGTAGATGTGTGTTTTCTCTCATAGACTCTTTGATTTTACAACCCCTCATTGGTAAATCATAACCATTTTAATTAAAATCTTATATAAATTATAACATACTCTTATTCCATGGTAGAGGCTCATAATCACAATTTAAGGTCACCTTCGCTAAACTAATTTCTAGAACATTTATTTTGATGATAAATGGTCTCTTGAATTTAGGTATTGTAGTTAAAGGGCTCTTTTCTGGTAATAGTTGAAGGGCACTATCTTTTGTTTAGATTCTTCTTACCTTTTTAATTTTCTTCTTTTTTTTAATGTTCTTCTTGCTTCTTGCACAAGAACCATCATTTGTCTAAATTCTCCTCTTTTTTTAGTTTTCTTCTTTTCTTGTTTTTATAGTTTCCATTTTCTTTTTATGTTCTTCTTATTTCTTATTTTGTATTCTTTTTATGTTCTTCTTATTTCTTGTTGTAGATGTGTGTTTTCTCTCATAGACTCTTTGATTTTACAACCCCTCATTGGTAAATCCTTTCCATTTTAATTAAAATCTTATATAAATTCTAACATACTCTTATTCCATGGTAGAGGCTTATAATCACAATTTAAGGTCACCTTAGCAAAACTGTTTTCTAGAACATTTATTTCGATGATAAATGGTCTCTCAAATTTAGGTATTGTAGTTAAAGGGCTCTTTTTCGGTGATAGTTGAAGGGCACTATCATTGTACATATTGTGTCACCTATTAGAATTTTTTTGTGGACCTCCTGCTTAGATACTACAGTCAATTTTTTCCTCCTCTCTATTCAATAAGTCTAATTGAGCAAGATATCTCATTTTATCATTAATGTGGATCCCTAATCAAATAGAAGGTTTAATTAAAACAAAGCATTGTGATGGTCCCTACAGATGCTCACGCAATGTGATTTCTACCCAGTGCTCTGAATGTTAAAGTGAATAAATTCAACCAAGCGCGGGTAAACGGCGGGAGTAACTATGACTCTCTTAAGGTAGCCAAATGCCTCGTCATCTAATTAGTGACGCGGTTGAATGGATTAATGAAATTCCCACTGTCCCTGTCTACTATCTAGTGAAATCACAGCCAAGGGAACAGGCTTGGAAAAATCAGCGGGGAAAGAAGATCCTGTTGAGCTTGACTCTAGTCTGACTTTGTGAAATGACTTGAGATGTGTAGGATAAGTGGGAGCCGTCTCAGCGGCACAAGTGAAATACCACTACTTTTAACATTATTTTACTTATTCCATGAGTATGAGGTGGGGGCCGTTCCCAGTCTGTCCCCCAGCCGACACCCGACAACCCGTTCTCGCCGTGGGAGCAGCTTGAGCAGTCCACCGACAACCGATGGGTTCGGGACTGGGACCCCCATGCCTAGCCCTCAGAGCCAATCCTTTTCCCAAGGTTACGGATCCATTTTGCCGACTTCCCTTACCTACATTGTTTCATTGACCAAAAGTTGTTCACCTTGGAGACCTGATGCAGTTATGAGTACGACCAAGCATGGAAGGCACTCAATCTTCTGGATTTTCAAGGGCCGCCGAGGGCGCATCAGACACCACACGACGTGTGGTGCTCTTCTAGCTGCTAGACCCTACCTCTGGCTGAGCCGTTTCCAGGGTGGGCAAGCTGTTAAATAGAAAAGATAACTCTTCCCAAGGCCTGCACCGATGTCTCTTGACTTCCTAAATTTGTTGTCAGCTGCCACGTCATAGTTCAGGAATTTCAACCCGATTCCCTTTCGAAGTTCATGTGGTGCACGCTCTTTGACGGGCTTCCCCCGTCTCTTAGGATCAACTAACCCATGTGCAAGTGTCGTTCACATGGGAACCTTTCCCCTCTTCGACCTTCAAAGTTCTCATTTGAATATTTGCTACTACCACCAAGATTCGCACCGACGGTCGCTCCGCCCTGGCTCATGCCAAAGGTTTCGCAACCGCCGTCACGCCCTCCTACTCATCGGGGTATGACTATCTCCCTGATGGCCGGGTATGGGTTGCGTGCTTCAGCGCCATCCATTTTCGGGGCTAGTTGATTTGGCAGGTGAGTTGTTACACACTCCTTGGAAGATTTCGACTTCCATGACCACTATCCTGCTGTCTTAATCCACCAACACCCTTTGTGGGTTCTAGGTTAGCGCACAGTTGGGCATCGTAACCCGGCTTTCGGTTCATTCTACTTACTAAAAATGGCCCACTTGGAGCTCTCGATTCCGAGGTGTGGCTCAACAAAGAAGTCGCGTTGTCCTACCTATTTAAAGTTTGAGAATAGATCGAGGGCGTTGTGCCCCGATGCCTCTAATCATTGGCTTTACCCGATAGAGCTCGCCCATGGGCTCCAGCTATCCTGAGGGAAACTTCGGAGGAAACCAGCTACTAGACAGTTTGATTAGTCTTTTACCCCTATACCCAAGTCAAATGAACAATTTGCAAATCAGTATTGCTGCAGGCCTCCACCAAAGTTTCCTCTGGCTTCACCTCGCTTAGGCATAGTTCACCATCTTTTAGGTCCGGACATGCATGCTCTCACTTGAACCCTTCTCAGAAGATTAAGGTTAGTCGACAGTGCAACCCACAGGGGGATCCTGTCAATCAGCTTCCTTGCTCCTTGCGGGTTTGCACACCCGTTGACTCGCACACATGTCAGACTCCTTGGTCCGTGTTTCAAGACGGGTCGAATGGGGAGCCCACGGGCCGATGTTAGGAGCGCGCCGGTGCTGCGAGCAGCACGCCTTAATGCGCACGCTTCCCACTTAATCGTGGCGACGACGTCTCGGCGGGTGCAGCACCCAGGCTTAAGCCGCCGCCCCAACCCGCAACGGTCCGCGCCCCCAGCCGAGCAGCAAATTGGCTCATCGTCGTTCCGTATAGGACCGGGGGGCGTCGCCTGCCCCCATCCGCTTCCCTCTCGACAATTTCAAACACTCTTTGACTCTCTTTTCAAAGTCCTTCTCACATGTCCCTCGCGGTACTTGTTCGCTATCGATCTCTCGCCAGTATTTAGCCTTGGACGGAATTTACTATAACGCCCCGAAAATCAAAATCGAGGGTCAAGCAAAGGCTCAACTCCTGAGATCCAATGCATCACGGATGCAACATAGATCATGATATTTAAATGTTATCCATATTAGTGCATTAAACATGAGTGGGATTATACTAAATTAACATATCATACTCCAAGTGCACTTAAATTAAGCAAGCGGAAGACTTAAGTACTGGTATTATAATCATGAAAGTATTTCACCGATCGGAGTATGAATCTATTCCAGGCTGAATACATACAAGTGTTGTTCCAAAATTTACAAAATATCAAAATGTAACTATTCAATTAATCCATGTAATCTCTGTAATCCCGGCAACACAGCTCTAGGTCTACACAAACCCGCCTGAAAGCTGTACGTAGGAGAACTCCTCGTCTAAGAAGTTCGGCTCCGTCGCATAAACCTTGCCATAACCAGCATCTAAATCAGGGTCTTGTTGGTGTTTTAAAACACCGTCCCAATGTGGGAGTAAGTGATCAACTCAGTGGTACTATAACGCAAAGGTTAACATGTTATTAATTCAATCAAGTAGTAAAGATAAAGCAATACAACAAACATGTCTTAAGTACTCTTGTTAATGGAGGAATGGTATGCTGTAATAATGCATGCCCTCGCCTGCAAGCGACTTCATCTCACGATCGCGCATGGCAAACTCCCTAAACGTGCGCTTCCTGGCCAAAGCAGATGCAATGCGGTGCATGGTCATGTTAGCCAAGTAGTTTATTAGGTTTATTCATACAGCAGATTCGGGAAGCTAAGGTACCTCCCTTTATATCACTTATCCAAACAAGGATCCATCTAGGTTCGTCAATCCTAGTTAATCACATACGATAGATGAGTTGTAGAGCATCACCCCTGATGAAAGCAGTGGATAGGTAAGTTCACAAGTTTACACTTGAGGTCGCTACAGGGAGGCTCATCACCTCAGCGTACGCCTAGTTTATACTCGAGGTTACTACGGGAGGCTCGTCACCTGAACGTAGGCTAACAACACAAATATAGTGTCTCATACCACCGTATTTGGCTCACAAGTTTGGGTTGCTCACTGGTCACTACGGGGAGGCTCGTCACCCCAGCGTAGGCAGACAGCTTGACCACAGTGTCCCATACCACCATACCCGACTCATGAGTCTTAACAGATTGTGGTACCATGGTTAAAATGGGCTTTACAATGGTAAGCGGTACCTTAGATTCAAACAGTAGCGTCCACACATGATAAACACATATTAAGCCAATCAGGTTATTTGACAAGTGCAATTGGTACGAGCGCACGCTAAATTAATCAACATGAAGCGCATAAACACTCCGCGTAGCCTAACCATTGTCGATAATCACCATGCAGCTCGAATTCATCGAACGTATCCAATGTGGTGAAACTAGTTCAGCCACTCAATCGGGAACCGTTACCGATTACCTGGACTGCGTAGTAGTCCCAATCATACTCAAATGTAATAGGCAATCACATATGTTAATCATAACAGTATTTAACGAACAATTCGAACATAATTCCCATTTGAGCATTTTATCAAACACATTGAACAAGATATTAGGCATATGCATTTCATCCATAAATAACATGATAGCAATTTATATTACATGAAGGAAATTATAGATATGGATAAGGTAGTTGAGAATCCTATCTCGACACCCTCATTAGAAGAGATTCAACAAACAATTACTCATTCAGACATTTTATCAAACATTTAGACTACACATTACTACATACATAAACTAATTAAGCTATAGCATATATTATGGCAAATCAATTCATAAAGGAGTTGTCATTCATATAACAAACATATATCTAGATTAATAGTCATGGCAAGTATAATTCATAATTGCAATTTCATTCAAACATTTCAACAAACACATGGAATGCATTATATATTCACATAATTCACACACATGTATAATTTATCGAATACATCGTAACTAAGATCATATGGTAGCAATCAAGTCAGACATAGATCATTACTGACATTGAAAGCCTTGAAAACTATAACCTAAACATTTATAATCCGAACCTTTCATCGGATTACTCGGTTCGAATCCTACATTTCCATCTACAGAACAACGGCTACCAAAATCACGAAATAGATTAGTTATTTTGTCAGTTCCTCTATTTGGATTTCTAAAACAAGATTAGGGTTAGGATTTCTTACCCAAATCGAATTTAGAATCGATGGTGTAGCGATGGTGGGGTGGTGATTCGGTACGTGATGTAGTGGGGGTGAATCCCAGCAACGATCTACTGATCTCACTCTCTTCTCCTCACTCTTTTCTCTCCTTTTCTCTCTTCTCTCTCCTAGGGTTAGAGAAAATTCGTATGGAATGAGAGAAGAGTGGTTTAAGGTCTTTAAATAGGACCAAAAGTGATGTCAATGGCCCCAGGGCCATGGTATACTTAGGTTATAGCCAAAGGATACCTGTTTTTGACAAACAGGGCCCTTAGGAAGGTCCATTTCTCACCCACCTCATGGAGTAAGTTCCCTAACAATGGATCTAAGCCAGGACTGTGTTTATGGCACGATTGGGTTAGTGGATCAACTATGGAGGGCCTGTATCAAATCAACGGTCATCGTTCCTCGATCAAGACCACAAGTATACCGACAGGTGTAGGGAAATTTCCCTGATCCAATGGGTGTAGTTTGGTCAGAATCTGACGGTCTGAAGTCTTCAATTTCACCCGCAAATGAACGACTCAATTCACTTAAGTTTGGCTACGTTTTCTAAAGATATTTGCGTTTCTCACACACTTCGCTCAAAGATCAAGTTGTACGTTGCTAGACACTAGTTGGGCTCGATTCCTGCGATGCTTGTCAAGCCCAATAAGGCGGTCATAACCCTACAGTTTTGCAGTCATCGAACTTTTGGCGTGCAATCCAGGTCCAATACAGAGTTTCGAGGTGTTCCCAAGGGCAACTGGGTTTTAGGACTTTCCTGAGGTTTTCAAGTAATGTTGACTAAATAATTTTTATGGTTTTGGGTCTTGCAATTTGTATAGATAGTGGTTCAAGCTAATCCACCGATTAATTTAGTTTAGTACTTAATTAATTTTCGTCTAATTCCAACAGAATTCGGTCCTTAGGAATTTCTGCCTGAGGTGGTACTCGGGTCTTTGTACGGATTTTTTTAAGACGTTACAATCTACCCCCTTTAAAGAAAAATTTCGTCCCCAAAATTAGTACCTTTTCGTACTCCTCGAGGATCTGAGGGTAGTTCTTACGGACTTTGGCCTCCATTTCCCATGTAGCCTCTTCCTCAGTGTGGTGAGTCCACAATACCTTCACAAGTGGGATAACTTTGTCACATAGCACTTGTTCCTTCCTATCGAGAATACGTGTTGGTCGCAAGATATAGGTAACATCTTCACTCAACTGTACTTGCTCTCATTTGATAATATGGGAAGGGTCAGGAACATATTTCTTCAGCATCGATACATGAAATACGTTGTATACGCCTGCGAGTGGTGTGGGCAAAGCGAGACGGTATGTTACCACACCCACTCGGTCTAGAATCTGGAATGGACCGATAAATCACAGTGTGAGTTTCCCTTTCTTGCCAAAACGAAGTACTCCCTTCATGGAAGGAAACCTCAAGAAATACATGGTCCCCAAATTCAAATTACATCTGCGGCCGTCGGGTATCGGCGTAACTCTTCTGTCTACTCTGGGCTACAAGAAGTCAACGCTTGATAATATCAATCTTTTTCGAAGTCGCCTGAACTAAATCTAGGCCAATCAGGCTCTTCTCGCCAACTTATGCCCAACAATGTGGTGCTCGACATGGGCGCTCATACAATGCTTCGTAGGGAGCCATGCCGATGCTCACTTGCAAGCTATTGTTATAAGCGAATTCGGCATAGGGAAGGCAGTCATCCCAACTATCCTTGAAATTGAGCACACATGCTTGCAACATATCTTCCAATATCTTATTTACCTATTCCGTCTGTCCATCGGTCTATGGGTGGAATGCGATATTGAACTTCAGTTTCACTCTCATTGCTTCCTGGATATGAGTCCAGAAAATGTACGTGAATCACATGTCTCTATCCGATACAATCTCCATAGGAACTCCATGCAGTCGTACAATCTCCTTGATGTACAACTTGGCCAGATCATCCGCTGAGTTTGAAACTCTAATCGAGAGGAAATGTAATGACCCAGGAAATTTTGTGCCAAGACCCGAGTACTACCTCTATTTTCCTTAGTAGCTTAATGGGGTAATTAGTGCTAATCTTGATTGCTTGTGAAATTTACATCAATCACTTTAAATTCGATCTGCATGACTCAAAACTTGTAGATTAGCTAGCGCTAAGTTACTCTGAAATCTAGTATTCATCGCTAAATCCAGTTGCTCTTGGGAATTTTTAGAAGATCTGGATCGGACCTGGACCGCGCGTCGAAAGTCCGATAGTGATGATCTTAGGCTGTTTTGGTTACCATGTTGGACTTGGCCATCACCTCAAAAATCAAGTCTAGATGATGTTCTGGGTCGATTTGATTGAGTCCGAAGTGAAGAGTGTGAGAACGGTTGGAAATTAATTAAGATTTTATGAAATCTGAGTCATGTCGCTTGCACGACGATTTTAAGCAATCCGACCGTTGGATTCTGACTCAATTTCACCCTCTGATCAAGGAAGATGGCCCAGGCATATTCTTGTGCTTGTGGTCCTGATCGAGTTTCGGTGACCGTTGAATTGAGTGTGGTCCGCCACAGCTGATCTGAAGATCCGGTCGGTACGAAAACTCAACCTGACCTAGATCCATGGTCGGTGAGCTTAAGTCCGACCTTTCGTGGAAAAAGGCCCATCGAAAGTGCTCCGTTGGATCGAGAGAAGCTTGCTTTGGTTATAACCTAAGTATACCTTAGCCCTGGGGTTATTTTCATCAATGTTAGGCCTATATATAGACCTTAAAACCCTAGCTCTCTTTTCCATACGAATTTCCTAACCCTAGCTAAGAAAGAGAGAGGAAAAGAGAGAGAAAGTGAGAGAGAAGTTGGTGAATCATCTTAGATTCTTTCTTGTTCTCCTTCATCCTTTAACCTTCGCTTTAGAATCGTTATTCCGGCAATTCTGAGTTCATCCTTGGGTAAGTTAACCCAACCCTAATCTGTTTTAGAGCTTAGATGAGTCTATGTGTTGTTGTAGCTCATTTCTATTCTTGCCTTAGGTTATTCTGTCGCCGTTGATGAAGACATATCGTCGGAAATCAGTTCGGTGTTTTTTTCTGGCTTAAGGTGCAGACTTTAAGTGTATAGGTTATGGTTTTCAAGGCTTTCAATGCCAGTTAATGGTTTATTCTTGTTATGGATGAGATTTCACATGTCAAATGTTATGTTTATGTTGCGTTCCTGATATGCATGTGATATATTGAGATTTGTGTATTCTATGTATAGTACCGTATACGTATAACATATGCACATGTGTCTGCCACGATTATTTATCGTGTATTTATGCTAGATGTATGTGTGACAACTCCTTGATAAAAGGAATTGCCCAAATGCGTGTATTTCAACATACGTCATGTATGTTGTATTATGTATTCTAAGTGTTTGTAGAAATGTCTGAATGATCTAAAGTGCTACATATTAACCTAATTGCGGGTGTTGAGAAGCGATTCTCAACTCTCCTATTAGTGTGTATGATTTCCTTCATGCAAGTTACATTCCTTGTTGTTTAATTTCAAGTATTACGTATGTGAAAATCCATGTTAAGTTGATATTCTTCAAATGCTTACATACCACATGACTTGAGTTGTTGTTCCATTACTATTCTAAATTGTCGATATGAACATCTGTTGTAGTGGAATGTGTTTGGGACTATGGAATAGTCCAGGAAATCGGTAATCGGCCTTGAGATTGTGGCTGAGGCTGCTTTCGCCACAAAGGACGTGTTTTGACGAACCCGAGTCGTATTAGAGTTGTCGGCAGTGGTTTGGCCACATGGAGTGTTTGCGCACTCTATGTCGTTCAACCCAACGTGCGCTCGTGCTAGTCGAGTTCGTCAAGTAACCCGATTGTCCGATGTATGTTCACCATGTATGGACGCTATTGTTTGAATCTAGGGTACTGAACTTACTAATGAAATCCTATTAACCTTGGTACCTTGAACCGCTATGACTCATGAGCCGGATATGGTGGTATGGGACACCGTGGTCGAGCTGTCGGCCTACGCTGGGGTGACGAGCCTCCACGTAGTGACCAGTGAACAACCAAACTCGTGAGCCGATTATGGTGGTATGGGACACTATATTCGTGCTGTCGGCCTACATTGATTGGTGACGAGCCCTTTGTAGTGACCTCGAGCATGCCTGGATACCGCATTGAGGTGACGAGCCTTAGTGTAGTAACGAAGGTATGATAGGCGTGCATTGATTGGTGACGAGCCCTTTGCAACAACCTGAAAACATATGATCATATGAGATTGTCTAGGACTGACGACCCTAGAATGGATCACTGTTTGGATGGTGATATGAGGAAGGTACCTTAGCTTCCCAATCCTGCTGTATGAAAAGGACTAATAATAACTTGGTAATCATGTTCATGCACCGCATTTGCATGTGCTTTGTAGACGTGGCGCAGTTTGAGGTGATGTCATGCATAACGTAAGATGAAGACGCTGAGGGTGTACGCGTGAGGGCACGCATCATTTTGCATACATCCTTGCATTAACAAGAGTACTTAGGACATGTTTGATTATTTTGCTTTATCATTACTGCTTGATTGAATTGATAACATGTTAACCTGTGCCTTATTGTTCCACTGAGTTGATCACTCACTCCCACGTTCTGGGGCGGTGTTTAAACACCCACCAGACTCTGTCTTAGTTGCTGATGTTGCAGATGTTGACGTGGCTCCTGAGGCAAAGCAGGAGTTTGATGATGATGAGGCTGCTTTCTCTTTTATGCAGTTTTCAGACGGGTTCTAGTGAGCCTAGTTCTGATGCGCGGGATGCTGGGATTTCTTTTGGGAATTAAACGATGTAATTTGATACTTGTAATTTTGATAGTAACACTTGAAATACGACCCGGTATGTATAGGTACTTTAGGGATTTACACAGGTACACATATATTTCTTTAAGTCTTCCGCTTGCGTTCTTCACTTATCCCTGAATTATATTTTCTATTTGGCTTAATCTATTCCATGTTTTATGTACTAATACAGCAACATACATCCATCATTAAATATGTTGCATAAGTGATGTTTTGGAACATGTTGCATAAGTGATGTTTTGGAACTCGGGAGCTGAGTTATGCTCGACCCCCGAATTTCAAGGCGTTACAAGTTGGTATCAGAGCAGAATTGGATTAAACCGGACCTGGTTTATGGTCACACCCCGCACGCTGTCGCCACTTTAGTGTATTTGGGTGCGAGTTTATCGTAGATTGTATGTTTGTGTTCCGTTTCTTCTATCGGTGAAAGTTCACTGAAAATAAACGCCGAGATCGAGTCTGTGCTCTCTCCTGATCACACACAGCGACCCAAAATCTCTCCTAGACTATCTATTAATGAGTCTAGATGGTTTATCTTTCCATTTCAACCCTTCAATCTTCAAGAAATCTCTGTTTGTATCAGATTTCTGCCCGAATGGCCCGATAGGCGTTGAACCAAGCAAAGGGGCTGATCAGGGCATTTCCAGTGGGGCCCAGGGGGGGACCCACATCATTTAGAGCATGAGGGACCAGGAGGACCTTGCCCAAATGGCGAGGCATCGCCAGTTCAACGAGGCATCGCCGGTTCGGCGAGGGCTCACCGATCAGCGGGCCTGGCCGGGCGGGCCGACGTTTGTATGGCCTAGTGTGGCCCACCCTTCCACAGTTTGTTGATTAAAACTGTCCCTATACCCTACTTCCTTCATAATCATCCCTCCCAAGCTCTCTTTTCCTTCAAGTTCTTCTCCAAACTCCTTCAAATCTCCTCCAAATCTCCTTCTTCCTTCATTTTCGTAAAAACCCTACCAACCCATCTCAAAACCCTCACCCCCATTGCTGTTTACACCTTCTTTTCTTCTCATTTGGGCTCTCAAATCCTCTTTTGGGATCTCAAGTGTGTGGAAGCTTCACCATTCTTCCTATTTCTCTCATTTCTCATGGCCCTCTTTGAGTTTATCACGGCCATCTTTTCCATCTCCACCCTTCTTTCTTTAATGGGGAAGAAGAGAGCGCCCGTGGATGAAGCCGGGCCTAGCCGCCCATCTCGTGCACGGAGGCCGAGACGTGCCGCCGCGAGCACGACCGCCACTCATGAATTCCAGACCAAGTGGGACCTTGATCCTCAAGTCTATGAAGGTCGTAGGGTCCTTTTTTAAGCTCATGTTGATCCGCGGCTGTTTGGCGAGTTTCTGTTGTTGGAGCGCCTGGAAGTGGCTGGTTGGTATCCCTTATTTGAGGGCGAGTATCGCGCGAATGCAAGTACTATTCGAGCGTTTTATGCCAATATTTGTGATCCATCGCTGGAGCCTTTGCAGTTCAAGATTCCTTGTGGTAGCGGTCGGGAAGCCACGGTCAACATCGCTTTGATATCCTGACTCCTGAATGTGCCACTTGGTGAAGTGCATGCCAGTGAGAAGAATTTGAACAGTATGCGCGAGAGGGATCATCGCACCCGATCCTTGTGTGGTCGTCTGGTCGAATGGCAGCCGAATAGAAGTCTTCTAGCTACCAACATGACGGACGACTTTCGCTTGCTTCACCACATGTGTACGTTCAATATATATCCAAGGTGGAGCAATTGCAGCGAGTGTACGCGCCTGATGGTAGATTTTCTGTATCAGGTGGGGCAAGAAGTGAAGTTGTGTATGCCGACGTACATCTTGCATCAGATCATCCTCGTCGCTCGTTCGACTAGGAGGAACAACTCGCTTTCATTTGGCTGACTTATCTGTAAGCTTGCTCATGAGTTTGGCTATCGGCTTGGGGCAGAGAAGCCGGTTCCCGTTCGTCATATTAATCTGACGACCCTTAAGCAGATGGAGATTGGTCCTCGTCGACAGGCCTCAGAGAGTGAGGATGAGGCAGAGAGCGATGATGAAGAGAGTTATGCTGAAGGTGGTGCTGAGATTGAAGAAGAAACAGAGCAGGACGAGGAGGAGGTTGAGGCACAGGATACGAGTGATAGCTCTCCTCCTGTGGCACCAGAGCAGAGCGCAGATCAGGCTGTCAGGGATGCCCGTCTCACACGGCTTGAGGAAGGGTAGGCTGTTCTATGCCAGGATATTGTGGATCTTCGAGGCCTTGTGAAGCATAAGTTCAAGAAGGTGACTCGAACTCTAAAGTCTATCCTGTGTTGCTTGCAGGATAAGGGTGCCCCGCCTCCATCTCCTGATTCTGACGTGTAGCTGTCGTTGTAGTCGTCCTTTACTTTGTTGTGTTGTTTCTTTCTGGGTGTAGCCGTTGTTGGCTTTATAGTTGGAAGTTGTTTGTTGTTGTTGAAGTTTTAGATGTTGTAGTTCACATGCTTTCCCTGTCGTGATTCATGTAATGCTGCACTACTTGTATTGTGACAAATTTTATTAAATGGAATGCATGTTGTTTATCTTTGAAGTTGTGCTGTGAATGCTGTGTGGATGGATTATGTGGACGTAGAATCTTACAGATTGCATCCTCTGTTGAATGTAGGGTATGCCTCCTAAGGGTTCGAAGACTTTGGCCCGTCTCTCCTTGGTTGAGTCGCTTGCTGGGGTTCCTCCCTTAAGCGGTAGCCAGACGGATCCACAGTCGGGCCCGTCTCATACCGGTGTTGGGCCGACACCTATGGCTCCTCCAGTCACGCCTTCGGTTCCTGAGCCGAGCCGTGCATCTTCATCTGCTCCGTCTTCTGATAGGTTTGAGCAGATGATGCTGTTGATGCAGCAGCACCAGCACCAGCACCAGCAGCAGTTCCTATCTTCCATGGCTGGCATCTTTGCTCAGTCAGTGGGGGCGACTCCTCCTGCTTCACCTATGCCTCCACCTGCTTCACCTATGCCTCCACCTGGGAGCGCCAGTGCTAGCGGCACTTTTGAGTGATTCCAGCACTTACGACCTCCCACATTTGCGGGTTCTCATAGACTCGAGGAGGCCGAGTATTGGATTGATCGCATCTCTAAGATGCTTAGACCGCTGCACTGCTCTGAGGTCGAACAGGTCGAGCTTGCCTCCTTCATGTTTGAGAAGGAGGCCAGTCTATGGTGGGACAGTGTTCTTCGCACTGTCGAGGATGGATATGAGTGGTCGTGGCAGGCGTTTGAGGCACGCTTCCACGAGAAGTATTTTCCGGTTACGTACCGACATGAGAAGGAGAGTGAGTTCTTTCACCTCCGCCAGGGAGGGCTCTCGGTGACGGAGTATGAGAACCGGTTCACTGAGCTAGGTCGGTATGTTCCTTTGATTCTGGGTGACCAACCGATGAGGATGCGGCGCTTTTCCGAGGGATTGAGGCCTGAGATCCGATCGAAGATATGCTGTGCTAGCATTTCTTCCTATGCGGAGTTGGTGAGCATGTCCTTGCGAGCAGAGCAGGACGGGGACAGGTCGTCCCGTATGCGAGCACCTATGGTTCCCGGACCTGCACCTTTTCTCGGCAAGAGGCCGCGAGCAGATTCTCCTCCTAGGCATTCAGCGCCGCCCGCTCAACAGATGCGAGCTGATCTTCGCTGTTCGTATTGTGGGAAGATGGGGCATTTGAACCGTTTTTGCTTTTCGCGTATGCGGGCCAGTGGTTTTACTCCACTGTAGAGGATTAGCCGTCCGATGTCTCAGGTTATCTCTCCTCCACCTATTCGTTCAGCGCCAGCTCATCCATCTTTCAGACCTGCAGTACCTAGCTTCAGGCCACCTCAGCGACCCATGGTTCCTCCGCCGAATCGTCAGCAGCAGGCTCGAGTTCATGCACTCTCAGCTGAAGCGCCTATGTCTGACGTGTTGCCGAGATCTTTCGAGGTTACAGCGCACATTGAAGGTAGTCCCGTTTCTATGTTGGTGGATACAGGGTCCACTACTTCTCTTATGTCATATGCGGCAGTTAGGCGTCTGAGTTTGAGCACTATTTCCATCAAAAGAGTGACGCTCACTACCGCTACGGGGATTTCCTCTGCTATGAACAAGCGTTGTATGGATTGTTGGATTGATCTAGGAAGTGGATCGATTTGTGTTGATTTCTTTGTCGCACCTCTTTGTCATTACGATGTTATTATGGGTATGGATTGGCTCACGAGAATGCGAGCAGAGATCGATTGCGAAGCAAGGATGGTGACAATCCATGGATCTGAGGGCGAGACAGTTACTTTCCCAGTTAAGGTCAGTTACCCTGTTCGTTTTGATTATTATACTTCTCTGTTAGAGAGTATGGATGGATTGGCGTTTGAGAGCACGCCTGTGGTTCGGGAGTTTGAAGATGTGTTTGAGTCGATTCCCGGATTACCTCCTCAGCGTGAGATTGACTTTACCATTGATCCCATGCCTGGTGTGACGCCCATTTCTTTGCCCACCTATCGTATGCCTCCGAGTGAAATGGAGGAGTTGAGGAAGCAGATAGATGGTTTGTTGAATTTGGGCTTTATTCGGCCTAGTGTGTCTCCTTGGGGAGCACCTGTCTTGTTTGTGAAGAAGAAAGATGGTTCCTTGCAATTATGTATTGATTATCACAGGTTGAATCTGATAACTGTGAAGAATAAGTACCCTTTACCCAGGATTAATGATCTGTTTGATTAGTTGAAGGGGGCACGGTACTTTTCAAAGGTTGATCTGCAGTCAGGGTATCACCAGTTGCGCGTCAAGAATGAGGACGTGCAGAAGACCACTTTCAGGACTAGCTTCGGTCACTATGAGTTCCTTGTGATGTCGTTCGGTCTTACGAACGCACCGGCCGTGTTCATGGATCTGATGAACAGAGTGTTTCGGCCATTCTTATTCCGATTCGTCATTGTCTTTATTGATGACATCTTGATTTATTCTGTGAGTCGGGAAGAACACGAGGAGCACTTAAGAGCGGTTTTGGATACTCTTAGAAAGAATCAGCTTTTTGCGCAGTTCAAGAAGTGTGATTTCTGGAAAGAGGAAGTCAAGTTCCTGGGACATGTGGTGTCCAAGGAAGGGATAGCTGTCGATCTTGCCAAGGTAGCTGCAGTTCAGGATTGGAAGCAGCCTGGTTCAGTTACTGAGGTAAGGAGCTTTCTGGGTCTAGCAGGCTATTATCGACACTTCATTCAAGACTTCTCGAAGATTGCTAGACCGTTGTCGCAGCTGACATGTAAAGATTTGAAGTTTGCTTGGAATGAGAAGGCGGAGTTAGCTTTTCAGGAGCTGAAGGACAAGTTGACGTCCGCCCCTGTGCTAGTATTGCCAGAGCAAGGGGTTAAGTATATTATTTATACTGACGCCTCTCGCGTTGGTCTGGGTTGTGTCCTTATGCAGAAGGACAGGGTAATTGCTTATCTTCGCGACAGTTGAGGACACACGAAGAGAATTACCCTACGCATGACCTGGAGTTAGCAGCTGTCATTTTTGCATTAAAGCTTTGGAGACATTACCTCTATGGAGAGGAGTTCGAGCTCTTTTGCAACCACAAGAGCCTTAAGTATATTTTCACGCAACGTGATTTAAATATGAGGTAGCGCCGATGGTTGGAAACATTGAAAGACTTTAAGTTCGATGTTTCTTACCATCCAAGCAAGGCGAACCTTGTGGCAGATGCGTTGAGTCGCAAGAAAGCTATGGAGTTTGCAGCTCCGCTGATGATAGCAGAATGGGATATGTTGGAGTTCGTGCGTGACTTTGAACAAAAGCTTACGGTGGAAGAGCCGTATGAGGTTATCGCACACATTCGTGTACAGCCCCTCATCGATGAGAAGATCGTTGCAGCTCAAGCAGATGATGAGTTTTTAGCGAAGATGAGAAAATGGGTTGGTATAGATGAGAACTCCGAGTGGAGTGTTTGTTCTGATGGGGGCCTACGTCTTCGTGGCCGATTATGTGTCCCAGACATTCCTGACTTGAGACGGGAGGTTCTCGAGTTAGACCATAGTTCTAAGCTTGCGATGCATCCAGGTAGCATGAAGATGTATCAGGATATGAAAACATCATATTGGTGGGACAACATGAAGGTCCATATTACTGAGTTTGTTTCTCGTTGTCTCACGTGCCAGCAGGTCAAGGCAGAGCATCACCGACCTCCTAAGTTGCTGCAGCCCATGCCCATAGCAGAATGGAAATGGGACTTCATCTCTATGGATTTTATTTCTAGGTTGCCAAGAACGAAGAAGGGACATGACTCTATTTGGGTGATCGTCGACTGATTGACGAAGTCGGCTCATTTCTTACCAATCAGAGTCACTAACTCTACAGACGAGTTGGCTAGATTGTATATCAAGGAGATTGTGCGTCTGCATGGAGTTCCCTTAGAGATTGTATCTGACAGAGACATACATTTCACTTCTATCTTCTGGACTCATATACAGGAAGCGATGGGTGTGAAATTGAAGTTCAGCACCGCGTTTCATCCACAGACAGATGGGCAGACGGAACGTGTGAATCAGATCCTGTAAGACCTGTTGCGAGCTTGTGTTTTGGATTTCAAGGACCGTTAGGATGATTGTCTCCAGTATGCAGAGTTCATGTATAATAACAGTTTCCAGGCGAGTATTGGCATGGCTCCCTATGAGGCGTTAAATGGTCGCCCATGCAGAGCACCGCATTGTTGGGCAGAAGTTGGCAAGCGTAGTTTGATTGGCCCAGAGTTGGTGCAGGCGACTTCAGAGAAAGTTGATATCATTCGACGTCGACTTCTGACAGCGCAGAGTAGGCAGAAGTGTTACGCTAATACGAGGCGTCGACCGCTTGAGTTTGAGGTTAGAGACAATGTATTTCTTAAGGTCTCTCCTATGAAGGGAGTTCTGCGGTTCGGTAAGAAGGGAAAGCTTACGCCGAGATTTATTGGTTCATTTCAAGTTCTGGATTGAGTGAGAGCGGTAGCATACCGCCTTGCTTTGCCCACACCTCTTGCGGGCGTGCATAACGTATTTCATGTTTCTATGCTGAAGAAGTACGTTCCTGATCCTTCGCATATTATCAGTTGGGAGCAGGTGCAGTTGAGCGAGGATGCCACATATGTACTGCGACCGACGCGTATTCTAGACAGGAAGGAGCAGGTATTGCGTAGCAAGGTCATCCCTCTTGTGAAAGTTCTATAGATGCATCATAGTGAGGAAGAGGCTACTTGGGAATCTGAAGCTGAGGTTAGAAAGAGCTACCCTCAGATCCTTGAGGAATTTGAGAAGGTATGAATTTCGAGGATGAAAGTTTCTTTAAGGGGAGTAGATTGTAATGACCCGGGAAATTTTATGCCAAGACCCGAGTACTACCTCTATTTTCCTTAGTAGCTTATTGGGGTAATTAGTGCTAATCTTGATTGCTTGTGAAATTTGCATCAATCACATTAAATTCTATCTGCATGACTCAAAACTTGTAGATTAGCTAGCGCTAAGTTACTCTGAAATCTGGGATTCATCGCTAAATCCAGTTGCTCTTGAAAATTTTTGGAAGATCTGGATCGGACCTGGACCGCGCGTCGAAAGTCCGATAGCGATGATCTTAGGCTGTTTTGGTCACTATGTTGGACTTGGCCATCACCTCAAAAATCATGTCCAGATGATGTTCTGGGTCGATTTGATTGAGTCCGAAGTGAAGAGTGTGTTAATTAAGATTTTATGAAATCTGAGTCATGTCGCTTGCGCGACGATTTTAAGCAATTTGACCGTTGGATTCTGACTCAATTTCACCCTCTGATCAGGGAAGATGGCCCAGGCATATTCTTGTGCTTGTAGTCCTGATCGAGTTTCAGTGACCATTGAATTGAGTGTGGTCCGCCACAGCTGATCTGAAGATCCGGTCAGTACGAAAACTCAGCCTGACCTAGATCCATGGTCGGTGAGCTTAAGTCCGACCTTTCGTGAAAAAAGGCCCATCGGAAGTGCTCCGTTGGATCGAAAGAAGCTTGCTTTGGTTATAACCTAAGTATACCTTAGCCCTGGGGTTATTTTCATCAATGTTAGGCCTATATATAGACCTTAAAACCCTAGCTCTCTTTTCCATACGAATTTCCTAACCCTAGCTAAGAAAGAGAGAGGAAAAGAGAGAGAAAGTGAGAGAGAAGTTGATGAATCATCTTAGATTCTTTCTTGTTCTCCTTCATCCTTTAACCTTCGCTTTAGAATCGTTATTCTGGCGATTCTGAGTTCATCCTTGGGTAAGTTAACCTAACCCTAATCTGTTTTAGAGCTTAGATGAGTCTATGTGTTGTTGTAGCTCATTTCTATTCTTGCCTTAGGTTATCCTGTCGCCGTTGACGAAGACATATCGTCGGAAATCAGTTCGGTGTTTTTTTCTGGCTTAAGGTGCTTACTTTAAGTGTATAGGTTATGGTTTTCAAGGCTTTCAATGCCAGTTAATGGTTTATTCTTGTTATGGATGAGATTTCACATGTCAAATGTTATGTTTATGTTGCGTTCCTGATATGCATGTGATATATTGAGATTTGTGTATTCTATGTATATGTAGGAAGTACCGTATACGTATAACATATGCACATGTGTTTGCCATGATTATTTGTCGTGTATTTATGCTAGATGTATGTGTGACAACTCCTTGATAAAAGGAATTGCCCAAATGCGTGTATTTCAACATACGTCATGTATGTTGTATTATGTATTCTAAGTGTTTGTAGAAATGTTTGAATGATCTAAAGTGCTACATATTAACCTAACTGCGGGCGTTGAGAAGCGATTCTCAACTCTCCTATTAGTGTGTATGATTTCCTTCATGCAAGTTACATTCCTTGTTGTTTAATTTCAAGTATTACTTATGTGAAAATCCATGTTAAGTTGATATTCTTCAAATGCTTACATACCACATGACTTGAGTTGTTGTTCCATTACTATTCTAAATTGTCGATATGAACATCTGTTGTAGTGGAATGTGTTT
This sequence comes from Magnolia sinica, assembly GCF_029962835.1. Classification (NCBI taxonomy): domain Eukaryota; kingdom Viridiplantae; phylum Streptophyta; class Magnoliopsida; order Magnoliales; family Magnoliaceae; genus Magnolia; species Magnolia sinica. The sequence goes on from NC_080575.1 coordinate 54,598,721, forward strand.
GGGACTATGGAATAGTCCAGGAAATCGGTAATCGGCCTTGAGATTGTGGCTGAGGCTGCTTTCGCCACAAAGGACGTGCTTTGACGAACCCGAGTCGTATTAGAGTTGTCGGCAGTGGTTTGGCCACATGGAGTGTTTGCGCACTCTATGTCGTTCAACCCAACGTGCGCTCGTGCTAGTCGAGTTCGTCAAGTAACCCGATTGTCCGATGTATGTTCACCATGTATGGACGCTATTGTTTGAATCTAGGGTACCGAACTTACCAATGAAATCCTATTAACCTTGGTACCTTGATCCGCTAAGACTCATGAGCCGGACATGGTGGTATGGGACACCGTGGTCGAGCTGTCGGCCTACGCTGGGGTGACGAGCCTCCCCGTAGTGACCAATGAGCAACCAAACTCGTGAGCCGATTATGGTGGTATGGGACACTATATTTATGCTGTCGGCCTACATTGATTGGTGACGAGCCCTTTGTAGTGACCTCGAGCATGCCTGGATACCGCATTGAGGTGACGAGCCTTAGTGTAGTAACGAAGGTATGATAGGCGTGCATTGATTGGTGACGAGCCCTTTGCAACGACCTGAAAACATATGAATGTATGAGATTGTTTAGGACTGACGACCCTAGAATGGATCACTGTTTAGATGGTGATATGAGGAAGGTACCTTAGCTTCCCAATCCTGCTGTATGAAAAGGACTAATAATAACTTGGTAATCATGTTCATGCACCGCATTTGCATGTGCTTTGTAGACGTGGCGCACTTTGAGGCGATGTCATGCGTAAAGTAAGATGAAGACGCTGAGGGTGTACGCATGAGGGCATGCATCATTTTGCATACATCCTTGCATTAACAAGAGTACTTAGGACATGTTTGATTGTTTTGCTTTATCATTACTGCTTGATTGAATTGATAACATGTTAACCTGTGCCTTATTGTTCCACTGAGTTGATCACTCACTCCCACGTTCTGGGGCGGTGTTTAAACACCCACCAGACTCTGTCTTAGTTGCTGATGTTGCAGATGTTGACGCGGCTCCTGAGGCAGAGCAGGAGTTTGATGATGATGAGGCTGCTTTCTCTTTTATGCAGTTTTCAGACGGGTTCTAGTGAGCCTACTTCTGATGCGCGGGACGCTGGGATTTCTTTTGAGAATTAAATGATGTAATTTGATACTTGTAATTTTGATAGTAACACTTGAAATACGACCCGGTATGTATAGGTACTTCAGGGATTTACACATGTACACATATATTTCTTTAAGTCTTCCGCTTGCGTTCTTCACTTATCGCTGAATTATATTTTCTATTTGGCTTAATCTATTCCATGTTTTATGCATTAATACAGACAACATACATCCATCATTAAATATGTTGCATAAGTGATGTTTTGGAACTCGGGAGCTGAGTTATGCTCGACCCCCGAATTTCAGGGCGTTACAGGAAATGAGCCGATTTCGTCAATCGGTCCACAATAGCCCAAATGGAGTCATGTCCCTTCCTTTTCTTCGGCAACTTAGAAATGAAATCCATAGATATGAAGTCCCATTTTCATTCAGATATGGGCATGGGCTGAAGTAAACCAGGAGGTCGGCGATGCTCAGCCTTGACCTGTTAGCACGTGAGACAACGGGATACATAGTCTGCTATGTGGGCCTTCATGTTGTCCAACCAGTACGAATGCTTCATGTCTCTATACATCTTCGTACTGCCCGAATGCATTGCCATCCTTGAATTGTGAGTAGCGTCCAGGACTTCCTTCCTTAAGTCATAGAGATTCGGGATGCATAGGCAGCCACGGTATCTTAAACCTCCATCTAAACCAATTCTCCACTCGGACTCTTCACTGTCACTTGCTCGCTCTCTCATTTTCACCAATAGTTCGTCTTCTTTCTGAGCCATAATGATTCAGTCATCAATAAGTGGCTGTAAGCGGATGTATGCGACGCTCTCGAACGGTTCCTCTATTGTAAGCTTCTGTTCGAAGTCTTGCACAAACTCTACCATATTTCATTCTTCTATCATCAGCAGAGCTGCAAATTCTATTGTCTTCTTGCGGCTCAACGCATCTGCCACAAGGTTTGCCTTACTAGGATGGTAGGAAACCTCAAACTTGAAGTCTTTCAAGGTTTCCATCCAACGTCATTGCCTCATATTCAGGTCTCTCTGCATGAATATGTATTTGAGGTTCTTGTGGTCACAACAGAGCTCGAACTCCTCTCCGTAGAGGTAATGTCTCCAAAGTCTTAATGCGAAGATAACTGCTGTCAATTCCAGGTCGTACATAGGGTAGTTTTCTTTGTGTTTCCTCAACTGTCGTGATGCATAGGCAATCGCTCTGTCCTTCTGCATAAGAACACAACCCAAACCAACACGAGAGGCGTCGATGTAGATAGCGTACTTAACCCCCTGCTCTGGCAATACTAACATTGGTGTGGACGTCAGCTTGTCCTTTAATTCCTGAAAGGTTGCTTCTGCCTTCTTGTTCCAGGTGAACTTAAGATCTTTTCGAGTGAGTTGTGATAATGGTCTAACTATCTTGGAAAAGTCTTTAATGAAGTGGTGATAGTAGCCAGCACTCCTCACTTCTGTAACCGAACCGGGCTGCTCCCAGTCCTCTACTACGGTCACCATAGTAAGGTCTATGGCGATACCTTCCTTGGACACTACGTGTCCCAGAAACTTGACCTCTTCCTTCCAAAAGTCGCATTTCCGATACTGAGCAAATAACTAATTTTTCCTGAGAGTATCGAAGACTGCTCGCAGGTGCTCTTCGTGATCCTTTCGGCTTTTGGAGTATATCAAAATGTCATCTATAAATACGATGATGAACTGGTACAGATACGGCCGAAACACCCCGTTCATGAGGTCCATGAACACAGTCGGTGCATTCGTAAGTCCGAACGACATCACGAGAAATTCATAGTGCCCAAAACTGGTTTTGAATGTTGTTTTCTACACGACTTCATCCCTGACGCACAACTGATGATACCCTGACTACAAGTCGATCTTGGAGAAATACTGTGCCCCTTTTAACTAGTCGAACAGATCATCTATCCTGGGCAAAGGATACTTGTTCTTCATTGACACTTGGCTCAACCTACGATAATCAATACACAACCGCAACGATTCGTCTTTCTTTTTTACAAATAATATGGGTGCTCCCCAAGGAGATACGCTAGGCCGTATAAAACCTGTACTGGAAAAGTAAAGGTCGTGCCCTCAGGTCCATAGGCTGTCACCAATCTGGTATCGCAGTCGATCTTCGCCTTCATCTCAGTGAGCCAATCCATACCGAGGATAACATCATAATGACATAGTGGGCAACAATCAGGTCAACAAGCACTGTTCTGCTTCCTAAGTCTATCAAGCAATTCTTACAAATCTTGGTAGTGTCTGAGAAGGTCCCTGTGGTGGTAAGGAGTCTCACCCCAATCATAGGAGTATTTTTCAACACTAGTCGCTTGACTGTTGTGCATGATACTATTGAAATGGTGGACCCGGTGTCCCCTAACAGAAATACAGGTGTACCTTAGATGTGGGCAGTGACTTCGAAAGCTAAAGGCACTGCAGTTGTTATCTCGGATGCACCAGCTAGGTGCTAGTGCATGTACACGAGCCTGCTAGGACCGATTAGGTTGCACTGCCATAGGTCGTTGAGGCGGCCTATTTCGACGTATAGGTGGTTGGTAAAATGGTTGTGCTGGCAGTGCCGATCGTAGAGGTGGAGCTGATATAGCTTGCTGCGACTAGTGGTTGATCTTCTGTGGCGGCGTCAAGCCGTTGTCCCTCATCTTGGTAAAGCAATATGTGTCTGTATGGCCCATCCTCTTACAGTAGGTGCACCACAAATCTGATCGCCTCTAGTGGGTCGATGGAGGCATAAGCCTAGGAGGCGAATCTGCACGTGGTCTCTTGCCGAGGAACTGTCGGTTCTGCAATTGAGGTCGAGGCCTCGAGCCCATGGGCATACATATACGGGACAGTCTCTCACCATCCTGCTCAGCTCGCAAAGACATGTTCACTAGCTCAACATAATTGGGAATGCTAGCGCAACACATCTTCGTACAGATATCAGGCCGCAAACTCTCAAAAAATTGCCACATTCTCATCAGCTCATCAGCTAGGATCAAAGAAGCGTATCTGGCTAGCTCTGTGAAACAGTTCTCATACTCTGACACTGTCATTCCTCCCTATCGGAGGTGAAGGAACTCACCCTGCTTTTTATTACGGTATGTGAGGGGGAAATACTTTCCATGAAAGCGTATTTCAAATGTATCCCATGTAAGGCCCGTATCCTAATCTGTACTGTTCCATAGACTCCCGCGATCCAACCCGTCGAATTTCAGTAATCCGCGACCTACAATCGATGTTTGCGCATGACCCTAAATCGTATCCCATAAATCTGGGTCAGCTCAATCCAAGACTTGTACTATTACGACCGCACCATCGCTGCTGTTCCGACGCAGCGTATTACGCGCCGAGGAGATACCCAGGCCAAGAGATGTGGGCCCACGTTTAGTTTGAGGAAAACACTGCACATTGTAAAACCCAATAGAATCTCTACAACATGTCTCATCAATCAATCAATCATTCAATCACCTCATGTCAAGTACAAGAGCAACCCCAAAGTCAACTCTCTCCCCCTCTCTCTCTTACACACCCATACATGTCAAGTACACCTATCAACTCACATCCATCACTCACACCCATTACCTCTCTTACAACCACCCTCTCTCTCTCTCTCATTTCTCAAACACACTTTTCAAGCAACAAAGAAGTGGTGGATGTCCAAGCTCTTCCAAGGAGATAAAAGTGTGTGTGTGTGTGGCCCACTTCTCATCTCAAAATCCGATCGGACTGAAACTTTAACCTGACATAGATCCATTGTGGGGGAACTTTCTCCAGACCATATGCAGAAAATGGACCTCCAGATGAGCTTTGTTGGTCTGAAACAGCCAACCTTTACCTATAACCTAAGTATACCATGGCCCTTGGGCCATTGACATCAGTTCTAGGGCTATATAAGGGCCTTAACCCACCCCTCTCATTCCATACGATTTTCCAAAACCCTAAGAGAGAGAAGAGAGTAAAGAGAAGGAGAAAGTGAGGAGAAGTGAGAGAAGTTGCTGGGATTCGATCCCACCACTCCACGTGTTGAATCATCCTACCTGTATCATTATACCGGCGATTTCGACTCCGTTCTTGGGTAAGAAATCCTAACCCTAATCTGTTTTAGGTATCCAAATAGATAGATCGGTGAAATAGGTAACCTATTTCATGCTATAGGTTGTCGTTGTGCCGTAGACAAAGGCATGGTGTTCGAACTGAGTTCGATACGAGTTTACCGACGAGAGGTGCGGACTATAAACGTTTAGATTATGGTTTTCAAGGCTTTTAATGTCAGTTAATGATTTATGACTGACTTGATTGCTATCACATATGCTTAGATGCGATGTTTTCCGCGTATTACATATATATATGAACTATGTTGAAATTAATGCATTCCATGTGTTTTTTGAAATGTTTGTATGAATACGAAATTATAATTTGTGCTTGCCATGATTGTTGTTTGAGAATATATGATTGTCGTACGTGTGGCAACTCCTTTGTGAAAGGATTTGCTATAATATACTTTGTAACCAATTTATTACATGTACGTGATATGTGTAGTCTAAGTGTTTGATAAAATGCCTGAATGAGAAAATGCTTGTTGAAATGTATTTAACAAGGGCGTTGAGATAGGGTTCTCAATTACCTTATCCATAGTTACAGTTTCCTTCATGTAACCTATATCGTTACTACGTGTTTTATGGTTGAAATGCCTTTGTATGATAACATGTACACTGTATTTGTTAAAATGCTCAAATGAGATTTATATTTGGATTGGTTGTCACATGTTGTCTTTGACTATCACATGTGAATGCTATTGCTTTGGAGTGTAATTGGGGCTACGATGTAGTCCAGGCAATCAGTAATGGTTTACGATCGATGGTCGAATTGTTTTAGCCACGACGGATACATTCGATGAATCCAGTCGTACAGTGATTATCGGCAGTGGTTAGGCCCCGAGGAGTGCGTATGAACTCCATGTCGATTAATTTAACATACATTCGTACAAGTCGAGCTTGTCAAGTAACCCAACTGACCTAATGTATGTTCACCATGTATGGACGCTACTGTTTGAATCTAAGGTATCACTTACTAGTGTAAAGCCCGTTTAACCTTGGTACCACGATCCGCTAAGACTCATGAGCCAGGCATGGTGGTATGGGATACCGTGGTCGAGTTGTCGGCCTACGCTGGGGTGACGAGCCTCCCCATAGTATCAGTGAGCAAACCAAACTCGTGAGCCAAATACGATGGTATGAGACACTGTATTAGACCTGTCGACCTACAATTAGGTGACGAGCCTCTCGTAGTGACCTCGAGTATACACTAAGACTACGTTAAGGTGACAAGCCTTTCCATAGTGACTTCGAGTATAAACTAGGCATGCGCTGAGGTCACGAGCCTCTCCGTGGTGACTTGGAACTGCCATCGTATACGACTAACTAGGATTGACGACCCTAGATGGATCATTGTTTGGGTCAATGATATAAATGAAGGTACCTTAGCTTCCTAAACTTGTTGTATAAATAGGTCTTATTAAGAACTTGGCTAATCACGCACATGCACCGCATTACATATGCCTTTGGCGTTGGAGTTGAGCACAGCGGAAGTATTGCATGCACGACCGTGAGATGATGTCATAGAGGGAGTACAGACGAGGGTATACACATTAATACATATCATCCTTGCATTAACCAGAGTACTTAGGAATGCTTGTTGTATTAATTTATCATTACTGCTTGACTGAATTGGTAACATGTTAACCTTTGCCTTATAGCTTCACTGAGTTGATCACTCCCACTCTGGGATGGTGTTTTAAAACACTAACCAGACTCTGTTGTAGTTTTAGGTGATGTTGAGGCTTACAAGGCGGAGCCTGACTTCTACGACGACGAGGTGTTCTCCTACTTGCAACTCTCTGGCAGGTCTATATAGACCTGGAGTTGCACCACCGAGGCTACAGGGATATAGATAAAATGACATTACACTTTATCATTTTGTAAATTTTAGAATTATACATGTAATTATTTAACCTGGTGACATTCATACTCTGAGGACTTACAATCACTTATATGCTCTATATATTTATCACAGTCTTCCACTTGCAAAATTTAACTGTCTCTAGAGTATGATATGCTAATTTGGTACAATCCCACTCATGTTTAATGCATTAATACAGACAACATTTAATCATAATTATCTATATTGCATAAGTGATGCGTTGGAACTCAAGAGTTGAGCTTCTGCTCGACCCCGGATTTTCAGGGCGTTACAATGTCTTATCCACACCACCCAACCTTTTAGTGGCCCACTTAGGTAGGACGTCTGTAGGTGGGGCCCACCTTAGATATGTGTTATATGCAAACCGTCCAGCATCCAGGGACGCTGGACATGACTTCACAGTGAAGTGTGCACTGACTGTGTGGTGTGGTGACCGGCTAACCAAACAAAGAATATATATATATATATATATATATATATTTATATATATTTAAGGTATTTGGGTGGCCTGCTCATGTAGGCATCACCTTGAAGTATGGGTCTAATCCATGCCGTCCATCCCATTCCCCAGTTCATTTTAGGCATTGAGCTGAAAAATGAAGCTAATCCGATTATCGGGCGAGCCATATCTCTGAAAACAGTGAGTTTTACCATTTAAATCCGTTATGGCCCACTTTGATGTTTCTATACACAAAAATACATCAAATATTGGGTTCATTTAGACTGTCTTGAGCCATATAATCCAACGACTGGATAGGATTCTCCTTATGCGGGCCCCACAGAGGAAAAACGACGGAAACAAAATAAATAAATAAATAAATAAGAGGCAGCAGGCGTTGCCGTTGCTTATGTACAGAGGATGCACAGCAGCGTCCTGCTGCGCTGGGACGTGAAGGGGGGCAGGGACCGTGGGTCCCAGCGCTCGCCCCACCATGGTGTATGTGTCTTATCCACACCGTCCACACCACCAGACGATGGGACCCACCACTTGATGTATTTGTTTTATCCACACCGTCCACTGTTTAGACAGTGGGGCCCACCATGATGCATTGCGTTGTATCCTTGCTGCCCAACCATTTTGAGATATCATTTCATGATATGAGGCAAAGAATGAGTCAAATCTAAAGTTAAAGTGGGCCCCCACCATTGAAATAGTGGACAGTGACATCCACCGTTCAAACTTCTAAGGGCCACGGTAGTTTCCAATTAAGTTGATATTTGTTTTCACTTCATTTATCTCCATGTTAACTTATGAATAAGTTGGATCTCCAAAATACATAAGGGTGGGCCCTATTTGATAATACATAAAGCCCATTGGTGCGGCCCATCCATAAGGCCCATCATGATGTATTTTGGCCCATGTGTGGGGCCCACCTGTTTGTATTGTTAGGCCCATGTAGCTAGCCCATCTGATGTATTCGAGGCCTAGATACATGGCCCATTTGATGCATATGAGGCCCAAGCAGTGCGGCCCACTTATCGTATATAAGGCCCACGTATGAGGCCCATGGTGATGCATTTACGGCCCATTTGATTTGGCCCATTGATTCGGCCCATTTGATTCGGCCCATTTGATTCGACCCATTGGTGCATCCCATGGATGCGATCCACTTGATGTATTTGATGGCCCATGGGTTGAGGCCCAATGTGATGTATATAAGGGCCACAAGTGAGGCCTAATGAGACATATGTGGGGCCTTTATATGGAGCCGAATGTGATGTAAATGAGGTTCATTGCGATGTGTGATTACTCCATGATGTATGTAATGACGATTATGGCGGGCCATGCCTTAGGAGCAATGATGGTTAAATGTCCACATTGATGAGTAATGATGGTTGAATGTCTACATTGTGACCTTCCCTTAGGCCCTTTGTTAGGTCGATTTAAATTATCGAGGCCTATGCCGATTATGTATGCCGATTATCGGTGCAGGTTATCGATATCGATTATAGTATATGACAGCATAGCATTATGATACCTACACCTTGGAGCCCACCTTGTGCATATATATTGGGCCCATAAGGAAGTCCAGTTTATTGCGCGATAGAAAGGGTAAGGAAGCCCACTTATTGCACTTAGACTTGGATCTGCCCTCGATGGGGGATATTGTGACACTCCATCACTGTGATCATATGTGAGCAGGCGCAAGTGGGCGGACACTAAGTGGGCAGGGCATGAGGACCTGAGCGAGCTACCAGTGATTGGCAGGCTACTGTGCACACAGTGAAGGCAGAACTTTGTCCCACATCGGAAGCATCGTTCGATGTTGTGATGGCTATAAGTTGGATTTTTTCATTAACTATCGTGACGCGTTTTAAATCTGTGAGCTTATCTTGATATTTGAAATATATTCGCCATCCTTCTGCCCATCATTCGTATACATGTTGTGATGGATGATTGATTAAAGCAGATGCCATTGGGCTAAGATGTTTATGGGACTCCTTGATGGTATTCGTGCGATACGCGTAGGTTTGATATACGGCCTAGATGAGATTGATGGTATTCGTGACTCTTCAGGATTTGCATATTGCATTGCATCATCGACATCTGATATTTAGATCTCTATAATTCTACATGTCCATAGTCGATCCGTATTGCTTATTCTGATATTGAATGATTTATAGACTTGCAGTAATTCCGCTTACTCTGATATTACTTACTTGGCACGTTCATCGCACACACTTACGCCACCCTCTAAGCTTTCTATAAGCTTATGCACGATAGATGCGTGCAGGTAGCATTAGGTTGTAGCAGCGTTGAGCTTGGAGCGTGCAGCGGTCTTCTGGAGCTTTGTTTTTGACATATGTATTTCCCTTTCAGCACTATATTCAAATGTTTATATTAATGGATATGTGATGATGATATTGTTCTTGTGATTTGGGTATACTTGTGGTTATGCTTCTTATGAGATAAATGTACGTGGGAAAATCCTCCTTGTAGGATCCCAGGATTGGACTCTATCATATGGGCACTGGGAGCAGAGAATGGGGTACTACGGAGGCTGTCGGCACCAGGTTCGGTGATCGAGATTCCTCTGAATCCGATTTTCAGGTTTGGGGCCTGACATCCCAGGTCTATACGTGTCCTAAGGGGACTATTCGTAGGATGCTATCCCACCATAAATTAGCCTCCTTTTCGAACATATAAGTGACCAATTCAACTTGCTCTCTCTCAGTGCAGTGCAACGGCTTCAACAACTTAGAGATGCGATCTAGCCAGTATTCGACTTCCTCGAGCCTGTAAGTGCCTGCAAAGGTGGGAGGTCAAAAATGCTGGAAGCACTCAAAAAGGTCGTTGGTATTCATATTTCCAGCAGGCTGCACAGGTGGTGTAGGCGGGACCACATTCATGTTCTGGGCAATGGCCCCCACAATAATGGCCCAAACTTGCTGCTGCTACATCAGGAGCATCATCTGCTCTAACCTATCAAGGGGAGGAGCTTCTTGAGGCATGTGTGGCGTCGACGTAGACGCACGGTTCAGTTAAGGAACCGGTGATGCACAAGGTGTTGGCCCATTAGTGGGGCCAGTGACCGGCTATGAATCCGACATTGTTTCAAAGTTCGGGCCCAAGCTAAGGTCCATATGGTTATCGCTTAAGGGAGGTGCCCCATCAATCGATCCGCTAAGTGTGAGACATGTAGTGATCCGAGTTTTCTTAGGAGGCATTCCCTATATACAACATAGGGTGCAACATGTGTGAGATTTAGAATAACAATACTCAATTTTCCAAGCATTCTACACATTCCAAATCAAAAGAAGCTTCATGCATTTCATTTAACCAAAATTATCACAATACATAAGATGTAGTCCTACATGGATCATGACAAAAGATTCATGTGAGCTAATCTAGTACAAGCTCTTAAACACTAAGCATTCTAATATCTAACTAAGCCGACAAGGGCTATTACATAGAAAGCAAGAAATGAAGCAAACCCAAAGACAACTGCAACGTATGCCTAGTCCTCTGACTCTGGGGAAGGTGCAGGAGCACCCTTATCCTGCATGCAGCACAGGAGTGTCTTCAGAGTGTGAGACATCCTCTTAAATTTTTTTTTCAAATAGGCCTGACTCTCTTTGACCTCTTGTCTCAAGGCGGCCTTGTTTTCTTCGATCTGAGCCATGCGGGCTTCTAAGGTAGCCCGATCACGGTGGTCTTCCTCTGTAGCAGGAGGTCCCCTATCTGAGTCTTGGGACTCCTCTTCTTCCTCACTTCCTTCTTCTATTTCATTTTCTTCCTCTTCTTCACTAATTTCTTCCTTTTCACTTTCCTCTTCTATTTCATCTTCATACTCATCAAGTCGGGCTTGACGTTGTCGAGGGCCAATTCCCATGTTGTTGAGTGTAGTGTCATTAATGAAGTGGATCGGCGCAAGCTCATCCATGTTAAGTCTGCAGCCGAAATTACGGGTAATCTTGCATATAAGTCGGCCGAATGAGAGTGAAGTATCTCCCCTAACAGAGCGTACTGTCTAGATTATCTGTAACAAGGCGAACGTGGGCAGACACAGCTTATCTCCCTGCCCAGCTCTGTACAGGAAGTCAACCATCAAACGAGTGCATTCGGTACGGTTGCTCCACCTAGGATACACATTGTACGTGAATATGTGGTGGAGTAGGTGGAAGTTTGCTGTCATCTTGGTCGATGAGAGGCAATTGCCTCGCTTCCAGTGAACCAGTCAGCCACAAAGAAACTGCGTGCGGTGATCTCTTTCTCGTACACTAGTGAGACAAGATTCACTGGCATGTACCTCACCAATTCCAATTCCCATAATTCAGGCCATCACATTCACATAGACTATGGCTTCCCGCCTTCCCACGGGAATAGTGAACTGTAGAGGCTCCAGTATTGGATTCCATATATGGGCATAGAAGGCTCTGACAGTGCTTTCACATGCATGAGACTTACCTTCAAATATGGGACCCCACCCGGATTCCAACAGGAGGTCCATCACTGGATATAGCCCAAATAGCCTCTCATCAACATATGCTTCAAACACGACTTTACGGTCACAAAACTTACCAAGTCCAATGCCCGGTGGTAGAGATCTTTCGAGCGGAATTTGGGGATCGAGATCCCGCTTCATCCTTCGCTCTCGCTCGATGTTAGCGCTAGCCTCGGCGCTTGTCTGCTTCTTCGAACGGGTAGGGCAACTAGGCCTGGCTTCATTCGTGGATGCCATCTTCTTTCCCATAAGGGAAAGGAGTGCGAAAATGGAGAAATAGTGGTGACAAGCTCAAAAAGAGCCATTAAATTGGAAAAGCTTGAGAATAGGGTGGATTTGGGAAGTGTGAAAGTTATGAGACACAAAGGTATAGGCGTTGTGCTCAAATAGGTAGGAAATAGGAAGATAGGGAGTTGTATGAGATGGGTTTAAGGAAGATGGTGGAGGTGGGAGTGTAATGTAGAAGAAGAAGCTTAGGGTGTATGGGAAGGAGGTTTGAGAGAGAAAATCATATTTTGGAGGGGTTTGGAGGGTTTGGAAGCTTGAAATGATGAGAAATGAAGCAAAAGGGAAGAAATGGTGTGGCCCCACATGAAAATAAGGCCCCACACATGTGGGTGAGGGTGACGGGCTGACAGAACTGCGGGCCCACCATGGCCCGCTGGAGACCCGGGTGGCACCGCTGCGGTCCCCTGGAGTGTGGACGGTGCCGCCGCCCTGGGGAAATGGCCACCCCCCTCCCAGGGTGCCGGAAACACGCGGGGGACCCCCTAGGTCCCACCATATTTTGCGGTTTAGGCTCCTGTGCCCGTGAGATGTGTTTTCTCGCCCCATTTCACACGTATTCACACCTTTTGGTGTGTTTTCAGTTGGGATTTGTTAATTAGTAGCTTCAACCCGTCAATTGACAGTCTAAAAAGGAATTGGGATCATTTCACAAGATCTCAGACGTATATGGGTTACATTTCAGCTATCAATCTCGCCCGTTGGTGAAACTTAGGATCCTACGACCATTTCTACATTTTTCGCCCCCTCCTAAGTCAAAGTCCGTCAAAGTGCATCGTGTTACCATAACCCAGGTCCAGTTTAATCCAAATCATACTCTGATACCAACTTGTAACGCCCCAAAAATCGAAGGTTGACTAAAGGCTCAACTCCCGAGATCCGATGCATCACTTATGCAACATAGATCATGATGTTTAAATGTTATCCATATTGGTGCGTTAAACATGAGTGGGATTATACTAAATTAACATATCATACCCCAGGTGCACATAATTAAGCAAGCGGAAGACTTAAGAACTGGTATTATAATCATGAAAGTATTTCACCGATCGGAGTATGAATCTGTTTGAGGCTGAATACATATAAGTGTTGTTCCAAAATTTATAAAATATCAAAATGTAACTGTTCAACTAATCCCTGTAATCCCGGCAACGCAGCTCTAGGTCTACATAGACCAGCCTGAAAACTGTACATAGGAGAACTCCTCCTCATCTAAGAAGTCCGGCTCAGTCGCGTAAACATTGCCATAACCAGCATCTAAATCATGGTCAGGTTGGTGTTTCAAAACACTGTCCCAGAGTGGGAGTGAGTAATCAACTCGGTGGTACTATAAGGCAAAGGTTAACATGTTATCAATTCAATCAAGCAGTAATGATAAAGCAATATAACAAACATGTCCTAAATACTCTTATTAATGCAGGAATGGTATGTTGTAATGATGCATGCCCTCGCCTGCACTCAGGGACTTCATCTCAAGATCGCGCATGGCAAACTCCCTAAATGTGCGCTTCCTTGCCAAAGCACATGCAATGCGGTGCATGGTCGTGTTATCCAAGTAGTTTATTAGGCTTATTCATACAGCAGATTCGGGAAGCTAAGGTACCTCCCTTTATATCACTTACCCAAACAAGGATCCATCTAGGGTCGTCTATCCTAGTTAATCACATACGATAGGTAAGTTGTAAGGCATCACCCCTAATGAAAGCAGTTGATAGGTAAGTTCACGAGTTTACACTCGAGGTTGCTACGAGGATGCTCGTCACCTCAGCGTAAGCCTAGTTTATACTCGAGGTCACCACGGGAGGCTCATCACCTGAACGTAAGCCGACAACTCAAATATAGTGTCCCACACCACCGTATTCGGCTCACGAGTTTGGGTTGCTCACTGGTCACTACGGGGAGGCTCGTCACCCCAACGTAGGCCGACAGCTTGACCACAGTGTCACATACCACCATACCCGGCTCATGAGTCTTAGCAGATCGTGGTACCATGGTTGAAACAGGCTTTACATTGGTACACGGTGCCTTATATTCAAACAATAGCATCCACACATGATAAACACATATTAGGCCAATCGAGTTATTTGACAAGTGCGATTGGCATGAGCGCATGCTGAATTAATCGACATGAAGTGCATAAGTACTCTGTGTGACCTAACCACTGTCGATAATCACCGTGAGGCTCGGATTCATCGAACATATCCAATGTATCAAAACTAGTTCGGCCACTCAATCGGGAATGTTACCAATTGTCTGGGCTGCGTAGTAGTCCCAATCATACTCAAATGCAATAGGCAATTACATATATTAATCATAACAGCATTTAATGAACAATTCAAACATAATTCCCATTTAAGCATTTTATCAAACACATTGAATAAGATATTATGCATATGCATTTCATCTAAAAATCACATAATAACAATTTATATTACATTAAGGAAATTATAGATATGGATAAGGTAGTTGAGAAACCTATCTCAACACCCTCATTAGAAACGATTCAAAAAATAATTTCTCATTCAGACATTTTATCAAACATTTAGACTACACATTACTACATACATAAACTAATTTAGCTATAGCATATATTATGGCAAATCCATTCACAATGGAGTTGTCATTCATCTAACAAACATATATTCTAGATTAATAGTCATGGCAAGCATAATTCATAATTGCAATTTCATTCAAACATTTCAACAAACACATGAAATGCATTATATATTCACATAATTCACACACATGTATAATTTGTCGAATACATCGTACATGGCAGCAATCAAGTCAGGCATAGATCATTGCTGACATTGAAAGCCTTGAAAACCATAACCTAAACATTTATAGTCCGCACATTTTGTCGGATTGCTCGTTTCGAACTCGGTTCAAATCCTATGTTTCTGTCTACAGAATAACGGCTACCTAAATCACGAAATAAATTAGTTATTTCGTCAGTTCCTCTATTTGGAATTCTAAAACAAGATTATGGTTAGGATTTCTTACCCAAATCGAAGTTAGAATCGACAGTGTAGTGATGGTGGGGTGGTGATTCGGTACGTGTAGTAGGGGTGAATCCCAGCAATGATCTACTGATCTCACTCTCTTCTCCTCACTCTTTTCTCTCCTTTTCTCTCTTCTCTCTCCTAGGGTTAGAGAAAATTCGTATGGAATGAGAGAGTGGTGGTTTAAGGCCTTTAAATAGGCTCAAAAGTGATGTCAATGGCCCTAGGGCCATGGTATACTTAGGTTATAGCCAAAGGGTGCCTGCTTTTAACAAACAGGGCCCTTAGGAAGGTCCATTTCTCACCCACGTCATGGAGTAAGTTCCCTGAAAATGGATCTAAGCCAAGACTGTGTTTATGGGGTGATCGGGTTAGTGGATCGACCGTGGATGACCTGTATCAGATCAACGGTCATTGTTCCTCGATCAGGACCACAAGTATACCGATAGGTGCAGGGAAATTTCCCTGATCCATGGGTGTAGTTTGGTCAGAATCTGATGGTCTGAAGTCTTTAATTTCACTCGCAAGTGAACAACCAAATTCACTTAAGTTTGGCAACATTTTCTAAAGATATTCATGTTTCTCACACACTTCGGTCAAAACACAAGTTGTGTATTTCTGGACACTAGTTGGGCTCGATTCCCGCGATGCTTGTTAAGCCCAATAAGGCGGTCATAACCCTATAGTTTTGCGGTCATCGGACTTTCAACGTGCGGTCTAGGTCCGATATAGAGTTTCGATGTGTTCCCAAGGGCAACTGGGTTTTGGGATTTCCCTGAGGTTTTCAAGTAATGTTGAGCTAACAATTTTTATGGTTTTAGGTTTTGCAGTTCGTATAGATAGTGGTTCAAGCTAATCCACCGATTAATTTAGTTTAGTACTTAATTGATTTTCGTCTAATTCCCACAGAATTCGGTCCTTAGGGATTTCTGCCTGAGGTGATACTCGGGTCTTTGTATGGATTTTTTCGAGACGTTACATTTACCGCCTGATTGGCGCTGCATTCCCAAACAACCCGACTCGCCGACAGTGCCTCGTGATGCAATAGAGTCCGGGCACGACGGGGCTCTCACCCTCTTCGGCGCCACCTTCCAGTGGACTTGGGCCCGGTCCGTAGCTGAGGACGCTTCTACAAACTACAATTCAGACGGCGCGGCCATCTGATTCTCAAGCTAGGCCGATCCTGGTTCGCTCACCGTTACTAGGGGAATCCTCGTAAGTTTCTTCTCCTATGCTTATTAATATGCTTAAACTCAACGGATGTCCCCGCTTGACCTGAGGTCGCTACGCGAGAGCCGCGCAGGGCAGCCAAGTTGGGTGCCACTTTGCCCCCGGGCACGAGACGACGGGCACGGCTTCCGGGATCCGACGAGGTAGCCACCTCTTAAACCACCTACCACTGCATTCACGCCCCGACGGGAGAGCGAATGCTTTTCAGCTGGCCGTGCATGGGTGGCCAGTCTCCGCCCTGCGACGCCTCCACCGCCGGATGGGGCGAGCGCCGGTGGGGTAGCACTGTGCGTGATGCCCAGCAGGGATGTCGTGCTAAGCATGCGGGCAAGGCATCATTGGAGTGAATTAGGCGGGCGGACAGGGACGGCGTGCTAAGCAGGGGGGCTGGTGTTACGGCGGGCAAGGCATCGTCGAGGAAAGTCCCCTACATTACTTATTACGCAAGTGTATTAGTGCGCTAAGTGTGCCAAGTGCGCCGCCGCCCGCCTGCCGACGCATGCACGAGCGTAAGTTTTCTGGTGGGGAGCAGCGAAGGTGATGGCGAAGCCAAAGTTGCGCAACTGAAATAGTATATGTTTCCCTGGGTCGGGGTGAATTAGGCGGCAGACAGGGACGCAGTGTTAAGCAGGCGAGGATAATGCCACGGTAGGCAAGGCATCGTCGGGCCGAATTAGGCGGCGGACATGGACGCCATGTTAAGCAGGCGATGCTAGTGCCACGGCGAGCAAGGCATCGTCGAGGTGAATATGGCGGAGGACAGGGACGTCGTGCTAAGCAGGCGGGGCTAATGTCATGGCAAGTAAGGCATCGTCGGGGTGAATTAGGCGGCGGAGAGGGACGGCGTGCTAAGCAGGCAGGGTTAGTGCCACAGCGGGCAAGGCATCGTCGGGGCGAATTAGGCAGTGAATAGGGACGTCATGCTAAGCAAGGGGTCAAGGCATCGTCAGGGCGAATTAGGTGGCAGACAGGGACGGTATGCTAAGCAGGCGGGGCTAGTGCCACGGCGGGCAAGGCATCATTGAGGAAAGTCCCCTACATTACTTAGTACGCAAGTGTGCGAGTGCGTCAAGTGCTCCAATTGCCAACGCCTGCGCTGCCCGCTCATCGACGGGTGTGTGTACATTTTTCGGTGGGGAGCGACGAAGGCGAAGGCAAAGCTACGCAACTAAAATAGTATATGTTCCCCTAGGTCAGTGGTGGGGGTGCACGGAAGGCTTGTCCGCGCCACTCGATGGCACTGGAGGGGCATGCAATTATGAAAGGCCAAGCACGACCATCACATGGGCGTCCCCGTGTGGCAGCTAAGCTTCTACCAACTCAGAAAGGGGCGAAATCTCCATTGAGCCGTAACAAAGGAGGGTGTAGGCGTGGCCTGGCAGCGCCGCTGATCCTTAAGGCATATGGGGGCTGAAATCCCCACTCAGGGGTACCGAGCGCCCATAGTATCTCTGCAGTTATACTGTTTCGTACTCTTGTTATGCGCTAGTGCAGCACAGCGGCGGCGTTCACGAGCCCAGAATGAGCTCTCCTCTCATCTCATTAACTCTTTCTAAGGCCGACTGGGGACCGGAAGCAGAGCCCTTTGTTGTCAACACAAGCGCCCCCAACCTCTAGGACCAGTGCCCTTCCGGTGAAAGGGAGGGGAGGGACGAATCGATGTGACGCGGGGCTGAATCTCAGTGGATCGTGGCAGCAAGGCCACTCTACCAATTATAATACCCCGTCGTGTATTTAAGTTGTCTGCAAAGGATTCAGCCCGCTGTCCGATAGTAATTTCGCTTCAAGGCAGCTTTCACCAATGAACAGGCCCATAGGGGTTGCCCTAACCCTCCACGGCCAGCTCCTCAGAGGGACTATGACAATTAGGCCACGGAAGTTTGAGGCAATAACAGGTCGTTGATGCCCTTAGATGTTCTGGGTTGAATGCACGCTACACTGATATATTCAACGAGTCTAGAGCCTTGGCCGACAGGCCCGGGTAATCTTCAAAATTTTCATCATGATGGGGATAGATCATTATAATTCTTGGTCATCAATGAGGAATGCCTAGTAAGCATGAGTCATCAACTCACGTTGACTACAT
Organism: Magnolia sinica; assembly: GCF_029962835.1. NCBI lineage: Eukaryota > Viridiplantae > Streptophyta > Magnoliopsida > Magnoliales > Magnoliaceae > Magnolia > Magnolia sinica. The sequence continues at coordinate 54,617,384 of NC_080575.1, forward strand.
CCCTGCCCTTTATACACACTACCCATCGCTCCTACCAATTGAATGGTCCGATGAAGTGTTCGGATCGCGACGACGTGAAACTACTCAAAACCTAAATGCATGAGTATGGCAAGGATCATAGAAGTCGGTGATTAAATGAATGTTTAGACAACTACATACGAAGCCAATCATATCAAAGGTTTGGATCACTGAAAACGAATCAACTTTAGATGACCCATGTAAGTCAATCACATGTAAAAAATAATAATAATAATAATCATACCTTTACAGACTAACTTCCTAATTGCTAAAAAAAAATATTATTTGAAAGATAAGAAACTAATGAATTGGTAGTCAAGGATACCTAAAAAGATCTTATTCAACCATGAAATCTTGAAATAAGCTACGACTAGACTTTGCTTAAAAAAATTTGAAGCATGTGGCATCTATCAAGGGTTGTAAAACGTCAATGTATTGGATGCCCAATTAGATCACTTCAAGTGACCCGAGCACTTCAAAAGGTTGGCCCAATCCATTGAATAGTTTGTTTAATGAAACTAGGACCAATTGAATAAAGCTTTCGATTATTAAAAATGAGTCGAGTGATTGATGGTTTGGATCACTACAAAGGGGCCTAATCATACGAATGGTTTATACCACTAAAAACAGAAGGAGAGATACAAATAGTTTGAATCATTGAAAATGGGCCCATTATGAATGACTCAAGCACTAATCATCTCAAATGAGGAAAATCATAACTTCAAATCCACAAAGGAGTTGATAACATTGATTACTTTGATTACTAAACACGAGCATTAGCATATTCATGGTTCAAATCACTAGAAATTGGCCGATCAAATTAGTTGTTTAGATCAAATAAACACGTCGATCATCCAAAAGGTTTAGATTAGTCCATTATGCATGATTCACATACTTGTCTCAAATGAGTGAAAACACAATGACAGATCCACCAACAGTTGTATCACATCGACTATTTGGATTTCACTAAATATAGGCCTTAGAATATTCATGGTTCACATTAGTAGCATATCAACTAGCCAAGACGGGCGATAAAACAATTGCTTGGATTGTTGAATATGAGCATATGCATATCAATTAATTTGAATCACTAGGAATGACCACAATAAAACGAAGGCTTAGGATCACTAAAATGGCCCAAATTATGTAAAGGGTTTGGATCATTTCGCTTAGATTGCTAAAACATGAGGCTTAACATATTAATTGATTTCGATCATTAAAAAAAGCATCAATAATACGAAGAGTGTGGATCACTAAAATGGCGCGAATTATATAAGGGTATGGATCACTTAAAAAAAGCAAACAATACGAATGATTTGGATCACCCCAAACAACCCAAGCATTAACAAAAGGTTACCCAATTGGATCACTTTAATCGCTCAAGAATTTAAAAAGGAAGGCACATCCTATGAATGATTTGGATAGCAAAAATGGGATTATTTCTATAAATATTTTGCATCATTAGAATCAAGCTGAGTGATTAACGGTTTGGGTCACCGCAAAGGGACCCAACCATAAGAACGGTTTCTACTAGTAAAAATCAAAACAAAAGATATTAACAGAATGGGTAATTGAAAATATGCCCATTGTGCATGACTCATCCACACTCAATAGTCTCAAATGGTCATTAGAAGCTAGCTAAGTGATTAATTGTCGGGTCACTACAAAGGGACCCAACCATAAGAGTAATTTTTGTTAGTAAAAATAGAACAAGAAAAATTAATGGTTTGGATAATTGAATATGGGCTCATTGTGCATGACTCATGCACTCAATTGTATCAAATGGGTGAAAACACTACATGGGCTATAAAACATTCACTTGGATTGTTGAACATGGGCCATAGCATGTTTGTAACGCCTCGAAAAAATCCATACAAAGACCCGAGTACCACCTCAAGCAGAAATCACTAAGGACCGAATCCTTTAGAAATTAGATGAAAATTAATTAAGTACTAAACTAAATAATCAGTGGAATTAGCTCGAACTACTTTCTATACGAACTGTAAGACCTAAAACCATTAGAAACATTAACCCAACATTACCTAGAAACCTAGGATCAGTCCCAAAACCCAGTTACTCTTAGGAGCACATTGAAACTCCGTGTCGGACCTGAACTACGCGTCGAAAGTCCAATTACCGCAAAACTATACAGTTATGACTGCCTTACTAGGCTTGACAACTATCACGGGAATCGAATCCAAATAGTATCCAGAAACGCACAACTTGAACCTGGAGCGAACTGTGTGAGAAACGCAAATATCTTTAGAAAATGAACTCAACTTAAGTGATTTGGGCCGTTCACTTGCAGGCCAAATTTAAGGTATCAGACCTTCAGATTCTAACCCAACTATACCCTTAGATCAGAAAAATTTTCCTACACATGTCAGTATACTTGTGGCCCTGATCGAGTGACGATAGCCGTTGAACTAAAACTGGTCCTCCACAGTCGATCCACAAATCTGATCGGATCGAAATCTTAACCTGACATAGATCCATTCTCAAGGAACTTTCTCTAGACTGCATGCAGGTAATGTACCTCCGGATGAGCTCCATTGGCCCGAAACAGATGCCCTTTGGCTATAACCTAAGTATACTACGGCCTTGGGGCCATTGACATCACTTCTGGGCCTATATAAGACCCAAAACCCACCCCTCTCATTCCATACGAATTTCCTAAAACCCTAGGAGAGAGAAGAGAGAAAAGAGGAGGAAAGAGTGAGGAGAAGAGAGAGAGAGAGAGAGAGAGAGAGAGAGAGATAGTTGCTGGGATTCATTCCCACTACTCCACGTGTCGAATCATCTCTCCCATGTTGCCACACCGTCGAATCCGAATCTATTTTTGGGTAAGAAACCCTAACCCTAATATTGATATAGGAATCCAAATAGAGTAATCGACGTAATAGCTAACATGTTTCGTGGTTTGGGTAACCGTTGTTCCGTATTCGGGTGCGTAGGATTCGAACTAAGTTCGAAACGAGTATACCGACGAAATGTGCAGACTATAAACGTTTAGGTTATGGTTTTCAAGGCTTTCAATGTAAGCTAATGATTTATGTCTGACTTGATTGCTACCATATGATCTTAGTTACGATGTATTCGATAATTTATACATGTGTGTGAACTATGTGAATACATGATGCGTTCAATGAGTTTTTGAAATGTTCGAATGAATATGAAATCATGATTTATGCTTGTCATGACTATTAACCTAGAATACATGATTGTTGTATGTATGACAACTCCCTGGCGAAAGGATTTGCCATAATATATGCTATAACTAATTTAATTTATATATGTGGTACTATGTAGTCTAAGTGTTTGATAAAATGTCTGAATGAGAAATTGTCTGATGAATTGTATTTATTAAGGGCATTGAGATAGGTTTCTTAACTACCTTATCTAGTTGTATAAATTCCTTCATGTAGTCTTAATTTCAACTCCGTAATTTATGTATAAAATGCATGTGTAATAACATGTTCTATGTGTTCGATAAAATGACTGAATGAGCAATTGCTCGATAAATTGTATTTAATAGGGGTGTTGAGATAGGATTCTCAACTACCTTATCAATATTTATAGTTCTCTTCATGTAATCTAAATTGTTACTACGTGATTTATGGATAAAATGTATATGTATGATGACATGTTCAATGTGTTTGTTAAAATGCTCAAATAAGATTTATATTTGAATTGTTTGTTAAATGTTGTTATGACTATCACATGTGAATACCTATTGTATTTGAGTATGATTGGGACTACTACGTAGTCCAGGCAATCGGTAACAATTCCTATTGAGTGGCGGAACCAGTCTCGCCACATTTGATGTGTTCGGTGAATCCGAGTCGTACAATGATTGTCGATAGTGGTTAGGCCACGTGGAGTGCTTATGTGCTCCATGTCGATTAATTCAGCATACGCTCGTACCAGTCGAACTTGTCTAATAAACCGATTGGTCTATTGTGTGTTTACCATGTATGGATGCTATTGCTTGAATCTAAGGTACCACTTACCAATGTAAGGCCCGTTCAACCATGGTACCATGATCCGCTAAGACTCATGAGCCGGGCTTGGTGGTATGGGACACCGTGGTCGAGATGTCGACCTATGCTGGGGTGACGAGCCTCCCTATAGTAACCAGTGAGCAACCCAAAACTAGTGAGCCGAATACGGTGGTATGGGACACTGTATTCGAGCTCTCGGCCTACCCCGGTGCGACCTAGCTGTGGTCCCAGCATGGGTTAGGGTGTACCGTCTGATCCGGACTCCCTTCAAAAATAGCGTTCTAGTTGGTAGGACGTTGGTGGAGTAACCTCGAGTATAATCAATTGAACTTGCCTACCTACTGCTTTCAGCAGGGGTGATGCCCTACAACTTGCCTATCGTATGTGATTAACTAGGATTAACGACCCTAGATGGATCATTGTTTGGGTAAGTGATATAGAGGGAGGTACCTTAGCTTCCCGAATCTGGTGTATGAATAAGCTTAATAAATTACTTGGCTAACACGACCATGCACTGCATTGAATGTGCTTTGGCGAGGAAGCGCACGTTTAAGGAGTTTGTCATGCATGACAGTGAAATGAAGTCGATGAGGGAGTGCAGGCGAGGGCATACATCATTTCAGCATATCATCCCTGCATTAATAAGAGTAGTTATGATTGTTTAATGTATTGCTTTATCACTACTGCTTGACTGAATTGATAACATGTTAACCTTTGCTTTATAGTTCCACTGAATTTGCTACTCATTCCCACATGGGATGCTGTTTTAAAATATCAACCAGATTCTGTTGTAGATGCAGGTAACGACGGATTCTATGCAGCTGAAATGGACGTCATGGATGAGGAGGAGGAATTCTCCTATGTTCAGCTATCAGGCAAGTCTTTGTAGACCTTGTTCTGATTCGATGGGATTATAGGGTTACATGGATTAGTTGGACAGTTACACTTTGATATTTTACAAATTTTGGATCCATACATGTATATATTCAACCTGGTAACATACTCATACTCTAGCGGTTGTGAAACACTTATATACTTTATATATCTATCTCAGTCTTCTACTTGCCTAATTATATTAACTCTGGAGTATGATATGTTGTTTTAGTCTAATCTCACTCATGTTTAAGTGCACTAATATGGATAACATTTAATCATCATTATCTATGTTGCATAAGTGATGCGTCGAAACTCGAGAGTTGAACTTTACTCGACCCCCGATTTACAAGGCGTTACAAGTTGGTATCAGAGCATGATTTGACTTAAACTGGACCTGGGTTATGGTAACACGACGCACACTGATGTACTTTGACTTAGGAGGGGGTGATGAAACGTAGAAACAGTCATAGGATTTCAAGTTTCACCGACGGGCGAAACTGACCATTGAAATCGGACCCATATGCATCTGTGATCATGCGAGACGATCCCAATTCCCTTCCAGACTGTCAATCGACAGGTTTTAGATGATAATTCAACATATTCTGCATTCAAATGACCCGAAAAGCGTGAATATGGACGAGATGGATCCGAAAACATCTCAAACGGGCGTAGGGGCCCAAACCGCATGAAACAGTGGGACGCAAGGTGGGTCCCATACATTTTCGGCACCCTGGGAGGGGGATGCCATCGTCCCTAGGGCGAGCCATCGCTTAGAGGTCCAGCGGACCGCGATGGCATCCCGCTTACCGAGAAGCCTCCCGGTCCAAGTCCAGTGGGCCGCGGCGGGCCGACTATGTACACTCATATGGGGCCACGGAAAACATGTGGGGGCCCTCTATTTCTCCCCTTTTTGCTTTATTTCATCCCCACCTAACTTCTATATCCTTCCAACCCCTCCAAATCCTTGATTTTTCACCTCAAATTCCCCCCTCCATTCTCATATCTTCTTCTTCTTCTTCACTACATACCCATCTCCACCATCTTCCTCAAAAACCCATCTTCTACAACCACCCATCTCCATCATTCTCCTTATTTGAGCACAAAGCCTATACCTTTGTGTCTCATAACTGACAAGCCTCACTATCCACCCTATTCCCAAGCTTTCCCGACTTCTATGGCTCTTTTTAAGCTTGTGGCTGCGATCTTCTCCCTCTCCACACTTCTTTCCGTCATGGGAAAGAAGAGGGCTTCCACAGATGAAGATGGGCCTAGCCGCCCAATCCGTCCAAAGAAAAAATCGGGCACCAAAGCAAGTACAAGCGCCGCATGAGAGCAGAGGACGAAGCGGGATCTCAATCCCCAAGTTTCGCTTGAAAGAGCCCTACCGCCGGGCGTCGCACATGGTAGGTTCCAAAGTCGTAGAGTTCTCTTTGAAGCTCACGTGGACGAGAAGTTATTTGGGTTATATCTGGTGATGGACCTCCTATTGGACGCTGGATGGGGTCCCATACTCAAAGGCAAGTCACGTGCATGTGAGAGCACTGTCCGAGCCTTCAACGCCCACATACGGGACCCATTGCTAGAGCCTATAAGTGTCATAGTTTATATCCCTTTGTGTTGTCAAATTTGTGGTGCTAAAGACACTGTTATGAAGCTTGCATCTGTGAAGAACAATGCTCTACTCAAGATTAACTTAGGGTGACAAGCACTGTTCACAAGTCAAGCCTCGAGAAAGTGAGTTTATTATCAAGATCTCAAGATGCATTTAAGTTCTACCTCAAGATCTCAAGAAGCTTTCAAGATTGAGCTCCATCAAGACTTCAAACTCCATTACTTTCAAAGGTCACTCGTCTCTAAAGTTTCAATGTCCTTACTTCACTATTGAGGTATGACTAACCTTAGGTTGACCTTTAGAGTAGGTCATTTTGGATACATAATTCATATGTTTTCTATAAGTGAATTTGGTCTGTTCTAAGACTAGTCCTGGACTTTGTTCGACTACTCCTAGCACTGCTTCGACCTGTTTAAGAAATTCCTGGATCATTCGTAAGTTTGTTACAAAAATCAGAAATTTTCTGTTAGGCTTCGACTAGTCCTGGGGATTGTTTGACCAATTGTAGGAACGACTAAATCTTCGACCAGTCGTAGACCTACGACTCAATGTACAGCAATGAAAATCAACTTGCTTCAACCAGTCGTGAGAGCCTACGACCAGTCGTAGGAGACCCACGACCAGTCGTAGACCACCTACGACCAGTCGTAAAACTGTCAAATCTTAATGCGCCCGAATTTTTCAAATCTTTTGGTTCTACGATCAGTCGTAGAGGTCCTTAGACTAGTCGAAGGTGTGATTTGCTCACCTATAAATAGAGCACGAATCTCAGAATAAAACATGAACTTTAAGCTAAATTAATTCGGTCTTCTGAGAGATAAGTCGGTGCTCCATATAAGCTAAGTGTGCATATTTAATATTCTCTTTCTTTAGCTTTCTTAATTGATTTTGTTCCTTACATTCCAATCTAATCTGAAAAGAGGAATTGTTGTTTTCCGTTTTCTAGAATCAAAATCAGTTAGAGCTAGCCCTTTTGTTTTAATTTAAAATCTATTAGAACCTAGAACCATTATAAAGTGAGTATTGGACATTGAACTTTGACATTCAAATCTCTACTCCGACTTAGTTCTTCTGGGCTGCTACAACGAAGGAGAAAATCAGGTATTTTACAATTTGTGTAATTTGCATTGTTTGGTTTTGTTTGATGTTAAGCCAAAAAAATTTCAAAGTTATTGGTTATCTGAGGAGAGCCAGAAAACTCAGAAGTGAAGGTTTTTGAATTGTGTAAGCCCTTTGAAAAAAGACACAATTGTGAAGGTTTTGGGTGAACCTGTGAAAACCTATTTGATAGTGAACGCTAATATCCCCTGTGTGAGGATATTAGGAGTGGAGTAGCATTCTGTGTGGTTGTTGTTTAACAGTTGGTGAACACACAGGCGAACCACTATAATTCTGTGTTGTGGATGTGTGATTTATATTTTCTATCTTTTATCATTCAGAATTGTGGAATGTATGTGTGGATGTGAATGTTGTAAATTTTACATTTCAAGCACAGTGGGGAATGTTGTAATAATTTAGATTTACATTTCAGCATTATATTTTTGCTATCTCTTTATTATTACGTTAAACTTCAGTTTCTCTATTTGTTCTAGAAATAAGGTTGTCCTACCATAAACTTTGGTTTTTGGTGTAAGGTTGTCCTTAAAACAATTTGTATTTTTATTTCTCTATTTTAAGTTGCTCTCCATTCCTATTATATGATTGTTATCTATTCTTTGTTTCATATTCTGCTATATTTATTTTTAATTTGGCATAGTCCTATTCACCCCCCCTCTAGGACATATAGCTTGGCCATTTCAAGTGGTATCAAAGCCTAATAGCTCGCTCTTATTGCTTTTTATTTGGATTTAATTCCTGAGCTAACGATCTAAGCTATATATAAGATGTCAAATTTTGATAGCCTATCAGTAACTAGGCCTCCACCCTTTGATGGCTCCAATTATGCCTATTGGAAAGCCAGGATGAGGATCTTCCTCAAATAAATGGATGAGAGTGTGTGGCAAGCCACAGTGACTGAATGGAACCCACCTACCACTGAAGTGACTGGTATTGATGGTTCAAAATCAATGAAAGTAACACCATATTTCTCATGGACTACCCTTCAGAAAAATGAAAGTAGTGCCAATGCAAAAGTACTAAATGCAATTACTTGCGCACTATCACCGGATGAGTTCAAAAGAATCATATCCTGTGATACTGCAAAGCAAGCCTGGGATATATTAGAAATGACACATGAGGGTACTACAATTGTAAAAAAATCTAAAGTCCAACTCCTCACAACTGAATTTGAAGAAATTCATATGGAGGAAAATGAAATGTTTATGGACTTTTACACAAGATTAAATAACATTGTAAACTCAATGTGGGGTCTTGGCGATAAAATCTCAGAAAGTAAAGTGTGTGCAAAGATACTACGCTCACTTCCTGAACAGTTCAACTCTAAGGTAACCGCAATCCAGGAACTTCGTGATACGGATAATATGAGGGTAGAAGAACTAGTTGGTTCTTTACAAACCTATGAGTTAAACTTTAAAGCTCCTAAAAGTAAATCCATTGCTCTCAAATCTTCTAAAGGTATTTCTCAAGAAAACTCGGATTTAGAAAATTCTGAAGATGATATGGCTCTTTTAGCGAAGAAATTTTACAAGATTTTCAAAAGCAAGAAAAGGGTAGATATTCTAAAATCAAATGATAAGAAAAGATCTAAACCTAGATCTAAAAGTTGGAAGTCTCTAAAAGATAGTCAATGTTACAATGCCAAGAGTATGGGCACTTAGCAAACAAATGTCCTAAAAAGGATAAAACAAAAAGAAAGGGAATGTTGGCTACTTGGGATGAATCATCTGATTCTGAAGCTTCTTCTGAATCAAAATATTCTGAAACTGAGTCGGGCAGTGAAGTTAAATCCCTTATGACTCTAGCCAAATTCACTTTTTCAGATCATGATGATTCGACTGGTGAAGAAAATCTGAACAGTGATTAAGAAAATAAAGATGATCTTCAAGATACTTACAATGCCCTATACAAGGAAAGTTGTAAAATTGCTGTCAAACTTAAACTTCAAAAAGAAAAGTTTTTTAAACTCAAAGAATGTTTTGAATCACTTGTTTTAGAAAAATTCCAAATTTCAGATTGTTTTGAAAAATTAAAATGCGATTTAGAATTTAAAACCTCGCTGATTGAAAATCTGAAATCTGAAAATGAGATACTTAAAAATGAAGTATCTTCTCTTCTGAGTTTAAAAGATACATGGAGGTATGCCCAAGGAGATCCAAAGTTAGAAAAACTATTATCCGGATTAAGAAAAAGTGGCGATCGATCCGGATTGGGCTATGATAAGAATACAACTCCTAATCAAAAGTATTCTCCTCCCAAGTTTGTGAAAGGAGAGTCCTCAAACTCAAAAGGGAAAAGTACTTATCAAAGTTTTTCAAAAAATACAAAAACTTTTCAAAAACCTAAAAGTAGCCATGTTAACTTTAAAAATCAGAACCGAAACCCTCTTGCTGAAAAGATAGTAGATTTACTCAAGGAGCTCTTAAAATTAACTCAGTAGGTCTTTCTTACAACATCAGTCAGAAGAAGACCAACTATACTCCTAAACCCAAAACAGTTCTGAAATGGGTTCCTAAAGTTGCTTGCTTGGTTGCTCACACCACTTTCAAAGCAACAAGCCATTCAAAGTGGTACCTAGACAATGGATGCTCAAGGCATATGACTGGTGATAAAGGTTTATTCACCAATCTCAAAGACATGACTGATGGTTCAGTCACATTTGGTGATGACAGCAACTGCAAGATTATGGACCAAGGTACTATTCAACTCTATAACCTTCCTTTGTTTAAAAATGTTTTATATGTTGAAGGTCTAAAACATAACTTGCTTAGCATATCTCAAATATGTGACAATAACCATAGTGTACGGTTTTCTAATCAAAATTGTGAGATTCTAAACAACAAGGGGTCAGTAATACTAACTGGACGTAGAACGTCTGAAAACTGCTATATTGTTAGCGAATCCAACTCATCTATTCAATCATGTTACATGGTCCATACAGAAGAGACTGACTTATGGCACAAACGTCTTGGACATGTACACTACCGAAATCTATATAGATTGAGTAAATGGGAACTTATAAGAGGTCTACCCAAACTACAAAAATTAGATAAAATATGTTGTGAATGTCAGATTGGCAAACAAAGAAGCAACTTACACAAAAAGGTGAATTCCAAAACCACATCAAGACCACTCGAGCTTCTCCATATGGATCTAGTAGGACCTACCAGGACGGAAAGTCGAGGTGGCAAAAGATATATCTTGGTAATTGTAGATGACTTTACCAAATATACATGGGTAGTCTTCTTAAGGGACAAATCAGAAACCTTTGAAGAAGTGAAAAAGGTTCTTAAAAGGATTCAAACTGAAAAAGGCTCTCAAGTCAATAAGATTTGTAGTGATCATGGATCTGAATTTGAGAATAGCGGTTTTGAGAAGTTCTGTAGCGAACAGGGAATATTACATGAATTCTCAGCGCCCAAAACTCCACAACAAAATGGTATAGTTAAAAGGAAAAATAGAGTGCTTCAAGAAATGACTAATGTCATGTTGAATAGTATGAAGCTCTATAAGAATCTTTGGGCTGAAGCAGTTAATATTGCTTGCTATATTATTAACCGTATTTACACTAGTAAAGGTAATAATAAAACGGCTTACAAAATGTGGTTCGATAAAAAGCCTACTGTCAAATACTTTCGAGTTTTTGGCAACAAGTGCTATATTTTATGAGATCGTGAAAATCTGGGAAAGTTTGATATGAAGACAGATGAAGGGATCTTTTTGGCAGCGAGCTTATAGGGTTCTGAACAAAAGGACCGGTGTGATTCAAGAGTCCATCAACGTGGTCATTGATGATCACTTAAACACACCAGTCTCAAATTCAGATAATGATGAAGTGCTAGTAATTGATAAATCTGATATTTCATCTAATCAGACTAATTCTGAACTGAGGACTGTTAAAGATCATCCAACCTCACAGATTCTTAGAAACCCTCTCACTGGTGTTCGTACCCGTAGACAACCTAAGGATATATGCAATTACGTATGTTTTACATCTCAGATAGAAACATCTAATATAAAAGAAGTTCTTGCTGATGAAAATTGGATTGTTGCGATGCAAGAAGAACTTAACCAATTTGTGAGAAATGATGTTTGGTATCTCGTACCTAGACCTAAAGATAAACACATCATTGGAACCAAATGGATTTTCAAAAATAAGTCTGACAAACTTGGCAATATAATTAGAAACAAGCTAGGCTAGTGGTACAAGGTTACACTCAAATTGAAGGTATTGACTATGATGAAACCTTTGCACCAGTAGCACGTCTGGAATCAATCAGACTCTTTATATCCATTGCGTGTTTTAGAAAGTTTAAGATTTACCAAATGGATGTGAAAAGTACATTTTTAAATGGCGATCTACATGAGGAAGTTTATGTTGAACAACCAATGGGTTTTGAAGACCCCAAAAATGCTGATCATGTGTATCGTCTTAAAAAGGCACTTCACGGTTTAAAACAAACTCCTAGGGCATGGTACGAGAAACTAACAAAGTTTCTATTAAGTCATAATTTTCAAATGGGATGTGTTGATAAAACTCTGTTTATTAAAAAACATAAGGATCACATCTTATTAGTACAAATCTATGTTGATGATATCATTTATGGATCTACTTGTACTGACATGACTATTGAGTTTGCAGATTTGATGAAATCTCAGTTTGAAATGAGCTTGGTTGGGGAATTGAATTATTTCCTCGGGTTGCAAGTAAAATAAAAACCTAATGGAATGTTCATTTCTCAATCTAAATATGCTATGAACTTAATTAAGAGATTTGGATTTGAGAATGGTAAGAACTTTGATAGTCCTATGAGTACAACCTTGAAACTCTCAAAAGATTCTGCAGGTAAAAATGTGGATCCGAAATTATATCAGAGTATGATTGGTAGTCTATTGTATTTAACTGCTAGTAGACCAGATATCGCTCTAAGTGTTGGTATTTACGCTAGATATCAATCTGAACCTAAAGAGTCGCACTTGACTGCTATCAAGCGGATTATACGATATGTCGCAAGTACTATTAATCTCGGTCTCTGGTATCCTCATGAAACTAGTGTTCAATTAGCTGGGTACTCGGATGCTGACTGGGCTGGTAATCTTGATGAGCGAAAATCAACCAGTGGTGGTTGTTTTTATATCAGAAACTGTTTAGTTTCTTGGTTTAGCAAGAAACAATGTTCTATATCACTTTCAACAGCTGAAGCTAAATATATCGCAGCTGGTAATGCGTGTACATAGCTTGTTTGGATGAAACGTATGCTAAGTGATTATGGAATTAAACAGGATTTTATGTTATTATATTGTGATAATTCCAGTGCCATAAATATTTCGAAAAATCCAATTCAGCATTCTCGTACTAAGCACATTGACATTAGATTTCATTATATTCAGGAATTAGTAGAAGAAAAAGTTATATCTTTGGAATATATCCCTACCAAGAATCAACGTGCTGATATTTTCACTAAACAGCTTGACAAAAGTAGGTTTAACAAAATGAAATTTGATCTCGGCATGTGCATTTTAAAATGATCAATTATGCCTATTTGTATCATAGTGTATATATTTGCTAGTTCAGTTTTCAAATCTTGAAAAATATGTAAAAATCATATTTTTTGGCCTGTACTCGACCAGTCGTGAGTATCCACGACCTATCATGATACGACTAGTCGTGTATATCCACGACCAATCGTGAATCACGTGGATTCATTTAAAATTTGGAGAAAACATCTTCTTCTTCATTTCAACTTCTCTCTCCAACGAGCCGACACACGACTAGTCCAACCCATTTTCCAAAATCTTCAAGGTTAGTGCTCTATTTGCATTTTACTTGTAGATTTGTCTAGATTGCTTCTATTTCTCTCTTGGAGTTGTCTATTTCGAATTTAGTTAAGATTTGAGAATTTTCTTTTGAAAAATCTGATTTGAGAAAACCCATTTCTCAATCCTTTGCAACTCTCTATATTCTTGAAATCTTAGTTGCATATGGCTTCTAAAGGAAGAAAATTTACGTCCCGTGGTCCGTCTTCTTCTTCCAGGTCAGCCCCTATCACTAAGCGTCATCTTAGGGCTCCTGAGGACGATCCATCTTATGTTTGGGACATCCGATTGCGTAATGTTATTGTTGAGCATCCAGTTGATATTAATCATGTTGCTCCTTTTGATATTTTTCCTATGCTCCAATCTGTAGGTTGGAATAACTTATTGCTTTGGGGTGGGTTTGCATACTGGTCCATTGCCCAATCCATGTTTGCATGCATATGTGCTTTCTCCCTGGAAAATTTAACTTTTTCTATCTCCACAAGAGAAGGATCATTTAAAGTTGATCGACATTTGATTTCAGCCCTTATGGATATTCCAGTGAATGATGAGGGTATTCTTATCCATACTTTATATGATAAACCCTCTATCGCTGAAAAACGTATGCTGACTAAGGACTTATGCAATTTGGATGTACAATGGACGCATAAAGGGAATGCGCTTCCCTCAAGGTACTTGTTACCCAAATACAGAATTCTTCACAAAATCTATGTCTAATTTGTATCCTCGGTCGGGTAATAAATCTGAATTAACGTCCTTCACGATTCCTATTCTTCATTCTGTTGTTAGAGGTGTTAACATTTGTTTACCATCCTTGATTTGTCATTTCATCATTCAGTTTCGTCTCCATCCTGGTCATAGTGACATTCCTTTTGGATATTTGATGACTGTGTTGGCTACACATATGTCTGTCGACATGCCAGTTGGAGAGGCCCCTATCCATCATTTGATATTTAATAATTCCAATATCAATAAGATGAAACTGGATTACCTTCCTGGCCAAGGTGATGGTGTTGGCGGTGTGGAAGCTGAACATAAGGAAGAAGCTGGTGATCTTCCACCTGATGATATTTTTGAAGAGCTTGAGTCCGATTCTACAAATGATCCAGATTATGAGCCTTTTTCATTTGATGCACGTCTAAGTGCATTGGAAGATAAAGTTGAGGGTCTAAATGCTAAGATGGAAAACATGTCTGTTGCCCATGATTTGCAGTTCAAATATTTGTGCAAATATCTTAGGCGCTTGAACAAAGGCATGCATCAACTTGATCCTTCCATTCCTGCTCCTTCATCTGGGTCAGATAGTATTATTAAGTTTGCTGGTTTGTAATAACTTTATTACTTCTAACTTGTTTTGAGTTTGTCACTCTCTTTAACTTAACTCAGTCAATGAATTATGTGTGTTGCTTATGTTATGTTCTCATATCTTGATTAATTACCTCTCATATTTCTCATTGATTATTTCTCCTCAACCATCTATCTTGTGCTTCCTTTGTCATATTGTGACAAAAAGCGGGAGTATATGGATATGTTATATATGGATGTTGTCATGAGGAGAGAGTAGTATTGTTTTGTATGATGTTTTATGAGTATGTTACCCAGGGGGAGTATGTGCAGTGGTGTGCAGAGGTGGACTGAATATTGATTTACAAGTCTACAGGATGTTGGTTGAGAATAACTGGTTTACAAGTCTACAGGATGCTGGTTGATAATAACTGGTGCATGATTCTTTAATCAGATATTCTTTGTTATGAAACATATCTTGAAAGTGTGTTTTGTAACTAATTTGACAAAGGGAGAGATTGTAAGTGCCATAGTTTATATCCCTTTGTGTTTTCAAATTTGTGGTGCTAAAGACACTGTTATGAAGCTTGCATCTGTGAAGAACAATGCTCTACTCAAAATTAACTTAGGGTGACAAGCACTGTTCACAAGTCAAGACTCGAGAAAGTGAGTTTGTTTTCAAGATCTCAAGATGCATTTAAGTTCTACCTCAAGATCTCAAGAAGCTTTCAAGATTGAGCTCCATCAAGACTTCAAACTCCATTACTTTCAAAGGTCACTCATCTCTAAAGTTTTAATGTCCTTACTTCACTATTGGGTATGACTGACCTTAGGTTGACCTTTAGAGTAGGTCATTTTGGATACATAATTCATATGTTTTCTATAAGTGAATTTGGTCTGTTCTAAGACTAGTCCTGGACTTTGTTCGACTACTCTTAGCACTGCTTCAACCTGTCTAAGAAATTCCTGGATCAGTCGTAAGTTTGTTACAAAAATTAAAAATTTTCTGTTAGGCTTCGACTAGTCTTGGGGACTGTTCGACTAGTCGCAGGAATAGTGTCGACTTCATCTTCGACCAGTCGTACACCTACGACTCAATGTACAGCACTGAAAATCAACTTACTTCGACCAGTCGTGAGAGCCTACGACCAGTCGTAGGAGACCCACGACCAGTCGTAGACCACCTACGACCAGTCGTAAAACTGCCAAATCTTATCGCACCCGAATTTTTCAAATCTGTTGGTTCTACGATCAGTCGTAGAGGTCCTTAGACCAGTCGAAGGTGTGATTTGCTCACCTATAAATAAAGCACGAATCTCAGAATAAAACATGAACTTTAAGCTAAATTAATTCGGTCTTCTGAGAGATAAGTCGGTGCTCCATATAAGCTAAGTGTGCATATTTAATATTCTCTTTCTTTAGCTTTCTTAATTGATTTTGTTCCTTACATTCCAATCTAATCTGAAAAGAGGAATTGTTGTTTTCCGTTTTCTAGAATCAAAATCAGTTAGAGCTAGCCCTTTTGTTTTAATTTAAAATCTATTAGAACCTAGAACCATTATAAAGTGAGTATTGGACATTGAACTTTGACATTCAAATCTCTACTCCGACTTAGTTCTTCTGGGCTGCTACAACGAAGGAGAAAATCAGGTATTTTACAATTTGTGTAATTTGCATTGTTTGGTTTTGTTTGATGTTAAGCCAAAAAAATTTCAAAGTTATTGGTTATCTGAGGAGAGCCAGAAAACTCAGAAGTGAGGGTTTTTGAATTGTTTATGCCCTTTGAAAAAAAACACAATTGTGAAGGTTTTGGGTGAACCTGTGAAAACCTATTTGATAGTGAATGCTAATATCCCATGTGTGAGGATATTAGGAGTGGAGTAGCATTCTGTGTGGCTATTGTTTAACAGTTGGTGAACACACAAGCAAACCACTATAATTCTTTATGTTGTGGATGTGTGATTTATATTTCCTACCTTTTATCATTCAGAATTGTGGAATGTATGTGTGGATGTGAATGTTGTAAATTTTACATTTACAGCACAGTGGGGAATGTTGTAATAATTTAGATTTACATTTCAGCATTATATTTTTGCTATCTCTTTATTATTACGTTGAGCTTCAGTTTCTCTATTTATTCTAGAAATAAGGTTGTCCTACCATAAACTTTAGTTTTTGGTGTAAGGTTGTCCTTAGAACAATTTGTGTTTCTATTTCTCTATTTTAGGTTGTTTTCCATTCCTATTCTGTGATTGCTATCTATTCTTTGTTTCATATTCCGCTGTATTTATTTTTAATTTGGCATAGTCCTATTCACCCCCCCTCTTGGACATATAACTTGGCCATTTCAGAGCCCCTACAGTTCACTATCCCCATGGGAAGGTGCGAAGCCATAGTTGATGTTAGTGTGATAGCTTAGATTATGGGGATGGAGCGTGGTGAGGTTCATGCTAGCGAGAAGAATCTTAGGAGTGTGTATGAAAGAGATCGCCACACGCGATTTCTTTACGGCCGACTGATCCACTGGAATCAAAGTAACTGCCTAGCAGCGACTAAGATGACTCCTGACTTCCGCCTACTCCACCATATATTCACACACAATGTGTATCCTAGGTGGGGTAATCGCTCCGAATGCACGAGTTTGATGGTGGACTTCCTATACAGAGCTGGGCAGGGAGACAAGCTGTGCCTGCTTACATACATACTGCTACAGATAGTACAAACTGCACGCTCTGTTAGGGGAGATGTTATACTCCTCTTTGGTAGACTCATATGCAAGCTTACTCATGAGTTCGAATACCAACTTGACTTGGAGCTTGTGCCAATCCACTTCATCAATGACACTACGCTCAACAACATGGGTATTGGGCAACGACAACGCTAAGCCTGTCTAGATGAGTATGGTGATGAGATAAAGGAAGAAAGTAAAGAGGGTGAGGGGAGTGAAGATGAAGAAGATGAAGAAGGAAGTGATGAAGAGGGTAATGGTGATGAAGAGCAGGGAGAGGAAGAAGAGGAGGCCCAAGACTTTGATGAGGGCTCTCCACCTGCTACACATGAGCGCCACCATGATCCGGCTACTTTAGAAGCCCGCTTGGCTCAGATTGAGGAGGGCCAAGTCGCCCTACGATAGGAGGTCAAAGACACCCAGGCCAAGCTAGAAGAGAGTCAGGCCTATATGAAGCAGAGATTTAAGAAGGTGTCTCGCACCTTGAAGGCCCTCCTGTGCTATATGCAGGACAAGGGTGCTCCTCCACCATCACCAGATTCGGACAACTAGTCATATGTGTAGTCATCTTTTAAATTACTTTGTTGCTAGTTTTCGTTTGTACTAGCCTTGATAGGCTTGGTTGGTTGTTGGTGTGTTTTAGTGTTTAAAGCTCGTTTAGATTAGCTCACATGCATCTTCTGTCATGATCCGTGACGATTTTGGTTAAATGAAATGCAAGAATCTCCTTTTGTTATGGAATGTGTAGAATGCTTGACAAGTTAAGTATTGCTATGCTAATCTTACACGTGTTGCACCCTATGTTGTGCATAGGGAATGCCTCCGAAAGCTACTCGGAACACTACACGTCTAGCATTTGGCGAATCGTTTAACGGGGCACCTCCCCTAAGCGATAGCCACATGGACCCCAGCTTGGGCCCTGACAGTGACACGATGCTAGATTCACAGCCGGCCACTGGCCCCACCAATGGGCCAACACCTTATGCACCACTGGTTCCTGAACAGAACCGTGCGTCCACATTGACGCCACACATACCTCAGTCAGCTCCTCCTGACAAGTTGGAGCATATGATGCTCCTAATGCAACAACAACAGCAAGTTTGGGCCACTATTGCGGGGGCCATTGCCCAAAACCTGAATATGGTCCCGCCTGCACCACCTATGCAGCCTGCTGGGGATATGAATACTAGCGGTCTTTTTTAGCGCTTTTAGCATTTCCGTCCTCCCACTTTTACGGGTACTCATAGACCTGAGGAGGCTGAGTATTGGGTAGATCGCATCTCTAAGATGCTGAAGCCACTGCACTACACTAAGGCAGAGCAGGTTGAGTTAGTCACCTATATGTTTGAGAAGGAGGCTAGTTTATGGTGGGACAGCATCCTACGAACAGTTCCCATAGGACACGTGTGGACCTGGGATGCATTTAACGCACGCTTCCATGAGAAGTACTTCCCCCTCACTTACCGTAATAAAAAGGAGGGTGAGTTTCTCCGCCTCCGATAGGGAGGAATGACCATGTCAAAGTACGAGAACAAATTTACTGAGCTAGCCAGATACGCTCCTTTGATACTAGCAGATGAACCAATGAAAATGCGGCATTTTTCAGATGGGCTGCGGGTTGATATCCGCACTAAGATGTGTTGTGCTAGCATTCCCAATTACGCCAAGCTAGTCAACATGTCTCTACAAGCCGAACAAGATGGAGACAGTTTCTCGGACACGTATACCAATGGGCCTGAGGCCTCAACCCGAATTACAGCACCGGCCAATCCTAGGTAAGAGGCCACATGTAGACTCACCTCCCAGGCTTATGACTCCGCCAACCCAGCAGAGACGAACGGGCCGTTGGTGTACATATTGCAATAAAGGGGGACACACTGACCCCTTCTGTTTTACCAAGATGAAAGACGATGGTTTCACACCACCTCAGAAGATTGATCGTCAGTCACCCCGTGATATAGTGACTCCACCTCTACGATCTACATCACCAGTGCAGCCATTTTAACGACCACCTGTACCCCAAAATAGGCCGCCTCAATGACCTATGGCAGTGCAACCAAGTCATCCTCAATAAGCCCGTGTGCATGCACTTGCAGCTGAAGCAACTGAGTTAGCAACTGCAGCGCCTTTGGCCTTTGAGGTCACTGCCCACATTCAAGGTACACCTATATTCCTATTGGTAGAATAGGCCTAATAATGGATTACATTAAAAATTATAAAAATAATATGGTAACTAGAGGTGACAAATATGTTATAAATAATATAAGGGTTGAAACAAAAAAAAAATCTACAACTTCGAGTTACCAATAGATTGGTCATATCTTTTCATATTAAAGTTTAGTATTTAATGTCTATTTAGGAATTATTTATAATCATACTAGGAATCATCCTGTAATTAAATTTAATTATATATATATATATATATATATATATATATATATTAGTTGTTGTTTTTTTGTGCGATTAAATTAGGACCCTTGAGTAGGATTGAGTTTCATGGTTTAATACTCCGTAAGCTCATGTTAGAGGCAGACTACTGTGAAATATTATAAGTTTCTTATTCCCTTGTGTTCGTACCGCGTCGAGGAGATGTCCCTCTTCTTTTCTTTCCGGTGGCCTTATGTTGCTAACATTCCAAACTTCTGAAATATTTTAAAACTCTCGACTCTTCCTCCTCTCTCGAAGTTAATGAAACCGAAGTGCAATCTGCCCATAACCCCCTAGCCATATGATCAAAATGGTGACATACATATATAAATTTAGGAGATTGAAAACCCTTCTAGTATAGCCTTTTAACTATGAGCACCATAGAAGAACTTATTATCCACCAAGTTAAACATAGGTTAAACAAGAACTCTCGTTGAACAAGACCCGAAGGACAACCTTATAAACATGAGGCTTGAACCTCCTAATGAATTATAATACTCCTTAAATACTTAGGATGACCAGATTTTGGAATTTCAGAACCATATCCCTACGAGGCATGCGCAGCTTAACTCAATTCTTAATCCTGGGTGATTACCAAAGGACTCACTGCTTTGACCGGCAGAAGACCAAGATCCATTAGATTAGGAAGTGATACACCATGTTGTCTGCCCTGTTCAGGCGGGCAATCGACGTATCGGATTTGAATCTACCACAACTGTCTTTTCGTATTAGCCCAATCATAAAGAGTAGATTATACCACCCTTAGGTGAGCTTTATCATCAAACACTTAGCACAATAATAACGATTTGTACATTTTTTTCAAACCTCAAAGGTAGAAACTTTTAAGGGGGTAGACCATTATGAGCTAGGCTAGTGTAGTTATTATATACCCTAATACGTATATAAACCTGAAACCAACAGAACTAAGCAAATGAAATAATAAAACCTTTACTTATTACCCTTAGAAAATTTTGAGGATTAAATTTTTCTTTAAGGGGGGTAGATTGTAACGCCTCCGAAAATCCATACAAAGACCCGAGTACCACCTTAGGCAAAAATCACTAAGGACCGAATCCTTTAGAAATTAGACGAAAATTAATTAAGTACTAAACTAAATAATCAGTGGAATTAGCTTGAACCACTTTTTATACGAACTGCAAGACCTAAAACCATTAGAATCGTTAACCCAACATTACCTAGAAACCTAGGATCAATCTCAAAACCCAGTTGCTCTCGGGAGCACATTGAAACTCCGTATCAGACCTGGACCGTGCGTCGAAAGTCCGATTACCGCGAAACTATATGGTTATAACCGCCTTACTGGACTTGACAACCATCGCGGGAATGGAGTCCAAATAGTATCCAGAAATACACAACTTGAACCTAAAGCGAAGTGTGTGAGAAACGCGAATATCTTTACAAAATGAACTCAAACTTAAGTGATTTGGGCCATTCACTTGCAGGCCAAATTTAAGATATCAAACCATCAAATTCTGACCCAACTACACCCTTGGATCAGAGAAATTTCGCTACACATGTCAGTATACTTGTGGCCCTGATCGAGTGACGATAGCCGTTGAACTGAAACTGGTCCTCCACGGTCAATCCATAAATCCGATCTGACCGAAATCTTAACCTGACATAGATCCATTATTAAGGAACTTTCTCTGGACCGTATGCAGGTAATGGACCTGCAAATGAGCTCCATTGGCCCAAAACAAATGCCCTTTGGCTATAACCTGAGTATACCATGGCCCTGGGGCCATCGACATCACTTCTGGGCCTTTATAAGACCCTAAACCCACCCCTCTCTCATTCCAAATGAATTTCTTAAAACCCTAGGAGAGAGAAGAGAGAAAAAGGAGGAAAGAGTGAGGAGAAGAGAGAGAGAGAGAGATAGTTGCTAGGATTCATTCTCACTACTCCACGTGTCGAATCATCTCTCCCGTGTCGCCACACCATTGAATCTGAATCTATTTTTGGGTAAGAAATCCTAACATTAATATTGATATAAGAATCCAAATAGAGTAATCGACGTAATAACTAACATGTTTCGTGGTTTAGGTAACCGTTGTTCCGTATTCAGGTGCGTAGGATACGAACCAAGTTCGAAACGAGTATACCGACGAAAGGTGCGGACTATAAACGTTAGGTTATAGTTTTCAAGGCTTTCAATGTCAGCTAATGATTTATGTCTGACTTGATTGCTACCATATAATCTTAGTTACGATGTATTCGATAATTTATACATGTGTGTGAACTATGTGAATACATGATGCATTCCATGTGTTTGTTGAAATGTTCGAATGAATATGAAATCATGATTTATGTTTGCCATGACTATTAACCTAGCATACATGATTGTTGTATGTATGACAACTCCCTGGCGAAAGGATTTGCCATAATATATGCTATAACTAATTTGTTCATATATGTGGTACTGTGTAATCCAGGTGTTTGATAAAATGTCTGAATGAGAAATTGTCCGATGAATTGTATTTATTAAAGGCATTGAGATAGGTTTCTCCACTACCATATCTAGTTGTATAAATTTCTTCATGTAGTCTTAATTTCAACTCCGTGATTTTTGTATAAAATGCATATGTATAATAACATCTTCTATGTATTCGATAAAATATCTGAATGAGAAATTGCTCGATGAATTGTATTTAATGGGGGTGTTGAGATAGGATTCTCAACTACCTTATCAATATTTATAGTTCCCTTCATGTAATCTAAATTGCTACTACGTGATTTATGGATGAAATGTATATGTATGA
Source organism: Magnolia sinica (assembly GCF_029962835.1). Lineage (NCBI taxonomy): Eukaryota > Viridiplantae > Streptophyta > Magnoliopsida > Magnoliales > Magnoliaceae > Magnolia > Magnolia sinica. The sequence goes on from NC_080575.1 coordinate 54,640,043, forward strand.
TGACATGTTCAATGTGTTTGTTAAAATGCTCAAATGAGATTTATATTTGAATTGTTTGTTAAATGTTGTTATGACTATCACATGTGAATACCTATTGTATTTGAGTATGATTGGGACTACTACGTAGTCCAGGCAATCGGTAACAATTCCTATTGAGTGGCGGAACCAGTCTTGCCACATTTGATGCGTTCGGTGAATCTGAGTCGTACGATGATTGTCGATAGTAGTCAGGCCATATGGAGTGCTTATGTGCTCCATGTCGATTAATTCAGCATACGCTCGTACCAGTCGAACTTGTCTAATAAACCGATTGGCTTATTGTGTGTTTCCCATGTATGGACGCTACTGATTGAATCTAAGGTACCACTTACCAATGTAAGGCCCGTTCAACCATGATACCATAATCTGCTAAGACTCATGAGCTGGACATGGTGGTATGGGACACCGTGGTCGAGCTGTCGGCCTACGCTGGGGTGACAAGCCTCCCCGTAGTAACCAGTGAGCAACCCAAAACTCTTGAGCCAAATACGGAGGTATGAGACACTGTATTCGAGCTCTCGGCCTACCCCAGCGCAGCCTGGCTGCGGTCCCAACGTAGGTTGGGGTGTACCATCTGATCTGGACCCCCTTTGAAAATAGCGCTCCAGTTGGTAGGGCGTTGGTGGAGTAACCTCGAGTATAATCAATTGAACTTGCCTATCCACTGCTTTCATTAGGAGTGATGCCCTATAACTTGCCTATCGTATGTGATTAACTAGGATTAATGACCCTAGATGGATCATTGTTTGCGTAAGTGATATAAAGGGAGGTACCTTAGCTTTCCGAATCTGCTGTATGAATAAGCTTAATAAATTACTTGGCTAACACAACCATGTACCGCATTACATGTGCTTTGGCGAGGAAGCACACGTTTAGGGAGTTTTCCATGCACAACTGTGAGATAAAGTCGCTGAGAGAGTGCAGGAGAGGGCATGCATCATTTTCGTATATCATCCCTACATTAATAAGAGTAGCTAGGATTGTTTACTTTATCATTACTGCTTGACTGAATTGATAACATGTTAACCTTTGCTTTATAGTTCCATTAAATTTGCTACTCATTCCCACCTAGGATGGTGTTTTAAAACACCAACCAGACTCTGTTATAGATGGCTGAAATGGAAGTCATGGACGAGGAGGAGGAATTCTCCTATGTTCAGCTATCAGGCGGATCTTTGTAGACCTTGTTCTGATTCGACGGGATTATAGGGTTACATGGATTAGTTGGACAGTTACACTTTGATATTTTGTAAATTTTAGATCCATACATGTATATATTCAACCTGGTAACATACTCATACTCTGGAGGTTGTGAAACACTTATATACTTTATATATCTATCTCAGTCTTCCGCTTGCCTAATTACATTAACTCTAGAGTATGATATGTTGTTTTAGTCTAATCCCACTTATGTTTAAGTGTACTAATATGGACAATATTTAATCATCATTATCTATGTTGCATAAGTGATGCGTCGGAACTCAGGAGTTGAGCTTTGCTCGACCCCCGATTTTCGGGGTGTTACAATGTTCATGGTCAACATTACCGGTATATCAATCCTACCAACATGGGCTATATAAAACATTTTCTTAGATTGTTGAACATGACACTTAGCATATCAATTAATTTGAATCACTAAAAAAAGGCCTCAATAATACGAAGGGTTTGGATCACTAAAAGGGATAAAAGTATATAATAGGTTTGTATCACCTTTCTTGGATTATTGAAACTTGAAACATGGGCCTTGGCATATCAATTGATTTCGATCACAAAAACAGCCTCAATAATACGAAGGGTGTGGATCACTAAATTGGCCCAAATTAGATGAAGAGCTTAGATCACTTAAAAAAGAGACAATAATATGAACGATAATTTGGATCGTTACAAACAACCCAAGCATTTCAGATGGTTAGCCCAATTGGATTAATTCGAATGGCGCAAGTATTTCGAAAGGGTGGCCCATCTTACAAATGGTTTAGTTACCAAAAATGGGACTATTCCTATAATAGTTTGCATCACTAGAAGCAAGTGATTAGTGGGTTTGGTCACTACAATGGGCCTAACCATAAGAATGGTTTCTATCAATAAAAATAGAATAAGAGATATTAATGGTTTAGGTAATTGAAAATGGGCCCATTATGCATGACTCATGCACTTAATTGTCTTAAATTGGTGAAAACACAACAGATCCACCGAGTTTTGTACTACATTGACTATTTGGATCACTAGACATGGGCCTAAGCATAATATTATGTTTGACATTGGTGGCATATCAATTCAACCAACACGGGCTATAAAACATTTGGTTGGATTGTTGAACATGAGCCTAAGCATATCAATTAACTTGGATCACTAAAAATGGCCTCAACACTACGAATGATTTGGATCACTAAAATAGGTCAAATTATGTAAAGGGTTCGGATAAATTTGTTTGGATTATTGAAACACGGGCCTTAGCACATTAATTGATTTGGATCACTAAAAATGACCTAAATAATACGAAGGGTGTGGATCACTAAAATGGTTAAATTTATATAAAGGATTTGCATCACTTAAAAAGAACTAATAATATGAACAATTTGGGTAACTCCACACAACCTGCGCATTTCAAAAGGTTTGTCCCATTGGATCACTTCAAATAGCCCAAGCATTTTAAAAGGTTGGCCCATCTTACAAATGGTTTAACTACTGAAAATGGGACCATTCCAATAAATACATTGCATCACTAGAAGTGTGTAAATGATTAACAGTTTTGGTCACTATAAAGGGACCTAACCATGAGAACGGTTTCTGCTAGTAAAAACAAAACAAGAGATATTAATGGTTTGGATAATTGAAGATGGGCCCATTGTGCATGACTAATGCACTCAATCGTCTCAAATGGGTGAAGAAAAAATAACATATCCGTTGAGTTTTGTATCACATCAACTATTTGGATCACTAGACATGGGCCTTGGCATTGTATTCAGTGGTATATCAATTCAACCAACATGGGTTATAAAACATTTGCTTGGATTGTTGAACATGAGCCTAAGCATTTCAATTAATTTGGATCACTAAAAAATGGCCTCAACACTACAAATGGTTTGGATCATTAAAACAGACCAAATTATGTAAAGGGTTTGGATTAATTTGCTTGCAATGTTGAAACATAGGCCTTAGCATATCAATTGATTTGAATCATTGAAAATGGCATCGATAATACGAATGGTGTGGTTCATTAAAATGACTCAAATTATATAATGGGTTTGGATAACTACAAAGGAACCTACCATAATAACAATTTCTACCAGTAAAAACAAAACGAGAGATATTAATGGTTTGGATAATTGAAAATGGGCTTTTCGTGTATCACTCATGCACTTAATTGTCTCCAATGGGTGAAAACACAATCACAGATCCACCAAGGGTTGTGCCACAAAATAGGTCAAACCATATGAACGGTTTAGATTGTCGAAAACAAACTCTACCATATTAACAATTTGAATCACCGGAAACTTGCTAATCGTATGATTAGTTTGATTGTTGAAAATGAACACAAGGATATGTCAAGATTCCTCCCATAATGAATTTTTGTGCTTGTGTAACACAACAATGAGTATAAAACATTAATTCATTGGCTTAGTAAACAAAAGCCTAAGGGCCCATTCGTTAAATCTGAAATCCGAAGTCTAAATCTAAAGTCTGAATCTGAAATCTGAATCTGAAGTTAGAAAACTAATAATGATTCTTGAATAACTTGTTTGTTAACTAACATCTGAAATGTTTGAAATATATTAATTTGACACATTTACCCATATGAAACAATTGTGATTGAATCCCTACCTTTAAAAACTCCATGAATGTCACTGAGATGTTTATTTGTCATCCAACCTATCGAAAAGGTCACAAACAGCTAGATGAAGAGATGACACAAATATCAACATGATCCAAAGCTTTTGTGGCCTAAAAGAATTTTTAAATGGTCAATCACCATTGTTTCCTATACAAAGGTCCATCTAAGATTTGAAGCTAATTTATTTTTTGGATCATGCCCTAAAATAAGGTTTCAATATAGATGGACGGTATGGATGTACTCACATATATTTCAGTAGGCCCTAGGTGTGAGCCAGATTTCATGGAAAAGCCTTTCCCAGGAAGTCCACTGCTGGAAATCTAGGTGGGGCCAACTGCAATGTTTGTGTGAAATCCACCCCGTCCATCCATTTTATGAGATCATTTTAGGACATAGTGCTAAAAATGAGCCGTATCCAATACTCAAATGGGCCGAAAATATGAGAATTGGACGCCCATAATTAAAATATTTACGGGGCCACAGAAGTTTTCAATCATGCTAATATTTGTGGTTTGAGTTCATCTCACTAGGAATGACATTATGAATCGTATTGATGGCATGTAAACATCACTGTCGACCCCGGGGAGGTTTCAACGATAGGAATTTTCCTACCCACCTTTTCCTTTAATGCAACCCACTTAAGTCTTATATCCTCCTCATTTTTTGTCTCGAGTCCTAAAATGATCTCAAAACACGGATGGATAGATTAGATTTATCACAAACATAACAGTGGGCTCCACCTAAGATTCCAATGCGCAGGAACTTCCTGCAAAAGGCATTTGCACATAATTTGCATCCCAAATCTGGGAGGGGATTGCGTACTACCCCACCAAGATCTACCTAAATATGGACAATTAAGGGCTTTACGGGGCCTATCATGATATATATGTTTTATCTATACCGTCCATTCATTTTTTCATATTATTTTAGAAATTAAGACAAAAAACAAGGCAAATATAAGGCTTAAGTGGGCCACGCTACAAGAAACTGTGGGAATTGAGTGCCTGTAATTGAAAACTTCTTGGGGCCACATAAGGCTCTGATCAAGTTGATTTTTGTGTTTTAGCTTCATCTAGGTTTGTGTGACCTTAAAAAGAGATTTGATGGAAAATAAGCTTCAAGGTGGACATCAGGAAGGTTTTAATGGTAGTCGTTCCTGTCCCACTACTTTATGTGGTGTGGTTGACTTGAGCTTTGGATGTGCATCTTTTTTCAAATCATGTTTTAGAATGATATAAAAAAGTTGATAGACGAAATGGATCTAATACATAAATCATGGTGGGCTCAGAGAAGTGCCCCATGTTAAAAGTGGGGATGTGTATAACACAAGGGGGTAAATCTTCGTCGCAAAGGACAATTTTGGATTTAAAATAAAAAATAAAAAATCATAGAGCGCATTCTTGATTCCCAATTAAGCTAGACTCCTTATCACGAAAAAAATTTGGCATAAAATGGTGGTGCGCTTTCCTTCTTCCGCATTAATAAACACCACTAAACATGGAATATTTTCCAAATTCCGTGTTAAGCGCAAAAATTCAGCGTTAACAAACAAGCTCTAAGTTTACCAATCGTTTTTGATCCAATCATATGAAGGGGTTTAAATCACTTAAAACAACCAAACGTATGAACAAATTTAATCCCTTGATAAGGTGCACACATATGTAAGGTTTGTGTCATTGAAAACAAGTCCAATCATAAGAACAATTTGAACCACTAACAAATTTAGTGCTTGTAGCGCCACTAATTTATTTGTTGAGAACAAAACATATAGATGGTTTGGATCACATAGATCCAAACAAAGCAATCATATGAATGGTTTGGATTAGTAAAAACAAGTCCAAACATTTGAACGGTTTGTAGCACTGAATAAGGACCCTAAAATTGTAACTGTATGGATCATTGTGAACCAACTCAAGCAAATGAAAGATATGGATCAACTTAGCAAATCAATTACCATCAATCACTGAAAATAGACCCAGTCATATAATGAGTCCGAATCACTAAAAGTTGCTCAAATCATATTAAGCATTTTGATCAATGGATAAAAGCCCAATTATATGAAAAGTTTGGATCCACTAAAATGGGCATGTCATAGGTTTAGATCACTAGAAAGAGGCCAAATCAGATGAACAGTTTAGATCATCATAAATAGACCCAACCAAATTAATGGTTTATTCAAATTGAACAATTATGCATATAGTTTTGATCTCTGAATGGTCCATGTTATATTAAAGGTTTGGAATATTGAAAACATGCCCAATCATGTAAAAGATTTGGAATACAAATAAAGACTCTATTATAAGACCACCAAGGATCACAAAAAAAATCAGATCAATCATATGAACAGTTTGGATGATTGAATATGATGCCTACTCTATGAATGGATTGGATCCCAGAAAACAGGCCTGCTGCAGTTGATCTAGGCAACAAATGTCTTAAACAATAAAAGATCCGAAGTATAAACTTAATGGCTAACCAATTGATAGTTAAGAATGGAAATACCTCAACAGTCTATATTCAATGACAAAAGGTCAAAATATTCTTGACTAAATTCCTCCACCCCTAACAACTTTTAGTGTATGTCGCGTCCAACAAGCATTGTAAAACATGAACAGATTTGATTGTTGGACATAGATCTTGGCATCCAACAAGCATTGAAAATCATCCTCATTTCAGCACCTGACCAGAATACCTATATGTTTGTACCTAAGCTACAAGAATAGAGTTTTAAATCAAAACTCAATCTACAGTAAGGCTTTAGAAGTTACGAGACGATTTTATTTTATTTTTGTTCAAAACAGGTTACCAGCATCCTTATAGGAACTACGGATTGGTACATTATTTGAGAAAGTGGATTCAGAGATCCAAAAGTTCCATGGTAACTATCACATAAATGTTCAAATGGAATCAAATAGTTATCACAGTTCTTGATGCAGTCTATGTGTAATTCTCTCATGTGATATAAGACATTCAGCTTTCAAATTTGTCACAAGCATGAATACAATCCTAACTGTGTAGAAATTGGCACTCTTAGTTCTTAATGCATAATTTCCAGTAGAGAGAGTGAATCATATTGATGGAAGTAGGACTTGGAATTAAGACAATCAAATAAACATACCGTGCTTGTAAAAATATCCCCTTTGGATACCCAGGAACCAACTATAAATTCTAGAGCTGCTGGATCATCAACACTGAATTCTATAATAAGGTTCAATAGATTCACAGAAGTTTCTGTAGGGCTTTTCGTCAAATTAATTGTGATGAATTCATCCTCAACAGCTGCATATATTGATTTGTCCTGGGAAAATACCTACAGAAATCCAGTGCAAATACATTTCCCTAAACTGATGCAGGACATGGAAAATTAAATATGATATGCAAGATTGCAGGCTTAGATCACACCAATTCAGAAACAATCTCGCAAATTCCACATCCCACATGAAAATCCAAACATTCAATTAAAGGGGAATCTATGCGGGTCCAAGCCGACACAGGCTAGGACTGGACAAAATAAAAAACTATAAACCAAACGATGTCAAAGGGAAATAAAATCAACTACTCATGCATAAAAAAATCAGTCTCTAATCCAAGGGATTCCCTAATTTCAATTCAAGGAACCCTAAGGTGATAAAAAGGGGCAAATCAATTAGGGATCATGTAATCTAGGGTTAGGATTCATGAAAAACGGCTATGAGAGGATAAAAGAGGATAAAAACCTGAGCCAAAAGATGATCCCGCGTGTGGACAGCAACAATGGCCCAGACGGATGTGCGCTTGATCCTGGCCGCACATGTGTGGGGCCCACTATTCAGAAAAAGGCCACCTTGACCCTGGTCGGCTAGGGATGGACTCCAAAACCTCCAAATTTCAGCTCAATCCGATGTACGGTTTGTGCGTGGTGCTCCGCCGAAGTTTCAGCTCGCCTGCGGGCCGAAATCTGGAAACCTGCTTCAATGAAGAAATCTGATGCAACAAAAAGACAAATTCAAAGTACGGATGGTGGAGGAAGATGGAAAAAAAAGATGATGGAAGATGGGGGTGAATGGGGATCGATGTGGCTTCGCACCACGGTAGTTAGCCCTTCGAAAAAGGAGGGCTTCGCACCCACTTTTGAATTCTTCCACAACTCACGAAGAGAGCGAAAAAATAAAGCAGGAATTTTTTATTAACTTCAATGAATGAAAAGAACTACAAGGGGTGTCTATTTATAGGGAAAACTCTATACCCAAAAACTCGCACCATGTGCGACACCTATTACTTGGCGATGAAGTAAACTAAAATAAAAACCAAACGAGAAAATTTAAAGCATTCACGATGTTCTAAATAATAACAATAAGGAAAACCTAAAATATAAAACCAATCTGACGAGTGGGCCACGATCATGAGATCCCATGGTAGGCTTTTCTTGACTATTGGGCCACTTTTCTGAACCAAAACTTGACTTTTAGCTAGGAGGTCCTCCCTGGACATCGTCATCGAGGCAGATCGATGGTGGGGTCCTCCATCTACGTACGTACGTGCGTAGGGGGGGCGGCGCGTGATGTCCCCATCAATTCTCCCCGGCTGCAAAGATTTCGCCACTGGAGAAATAAAACTCCTGAACCACTTTAGGATGTCAGGATCAAGTCTCTAAAGCTCCTCCTCAGTGAGCCACGTGCTACCTGAAGCTGGGCATAACTTCCATTTAACCACGTACTTCTGAAACCCGCCGTCCGACGTTGAAACTATCTGATGGTCCTGGATATCCTCTATTTCCTTTTTGGGTGTGTGAAGGTTAGGTATGGGAGATAGAGGCTGGGAAAATGAGTCGGGAATGATAGGTATGGGAGGTAGAGGCTGGGAAGATGGGTCGGGATGGGTAAGTATGGGAGGTAGAGGCTGGGAACATGGGTTGGGACGGGTAGGTATGGGATGTAGAGGCTGAAAAAATGGGTTGGGAAGGATAGATATGAGAGGTAGAGGCTGGAAAAATGGGTTGGGACGGGTAGGTATGGGACGTAGAGGCTGGAAAAATGGGTCGAGAAGGGTAGGTATGGGAGGTAGAGGCTGGGAAGAAAGGTTAGGAAAAGTAGATATGGGAGGTAGAGGTTGGAAAAATGGGTTGGAAAGGGGCCATGGTTCAAGGGATAAATATGAGGAATCAGGATGGGTGGGCGAAGGGCCGGACAAAGTATCAGTGGTCCTCTGAAAAGTAACTAAATCCTCCACATCAGATGTGAAACTAATTCCCATGGAAGGTGGAAGATCTATCTCATACATATTGAGACCGTTTCGTTTTATAATTTTGACGGGTCCAGCGCTACACGCGTGTAACTTACGAACGGCCCTCGAAGGATACCGCCCGGGCCTGATGCAGACCATCACAGAGTCCCCAATATTGAATCCTTTGAAACATTTATACTGGTCTGTATAAAATGTGCAATGTTCATTATTAGTCATGATCTTCTACCTGATTTCTTGATGCCATGAATGAATGTGATGCGCAAAAGACTCTGCAGACTCTGATGGCCTATGAGACAGTGACATAGGGACAAGATTAATAAGTTTCCTAGGTTTATAATCAGTAACGACTTCACAAGGACTTAGACCTGTGGACCTATCGACAAACTTATTCAACGTGAACTCGGTTGTAGGTATTACGATGTCCCATATTCTGGTGTGCTCTATATCCTTCCTAGGGGACTCATCCGGTAGATCATCAGGAAAGATATCACGTAACTCATCCATTACCGGAATGGCCTCAGTGGGTAACTCTACACTAGCCGCTGGTGCACTCTCTCCAGCCACAAGGCCACACATGTTGTACCCCTCAAAATAGTGGTCTTTATGTCTCTCATGGGGTGGGTGTCTGGGTGCACACCCATAATTGATTCCTTGACCAACTCCATTCATTGGTGTATCCTCCAGGCCACCTGCTTGAGATTGGACATCTACCCCAATGGTGGGGTTTGTCCTAGCGATGGTCTTTAGTCGGGTAATGCGTACATCAAGCTGTTCACAGCATTGGTCCATTTCCAAGCGCTTAATCATAGACTCCAACGTCTGAGATATCTTATTTAGTGACTCTTGCAATTGTTCCATGTTTAGTGTAGGGTGCAAACCGAAACCGCGACCCGTACGTGTGGGCATACACTGACTCTATATGAAGGAGACTACACACTGTTACTAAAATTCAGCTATATATGATGGACTGAATGCATGAAGGACTCAAACAAACTAAACCCTAAATATGTGGTGAATTCCCCTATAAGAACCCTAGGCTCTGATACCAAATTTGATGCAGGACATGGAAAATTAAATATGATATGCAAGATTGCAGGCTTAGATCACACCAATTCAGAAACAATCATGCAAATTCCACATCCCACATGAAAATCCAAACATTCAATTAAAGGGGAATCTATGCGGGTCCAAGCCGACACAGGCTAGGACTGGACCAAAAAAAACTATAAACCAAATGATGTCAAAGGGAAATAAAATCAACTACTCATGCATAAAAAATCAGTCTCTAATCCAAGGGATTCCCTAATTTCAATTCAAGGAACCCTAAGGTGATAGAAATGGGCAAATCAATTAGGGATCATGTAATCTAGGGTTAGGATTCATGAAAAACGGCTATGAGAGGATAAAAGAGGATAAAAACCTGAGCCAAAAGATGATCCCGCATGTGGACAGCAACAATGGCCCAGACGGATGTGCGCGTGATCCCGGCCGCACGTGTGTGGGGCCCACTATTCAGAAAAAGGCCACCTTGACCCTGGTCGGCCAGGGATGGACTCCAAAACCTCTAAATTTCAGCTCGATCCGATGTACGGTTTGTGCGTGGTGCTCCGCTGAAGTTTCAGCTCGCCTGCGGGCCGAAATCTGGAAACCTGCTTCAATGAAGAAATCTAATGCAACAAAAGGACAAATTCAAAGTACGGATGGTGGAGGAAGATGGAAAAAAAAGATGATGGAAGATGGGGGTGAATGAGGATCGATGTGGCTTCGCACCACGGTAGTTAGCCCTTCGAAAAGGGAGGGCTTCGCACCCACTTTTGAATTCTTCTACAACTCACGAAGAGAGCAGAAAAATAAAGCAGGAATTTTTTATTAACTTCAATGAATGAAAAGAACTACAAGGGGTGTCTATTTATAGGGAGAACTCTATACCCAAAAACTCGCACCATGTGCGACACCTATTACTTGGCGATGAAGTAAACTAAAATAAAAACCAAACGAGAAAATCTAAAGCATTCACGATGTTCTAAATAATAACAATAAGGAAAACCTAAAATATAAAACCAATCTGACGAGTGGGCCACGATCATGAGATCCCATAGTGGGCTTTTCTTGACTATCGGGCCACTTTTCTGAACCAAAACTTGACTTCTAGCTAGGAGGCCCTCCCTGGACATCGTCATCAAGGCAGATCGATGGTGGGGTCCTCCATCTACGTACGTACGTGCGTAGGGGGGGCGGCGCGTGATGTCCCCATCATAAACCCTTACGAAGATTCCTTAGAAGTCTAGGAGAATTGTAACACACATCATTGAGGGTGCGTACCGGCGACAACATTTTCCAAAGACAGGCCTCAGAGCCATCAATTTGGAACTGTCTGCACCCCATCAACAAAAGAATCTGTGTTCTCGACACTGGTGGCAGAAGATGAAGCCAGCAATTGTGGAGAATATACACTTTGAGAACCTCAAACCCATCTCAAGCCACGCAAACACTCCCAAAATCCAGCATGGAAGAACCCTTGTTGACCATCTTCCATGCCAGGCAAACTATTATCTGTTAGAAAAGTAAGTGTTTCTCTTATACAATGGAGGATAGAAGAAAACTATAACAAAGCGATCAGATCTATCAGGTTTAAGGCTCAACTAGAATAGTCAATTTCTCAAGACAAATTTGCTGCCCTTTTTCTGGAAATTCCAGCAAGTGCAAATGAAGGAAATCTACAAATTGTCTTCAGGATACAATAAACTCTCAATCCGGTTTTCAACACAAAAATTTGCACATTTAAGTGTTGAACAGATCTCTAGTTTTGACACTGATATGCCTTAAGACGTTCAGAAAATATTCAGCAAGAGATTAAATCGAGAGTAATTGCACAGAAGATGATATAATATCAAGGATTAAGAGTGTCATCTTCTGGATTATAGTATCCAGGATTTATATCAATTGAAAGGTTATGGATTTCTTCCTGAAGAGGTACTAAAGTGCCTCTTCATGAAATCCATACACATTCACAACAAATAATTGCCTTTTCATGAAAGGACATGACTCTTTGTCCTATGACAGTTATTTCTGTACTCATTCAGACAGGAGCAGTTATCCAATAGGAAAAACTGAATCCACATAAGTGACACATGGCATAGGTGCCACATGTATAATCATGTGTCAATTACTCTCAATCAATAAAAAGGTAATAAAATATCAGGGTACCATGGCCCAAAAAATTGAACCGAGTGCCAAAAAGACTAAGTCTCTCTTAGCTCCTTGCGACGATGCACACGTGCGAAGTGCTAAGTTTAGTGTATACGTATTAAAGTTATGTCAGGTACTTAGTGACCTATTAATCTTGAACTAAGGACCTTATATGACTCACCGGACACATAACACACATCTATTCATATATAACTGGAGATCTAAAAGTTCGCACATTTCTGACCTTGTGCGTATCCTTATTTCATGAGTATTCTAGAGACGATCCCAATCTCTTCAAAAGCAGCCTCACTTCTCTACTCATATAGGTAAATCTATTAAAGATGATTCTGCTTCATCTTAGCAAAGTCTGCTTATAGATCTATTAAGAGTTAGTACTCAGCCTCTTATGAAATGCATAAATCAAACACTAGACTTTTAGGAATGAGACTCAAATTTTCTTTTTCTAGTGTATATTTCAGTCACATACTTAACTTGTTTGTCCCTTTGAACCTAGCCTATATTTCAAAACATAGGTAGAGTTGCCATCAAGAGTGAACTTACATCTTTATTGATCTTAGTCCCATTCCTTTAGTGGTTCTTCTTATTTGATCTCTTGATAAACCTTTTGTCAAGGGATCTGCTAAGTTCAGGATGGATTTAACATATTCTACTGTGATTACTCCATCTCTGAGCAATCTTTTAACAAAGTTATGCCTTAGACCTATATTTCTAGACTTACCATTATAAGTCTTACTCATAGCACGACAAAGAGTAGCCTGACTATCACAAAAGATAGAAATGACAAGAGTAGGTTTTGGCCAATACGGGATTTTCAACAGTAGGTATCGTAGCCATTCACCTTCTTTACAAACAACACCAAGTGCAATAAACTCACTTTCCATTGTAGAGTGAGATATGTACGTTTGTTTCTTAGATACCCATGATATTGCTCCTCCTCCAAGAGTAAATATTCAGCCACTTGTAGATTTAGATTCTATGCTATCTGCATTTCATCTTGCATCAATGTACCCTTCAAGTACAGCGGGATATGAATTATAATGCAGTCTATAGTCTATGGTTCCTCTTAGATACTTTAAAACTCTCGAAATCGCATTCCAGTGTACTTGTCCTGGATTACTGGTATACCTGCTTAGCATTCCTACTGTGAATGTTATATCGGGTCTAGTGCAATTCATTGCATACATTAAACTTTCAATAGCACTCACATATTCTTGTTGTGCTTTACATCTACTAGTATTTTTAACCAATTTAATACTTGGATCAAATGGGGTTGAAACCGGTTTACTATCATAATGATTAAACTTCTTTAACACTTTTTCTAGGTAATGAGATTGTGTTAAGGCTATTCCATCATTAAGATTATAAATCTTAATACTTAATATTACATCGGGTTTGCCCATATCCTTCATGTCGAAGTTGGTACTTAGAAACTTTTTAGTTTCTTTCACACAGTCCTCATTTGGTCCAAATATTAGCATATCATCTACGTATAGGCAGATAATGATTTGACCTTTAATATATATGCACTTATCTGCTTGGTTTACTCTAAAATTATTAGATTGTACTACTTGATCAAACTTCTCATGTCATTGTTTAGGAGCTTACTTGAGACCATAGAGAGATTTAACCAGTTTACACACTTTCTTCTCTTGCCCGGGTTGAACAAACCCTTTAGGTTGTTCTATATAAACTTCCTCATCTAGATCACCATTTAAGAATGCCGTTTTGACATCCATTTGATGGATTACTAGGTGGTGAATTGCTGCAAGAGCAATTAAAGTCTTATTGATAGATATACGAGCAACAGGAGCATGTGTATCGAAAAAATCGATACCTTCCTTTCGTCTAAATCCTTTAGCTACCAATCGAGCTTTAAACTTATTTATGGTTCCATCAGTATTGAACTTTTTTTAAAAAATCCACTTACATTCTATAGGCTTTGAACCTGGTGGAAAATCGGTCAAACACTAAGTGTTATTTGAGACTATGGAATCCATTTCATCGTCTATGACTTCCCTCCAAAACTGTGCATCAGGAGATCAGAGAGCTTCACTAAGCGTTGATGGATCACTTTCAATACTTAGTGGTAGAGTAATCTCCTTTCGTATTTCATTTCTATCACCTTTTATAAGGAACATATAAAAATCTGGGCCAAAAGATGTTTCTTTTCTTGCCCTTTTCGATCTCCTTGGTTCATTTCCTTTAGGATGAGTATTAGATTTATCATGAAAGTTGTTAGGCTCTTCGTTCATTGGTTCTGTTATATTTTCATCAACCTGTCTTTTTGTATGATTATTCATATAGTCTTTGTATACTGTATTTTTAAAAAATATAGCATCCCTAGACTTTATAATCATGTTTTTGTCAGCAAAAGAAGTTTGTTCTAGAACCGGGAATCTATATACGAGACTATGAATCCCATAACCCACAAAAACATACCTGATTCCGCTAGGACCTAACTTTACTCTCTTAAAATCAATAATCCTGACTTCTATTATACTTCCCCACACTTTGAAGTAATGAAGATATGGTTTCTTCTTTTTCTATAATTCATATGGAGAGATATCCAATTTTTTGTGTGGGATAGCATTTAGTATACGGTTTGCTATTAACAATGCATCCCCCCACAAATTCAGTGGTAATCCAGAATTTAATATCATATAGTTGATCATCTCAACTAATGTCCTATTTTTGCGTTCCGCTAGTCCATTTTGCTGAGGTGTGTAAGGTGTTGTAAATTCATGAATTATACCATTTGATTCACAGAAGTCGTTGAATTCATTAGAAGAGTATTCACCCCCTCTATCACTTCTAAGGGCTTTAATCTTTATATTCAACTGATTTTTCACTTCGGCCTTATAAAGCTTAAACTTTTCAATGGCTTCATCTTTAGATTTTATAAAGTATACATAGGAAAATCTAGTGAAGTCATCGATAAATGTGATAAAATACCTTTTTCCTCCACGAGTTAAGGTATTATTTAAATCACAAATATCCGAATGAATTAACTCCAAGGGTTGTGATTTTCTCATGCTAGTCCCAAATGATTTTCTGGTTATTTTAGAATGGGCACAGACATCACATTTCCTTTCTTGTTGCATTTCATGATTTGGTATAAGGCCTAAGATCATCATTCTTTTCATTGAATGATAATTAACATGACCTAGTCTAGCATACCATAAAGATATAGAATCCACTATATAAACGGAAACATCATTATTATTACTAATATTCAGTTTAATCATACCATTACATGAATATCCTTTGCCTACAAACATACCATTCTTGGTGATAACCAACTTATCAGACTCAATCACTATTTTGAATCCTCTCTTATTGAGAAGATCGCCTGACACTAGATTTTTAGACATGTCAGGTACATGTAATACATTTGTTAATGTTAGTCTTTTGCCTGATGTAAACTGAAGCTCTACTGTTCCTTTTTCAACAATGTTCGCACGAACGTTATTACCCATCTTCACTTCTTGTTCAGTTGTTATACCTTCATAAGTCTTGAAGATGTTTTGGTCCTTCGATATATGAATGGTAGCACCAGTATCTAGCCACCATCCACCATCGGATATTACTGTGTTAGCTTCAGTAACCATTGCTACAAGTTGGTCTTCTGCCATGTTAGCCTGAGCTTTCAGTTGTTTCTTCCTGTGTCGACATTCCTTTATACAGTGTCCAGGCTTATTGCAGAAGTGATACTTGCCCTTTTTCTTTCCTTTTTTCTTAAACTCCGTATCTTTCTTTGGGGGAATAGATTTGGAGTTCTAAGATTTTGGCTTGTCATCTTCTACAATATTTGGTTTGGAATGATTTTCCGAAGCACTTTCTTTCTTATCTCGGTTTCTGGACTCTTCTTCTATACGAAGATGTCGTTGAAGCCCTTCAAGAGTGTACTTCCTTTCATCATGTTTCAGTTTCTTTTTATAATCAAACCATGATGAGGGTAATTTTGTAATTACTACACCGACCAGGAATTCTTCAGGAAGATCTATCCCACCAATCTTCAATTCATCAACCAAGTTCTGTAGTTCGGTTACTTGGGAGAGAATTGGTTGATCATTTTTAAACTTGAAGTGGACATAATTGTCAATCAGAAATTTCTGAGTACTGATCTCTTCAGTTTTATATTTTTAATCCAATTTTGTCCACAGATCTTTAGCAGAGGATATTTTACGGTACGAATTATAGATAGAATTAGAGAGGGCGTTTGGGATATGACCTTTACATAGAAAATCATCATCTTTCCTTTTCTTCTGTTCTTCCTTCACTTGATCTGAATCGTCTTCTTTTGGCTCGGGTAGAGAAGACAGATCATCATCTAGAATGTAGGATAACTTGATAGTAGACAGAAAGAAAAACATCTTCTGCTACCATCTTGAGAAGAATTGACCGTCGAAACGATCTAGTCGTACAAAGTCTTGGTTCATAACTTGAATGGAATGAATTGCCTCCATTGTGAAAAGATATAAAATCTATCTTGAATGTTAGAAAAGTAAGTGTTTCTCTTATACAATGGAGGATAGAAGAAAACTATAACGAAGCGATCAGATCTATCAGGTTCAAGGCTCGACTAGAATAGTCAATTTCTCAAGACAGATTTCTTTTTCTGAAAATTCCAGCAAGTACAAATGAAGAAAATCTGTAAATTGTCTTCAGGATACAATGAACTCTTAATCCGATTTTCAACACGAAAATTTGCACATTTAAGTGTTGAACAGATCTCTAGTTTTGACACTGATATGCCTTAAGACGTTCAGAAAATATTCAGCAAGAGATTAGATCGAGAGTAACTGCACAGAAGATGATATAATATCAAGAATTAAGAGTGTCATCTTCTGGATTATAGTATCCAGGATTTATATCAATTGAAAGGTTATGGATTTCTTCCTGAAGAGGTACTAAAGTGCCTCTTCATGAAATTCATACCCATTCACAGCAAATAATTGCCTTTTCATGAAAGGACATGACTCTTTGTCCTATGACAGTTATTTTTGTACCCATTCAGATAGGAGCAGTTATCCAACAAGAAAAACTGAATCCACATAAGCGACACATGGCATAGGTGCCACATGTACAATCATGTCTCAATTACTCTCAATTAATAAAAAGGTAATAAAACATCAGAGTACCATGACCCAAAAAATTTGAACTGAGTGTCAAAAAGACTAAGGCTCTCTTAACTCCTTACGAAGATGCACACGTGCGAAGTGCTAAGTGCGCCTAATAAAGCGCCCAAGCAGCCCTACAACCCACGCCGCGCGCGCGTGCGCGGACGGTGCGAGAGGAGATTTGAACCCTAGTTGCAAAAGCAAAAACCCCTTATCTTACCGACTGACTATACACACTATTTATGGAAAGTTTAAATAATTAATATATTTATTTACTTTCTAAAAATAACTTTTATTTTTGAAATTTATTTTTTATTCTAAAAAACACAACATTATCAATAACACTATCTTGCTACCACCTTTTACAAAGAAATTCAAAAAGGAGAGAGAGAGAGAGAGAGAGAGAGAGAGAGAGAGAGAGAGAATCAAAGTTGTAGAAACAGAACTTCATGGAAATTTAACCATCAAAAGCCCTAAAAGCACTGAGATGCAACAGATCGAAGCAATGAAATGCTTACCTGAAATCGGCACATCCACAATGACATCTTGAGATGGAGCCACAAACATCAATGATGGAGATGCTGCCGGTTTTCCAGACCCCATATCTACTCACATGCTCTAATCCGAAAGCCGGTGATCGAGATCTGAAGGTAAGGATTGGGAACGTTGCTAGGGTATCCCAGGATTCAGTTATGTCACCCGATATTTCTTGTGATGTGAAGATGCCGTAAAAATCTAGGATGCCAGGGGGCGTTCCTGTTCAAGGCCAGTTTGGAAGGATAGAGTCCTTAGACGAGAGAGGGAGGGAGGGTTAGAGAGAAAACACGGAGAGAGAAGCTAGGGAAAGGGAGAGGGAGAGGGCACGGACGGAGAGGGTCTCGAGAAAGAGAGAGAGGGACGAGAGAGGGAGGGAGAGTTCCAGAGAGGGAGGGAGAGAGAAGCCAGAGAGAAGAGAGAGGAATAGGGAGAGGGAGAGAGCACGGACGGAGAAGGGTCGATCGAGAGAGAGAGAGCCGTTGCCTTCTCGAGGGATAGATTTAAACTGAAGAAAGAAAAAGGAAAGGGAAATGAATGTCAACACGTGGGATACGCGAGATCATCTATCAGCCGGACGCGGATTTGGCTTTGATGCTGGGTGGGGCCCACCGAGATGTTTTGCGAGGAATTAACTCCGTTCATCCGTTTTTTAGCTCATTCCAGGACAGGCGACAAAACATGAGGTGTATAAAACGCTTAAATGGGCCACACGAGAGGAAACAATGGGCATTCAGTGAGATCCGTTGAAGCATTCCTACGGTTATAAAAGTTTTGTATCAGACTATCCTTTCCGTGTTTTCACTTCATTCTACTGGGAATGACCTTGTAAACGGTATGGATAGCATATAAAGATCAAGGTACCCAGGCAGGTTTCAACGGCAGGAATTTCTTTCCCAAATTTTCCCTCCGGCGTGACCCAATTAAGTTTTGTATCCACCTCATTTTTTGTCAAACTCACTAAAATGATCTCGAAGAACGGATGGACGGAATGGATTTCTCCCATTCATTGCAGTGGGCCCCACTCTGCGTCCTTAAGCTGGAACTACCTGCCAATGGCTTTAGCAGGGAATCCGCGTCCGTTAGAAAGCCTTGCTTATTGGACGCGGATTAGCTACTTACAGGTGAGTAGCGAGACTTCCTACTGAAGTGACATAACTAAGTTATGTGGGCCCAACCATGATGTATGTTTTGTATCCACACCGTTCATCCATTTGGAGAGATCATATTAGGACATGATCCAAAGAATGAGTCAGATCAAAATCTCGAATGGACCCCGCCATAGAAAACAGAGGAGAGAGTAACGCCCACCATTAAAGCAGGTTGGATCACAAAAGTTTCCGATCAAGCTGATATTTGTGTTTTCCCTTATTTCATGTCTGCGTTAACAGATGAACAGGTTGGATCTCAAATAAACATTATGGTGGACCTTTGGAAGGTTTCAACGGTGGGCATTACTCTCCCCACTGTTTTTCTGTGGTGGGTCCACTCCACCCCTGGATCTGCATCATTCTTTGGTTCATATTGTAAAATGATCTCTACAAATGTATGAACCGTGTGGATACAAAACATACATCATGGTGGGGCCCACATAACTTGGTGGCGTCGTAGCGAGTCTCGCGACTGAACCTGTCAGTAGCTAATCCGCGTCCTTGCTTATTAAGCAAGATTAAGATTTGGTGAGCCTAAGATTTCGTGGGCTTACCGTGAGTTTTGATCAAAATTAACCCGTCTGTCCGTTTTTTCTGGTCACGTAACAACATGGACCCAAAAATAAGTAGATCCAAAACACAGGTGAGCCGGATGACAAAGAAAAAGTTGGCAGGGAAATGCCAACAGTTGAAATCTTCGAAGAGCCCACGAACGGACGCAGTTTGGCTACTGACACTGCACTGTTCAGGTGGCTAGTGGTCCGTGCTTAGTAGGCCACCATAATGTATGTTTTTTTTATCCCTGCCGTCCATTCATTTTTCTAGATCATTTAAGGGCTTAATTTCAAAACTGAGGAAGATTTAAATGTCAAGTGGACCATATAAGGGTAAGGATTGAATGTACACCATTAAAAACCTCTTAGGGTCCACCGTAATATTTATTGGACATCCAACTTATTGATTAGGTCATACAGACCCAGACCGACGGAAAAAAATATCAGCTTGATCTAAAAATTTTATGGCTTAAAGAAGTTTTTAATAATAAGCATTCAATCAACACTTTTTCACGTTGTGTTGTCTATTTGAGCTTTGGATCTACTCCATATTTGTTGGCTCATACATAAAATTATCTAAAAAACTGAATGAACAACGTGGATGAAACACATGTATCATGATGGCCCACATAGCACTGAGCAGAGGTTCACTGGCTAATCCGCATACCGCAGGAACTCTCTGCAGAGGCCGTCACGGGCAATATGCTTTCGGTGGTGGCCTGACTTCCTGGCATAGGAAGCAAGGCAGGGCGACCATGATGTTTGTGAGAAATCTAACCCCCATCATCCGTTTAGCCATATGACATTAGGATATAGTCCTTAAAATGAGGTAGATCCAAAACTCAAGTGAACCACATAATAAGAAAAGTTGGAGATGGAATGTCCACCATTGAACATTTATGTAGCCATAGAAATTTCAAAACAGGCTAATATTTTTGTTTTTTTTCTTGCAAGTTCATCTTACTAACAATCACCTAATGAACAGTGTGAATGGCATATAAATATTATGGTGGACCCAAGGAGCTTTCAACCATAGGCATTTTCCTAATCACTTTTTTTCTTGTTGGGTCCGCACCTCATTTTATTTTATTTTTTGGCGATTCATAACATGGTTCAACAAAAAGGATGTACTTCTCACAAACATCATGGTAGGCCCCACTTAGCTTCCTATCATAATAAGTTTTTTTTTTTTTTTTTCCACAAATCACCTACATCCATGACTCAAACAAACCACACCATGGAGAATAATTGAGTGGGGATGCCAACCATGTTGGTTTATGGGGTTACCACGGTGTGTATCTTTCATCAAACTAGTTAATCTGGTGTAAATCACAAGGATGAAGAGACGATAAAAAAATCAGTCTAATACAAAACCTAAGTGGGCCATACCATGCCAACTTAGTGGTTTTAGGACAAAATTTACACTACTCCCATAAATAGGGGATTACATGAGTTATTAATTGTTGTTGATGTCGCAAATTTGTTAACAGCGGGTTTTGTTGATGCCATCGACAGACCACTCAATGCCATTGAGTAAATGTTGATGTCATCGACATATGCTTGATGCCATTGGAAAAATCTAGAAAATCCATGTTTTATCGTTGGAACGTTTTGGTGTTTTCTCTTTGCCATCGAAGTCTCATCGAAGGTGTCATCGAACACATGCACAGAATTGCGCAAGTGCAGGATTTGTTTCTATTTCTGAATGTGATATGATATTATGCTATATATATATATATATATATATATATATATATATATATATATATATATATATATATATATATATATATATATATATATATATATATCAAATGTAATCAGGATTTGGGTAGCAAGAGAAGTGTTCTAAATTCATTCCTAAGGGTTTCATGGGCATAGCTTGGCTTGTGAGGAAGATTCGAAGCTTATTCTAATTGGCAATCTCTCTTGTAATTTTCTATTTTCATAATGCATTACCGTCGCTTTGTGCCGTGGTTTTTTCCTACAGGGGTTTTTCCACGTAAAATTCAATTTGTTTGTGTTTGAACTTAGTTGTACGATTGAAGTACTTTACTTGATTCATCTATGTGTGCTTCTGTAGTTCCCCAACAAGTGGTATCAGAGCTTAACGTTGAAAAGCAGATTAAATATGAAAGCATGGTATCAATGGCTTCTAATCCAAAGTTTGATATTGAAAAATATTTTAAGAAAAATAATTTTGAACTATAGAAGGTCCAGATAACTGGTCTCCTAGTTCAGCAAGGATTGAATGATGCTCTTC
Source organism: Magnolia sinica (assembly GCF_029962835.1). Lineage (NCBI taxonomy): Eukaryota > Viridiplantae > Streptophyta > Magnoliopsida > Magnoliales > Magnoliaceae > Magnolia > Magnolia sinica. The sequence goes on from NC_080575.1 coordinate 54,661,972, forward strand.
TTGAAAGCGACTAGAATTTATGATATATGATGAATGGAACAAGATGGATAAGAAAGCGAGAACCTCTATCTAATTGTGCTTAACGGATGAGATCTTTTATAATGTCATGAGAGGAAAAACTGCAACAAGTATTCTCTAACGAAATGCTTGTACTTGAAGCTTCAGTTATTCAATATGAAGATGACGGAGGGCGCAGATATTAAGGCACGTATTAGTAACTTTAATAAGTTAATTTGTAAATTTCTAGATGTGAAGCAAACAATGAAAGACGAGGATCAAGCATGCATCCTATTCAATTCTCTTCCGACTTCGTATGAGTCATTCAAGGATTTGTTGTGCACCGGTAGAACTACCATTAGCATCAATACCTTTATCTCAGCCTTTCAGTCAAAGGTGATGAGAAAGAAAAGTGGTGACATGGGTGACTCTACAAATGCACTAGTTACGAAAGGTCGGAATTCTAAGCGGGACAATGGATCTTCTCAATTGATGTCTGAATCCAAGGCCAAAAGCCATGACAAGTTGAAGTGCTGGAATTGTGGGATGTCTGGGCACATGAAGAAAGAATGCACAAATCCTAAGGTAAGAAAAGAGAATTCAGAAAATTGTTCCAAGGAGGCCAACACTGTAGAATCCAGTGAGGAAGTGAACAGTAGTGACATGGTTACCACATCAAAAATCTGAATATTTCGATGAAGAATGGATTTTGAATACAGGGGCTTCATACCATATGACCCATCATCAGAGTTGGTTCACTAGTTACAGTGAGTGCGATGGTGGCCAGGTCTTTATGGGCAATGACAATGCCTATAAAGTAGTTGGTGTTGGATCCATGCGCATTAAGATGTTTGATG